>NC_092712.1:29515209-29815209 GCF_047496885.1 Scyliorhinus torazame | reverse complement strand
ACTGGCCTCCTTCTGTACTGGAGGGATTGTATGGCTCTTCCCTCTACACTTAAATGGCCTTTAGGATGTTAATCAAATATTGAGCAATGTTTTTACCTCCTCACTGTTTGCAGTATTTTTAAAAAATTTCATAAATTTAGAGTACCCAATTTCTTTTATTCCAATTAAGGGGCAATTTAACGTGGCCAATCCACCTACCCTGCACATCTTTGGGTTGTGGGGGCAAAACCCACGCAAACACGGGGAGAATATGCAAACTCCACACGGACAGTGACCCAGAGCCGGGATCGAACCTGGGACCTCGGCGCCGTGAGGCAGCAGTGCTAACCACTGCACCACCATGCTGCCCTGCAATATTTCCTATTCTATGGTCATCTATGAGCATCAAGCAAAGTAAGTTCAAACTTTAAAATGTGTTAATTTGCAGAATCACATATATTCCTATAATACTAAATTATTAAAGCTGAACATCTATAATATAATTTAATACACAATAAAAATGCATAAAACACTTGTTGCTTTTCCTCCTATCTTAATTTTATTGTATTAAATGTACATTTCCTCCTTTCCTAGTTTATATAAAGTCCAGAAAAGCAAATTACTGTGCATGCTGGAATCTGAAATCAAAGAGAAAATGCTGGAAAATCTCAGCAGGTCTGGCAGCATCTGTAGGGAGAGAAAAGAGCTAAAGGGGGCGGGGGTGGGTGGGTCGATACCAAGGGAAATGTCTTGCCTCTGGTAACCGATGCACATGCCCTTGTTAAATGTACAGTGTATAAAATGTAAAACTTCAATAAAAACATTTTTTTTAAAAAGGCTTGCCCGAAGGCCTATCTCGCTAGCTCACACTACAAGGTGACTTCACCACTGACTTCATTGTACCTCAGCACTGGCCTATTCACCACTAACTGTTTGGTTTTAGTGAACACTGCTCCTTGTTCGACCACTGCATATCCTTTTTTGTTTGGTAAATTCTTTTTATTGATTTCCAAAAGAGGATAGGAGCAGGTAAACAAAGTACAATGCAGGACCAGAATGTACCCCCACCCCCACCCCGATAAACTGACAAATAACAACTGTACAAAAAGACCCAGTAAAATCAACAGCCGGCAGTAATTAACTCTTTGAAGAGTGAAATGGTTGCCTTCTCCAAAATAAATTTCTCAAGAGGATGCTCTAATGGCATGCTTAATCTTCTCCAAATATAGAAAAAACATTAAGGGCACGATTTAATGCACAAAAAATGCAGAGTCCCGTTTTGGGCGAGTGTAGCGGAATGTTTCTTGGTCCCTGCAGCTTACACTAAACCTCAGATCTGCCAACAGCCCCACATCCGAACTCCATGCCGGTCGCTGAGCCGTGTAAGCTGACGGAGGTAATGGCTACCGAATTTGAGAGACAATTCGGCAAGCATTTTGAGAGGCAAGGGAGGGAGATGATGGAGACCCTCGAAAGGTTGGTGGAGGACGTGTTGGGCCCGAGAGAGGAGGCATTGGGAAAGACCTCGGAGCCGGTGCTGGATCATGGTGAGGTGCTGAAGGTGGTGGAGGAGGCCCTGTCACGACGCAGTGACCAGGTAGCCTCATTGGAAGCTGAGCTGCTGATGGTGGAGGACAGGGATAAGGGCCTGACGGATAGGGTCAAGGGGTTGGAGAATAATAATAATCATCTTTATTGTCACAAGTAGGCTTACATTAAAGATTATTATTATTCTCCAAAGGTTGAGGAGGCAGAACCTCAGGATCATGGGGTCGCCGGAGGGGGTGGGGGGCCCGAAGCCAACTGAGTACTTTGTGCGATGTTCGCAAAGATGTTGGGGGAGGAGCACCAGGTTCCTCTCATTGAGCTGGCCAGGGTGCACCAGTCGCTCTGGGTGAAGCCACAGGCGAATAAGCCACCTCGAGCGGTGATTGTGCGCTTTCATAGTTATCGGACGAAGGAGAGGGTCCTGAAATGGGCCAAAGAAAATGGAGAGATGCGATCGAGAGATCGCGACATACGCAGTATTCGTATGTACCAAGATGCTGTGGCAGAGTTGGCAAAAAGGCCAGCAGAGCGAAGTCAGCACTGTATAAGAGCGGTGTGTGTTTTGGTGTGGTGTACCTGGCGAGGCTCAGAATCACGCAGAATTCAGAGATCATCTTTTAGAGACGGCGGAGAAGCAAAGGCTTCTGTTAAAGCACAAGGTATTGGGCTGAACTGAGGGGGTTTGAATGGGACTTTTATGGTGGTTGGGACCAGACTGTTTGGGGATGTTGTAATGTTCTTCCTCTTTTTATATAGATATCGTTAATTGAAATTTATAATCTTGTATTGAGGGAGTATATGTTTTTGGGGGTGGAGGGGGGCCGAGGACATTGGGGACATAGGTTAGGGTAGGAATCTGAGTAGTACGTGGTCCAAATGGAGGATGGGGATGGTGCTGGGTTTGGGTTCTTCAAAGAACAAAGAACAAAGAAAAGTACAGCGCAGGAACAGGCCCTTCGGCCCTCGAAGCCTGTGTCGACCATACTGCCCGACTAAACTACAATCTTCTACACTTTCGGGGTCCGTATCCCTCTATTCCCATCCTATTCATGTATTTGTCAAGATGCCCCTTAAACGTCACTATCGTCCCTGCTTCCACCACCTCCTCCGGCAGCGGGTTCCAGGCACCCACGACCCTCTGCGTAAAAAACTTGCCTCCTACATCTCCTCTAAACCTTGCCCCTCACACCTTAAACCCATGTCCCCCACACCTTATACCCATGCCCCCGAGTAATTGACCCCTCTACCCTGGGGAAAAAGTCTCTGACTATCCACTCTGTCTACGCCCCTCATAATTTTGTAGACCTCTATCAGGTCGCCCCTCAACCTCCTTCGTTCCAGTGAGAACAAACCAAGTTTATTCAACCTCTTCTCATAGCTAATGCCCTCCATACCAGGCAACATCCTGGTAAATCTCTTCTGCACCCTCTCCAAAGCCTCCACATCCTTCTGGTAGTGTGGCGACCAGAAATGAACACTATACTCCAAGTGTGGCCTAACTAAGGTTCTATACAGCTGCAACATGACTTGCCAATTCTTATACTCAATGCCCCGGCCAATGAAGACAAGCATGCCGTATGCCTTCTTTTTTTAAAAATATATTTTATTCAAGATTTTTTGGCCAAACATAACAGCACATAGCATTTCCTTTACACAGCAATAAAACAATATAAATAACAACGGCCAGTTTTAAACAAGTAAATAAATAATATATGAACAAAATCAAAAATAAAACTAAATGGCAACTGCCTTATCCAAGATAAATACTCTCCAAAAATACAATCCAACAATCCAATACACAATTACATATACCAAATACCTATACATATACAATAACATCCCTGAGAGTCCTTCTGATTCCTCCCCCCCCCCCCTTCCCCCGGGTTGCTGCTGCTGTCTTCTTCTTTTCCATTCCCTCTATCTTTCTGTGAGGTATTCGACGAACGGTTGCCACCGCCTGGTGAACCCTTGAGCCGACCCCCTTAGAACAAACTTAATCCGTTCCAACTTTATAAACCCTGCCATGGCATTTATCCAGGTCTCCACACCCGGGGGCTTGGTTTCCTTCCACATTAACAATATCCTGCGCCGGACTACTAGGGACGCAAAGGCCAAAACATCAGCCTCTCTCGCCTCCTGCACTCCCGGCTCTTCTGCAACCCCGAATATAGCCAACCCCCAGCTTGGTTCGACCTGGACCCCCACCACCTTCGAAAGCACCTTTGCCACCCCCACCCAAAACCCCTGTAGTGCCGGGCATGACCAGAACATGTGGGTATGATTCGCTGGGCTTCTCGAGCATCTCGCACACCTATCCTCTACTCCAAAAAATTTACTGAGCCGTGCTCCAGTCATATGCGCCCTGTGTAACACCTTAAATTGTATCAGGCTTAGCCTGGCACACGAGGACGATGAGTTTACCCTACTTAGGGCACCAGCCCACAGCCCCTCCTCAATCTCCTCCCCCAGCTCTTCTTCCCATTTCCCTTTCAGCTCATCTACCATGATCTCCCCCTCGTCCCTCATTTCCCTATATATGTCTGTACCTTACCGTCCCCCACCCATGTCTCTGAGATCACTCTGTCCTGCACCTCCTGCGTCGGGAGCTGCGGGAATTCCCTCACCTGTTGCCTCGCAAAAGCCCTCAGTTGCATATACCGAAATGCATTCCCTTGGGGCAACCCATATTTTTCCGTCAGCGCTCCCAGACTCGCAAACGTCCCATCTACGAACAGATCTCTCAATTGTGTTACCCCTGCTCTTTGCCATGCTCCAAATCCCCCATCCATTCTCCCCGGAACAAACCTATGGTTATTTCTTATCGGGGACCGCACCGAGGCTCCCGTCTTTCCCCTGTGCCGTCTCCACTGCCCCCAGATTTTCAGTGTGGCCACCACCACCGGACTTGTGGTGTATTTCTTCGGCGAGAACGGCAACGGCGCCGTCACCATAGCTTGTAGACTAGTCCCCCTGCAGGACGCCCTCTCCAATCTCTTCCACGCCGCTCCCTCCTCTTCTCCCATCCACTTACACACCATTGAGATATTGGCGGCCCAGTAGTACTCACTTAGGCTCGGTAGTGCCAGCCCCCCCCTGTCCCTACTACGCTGCAAAAATCCCCTCCTCACTCTCGGGGTCTTCCCGGCCCACACAAAAATCATAATACTCTTCTCAATTCTTTTGAAAAAAGCCTTCGTGACCACCACCGGGAGGCACTGAAACACAAAAAGGAATCTCGGGAGGACCACCATTTTAACCGCCTGCACCCTCCCTGCCAGTGACAGGGACACCATGTCCCATCTCTTAAAGTCCTCCTCCATCTGTTCCACCAACCGCGTTAAATTTAGCCTAAGCAATGTACCCCAATTCTTGGATATCTGGATCCCCAAGTACCGAAAGTCCCTTGTTACCTTCCGCAACGGTAAGTCCTCTATTTCTCTGCTCTGCTCCCCTGGATGCACCACAAGCAACTCACTTTTCCCCATGTTCAACTTATACCCTGAGAAATCTCCAAACTCCCCAAGTATCCGCATTATTTCTGGCATCCCCTCCGCCGGGTCCGCCACATATAACAACAAATCATCCGCATACAGAGATACCCGGTGTTCTTCTCCTCCCCTGAGTACTCCCCTCCACTTCCTGGAACCCCTCAATGCTATTGCCAGGGGCTCAATCGCCAGTGCAAACAATAATGGGGACAGAGGACATCCCTGCCTCGTCCCTCTATGGAGCCGAAAATATTCAGACCCCCGTCCATTCGTGACCACGCACGCCATCGGGGCCCTATACAGCAACTGTACCCATCTTATATACACATCTCCAAAGCCAAATCTCCTCAGCACCTCCAACAAATAATCCCACTCCACTCTATCAAATGCTTTCTCGGCATCCATCGCCACCACTATCTCCGCTTCCCCCTCTGGTGGGGGCATCATCATTACCCCTAGCAGCCTCCGCATATTCATATTCAGCTGTCTCCCCTTCACAAACCCAGTTTGGTCCTCATGGACCACCCCCGGGACACAATCCTCTATCCTCATTGCCATTACTTTGGCCAGAATCTTAGCGTCCACGTTCAGGAGGGAAATAGGCCTATAGGACCCGCATTGCAGCGGGTCTTTTTCCTTCTTTAGGAGGAGCGATATCGTTGCCTCTGACATAGTCGGGGGCAGCTGCCCCCTTTCCCTCGCCTCATTAAAGGTTCTCAGCAGTAGCGGTGCCAGCAAGTCCACATATTTCCTATAAAATTCAACTGGGAATCCGTCTGGTCCCGGGGCCTTCCCCGCCTGCATGCTCCGAATTCCTTTCACTACTTCCTCCGTTTCAATCTGTGCTCCCAGTCCCACCCTCTCCTGCTCCTCCACCTTAGGAAATTCCAGCTGGTCCAGAAAACACATCATTCTCTCCTTCCCATCCGGGGGCTGAGCTTCATATAATCTTTCATAGAATGCCTTGAACACTCCATTCACCCTCTCCGCTCCCCGCTCCATCTCTCCCTCCTCATCTCTCACTCCACCTATCTCCCTCGCTGCTCCCCTTTTCCTCAGTTGGTGGGCCAGCAACCTGCTCACCTTCTCCCCATATTCGTACTGTACACCCTGTGCCGTCCTCCACTGTGCCTCCGCATTACCCGTAGTCAGCAAATCAAATTCTACATGTAGCCTTTGCCTTTCCCTGTACAGTCCCTCCTCCGGTGCCTCCGCATATTGCCTGTCCACCCTCAGAAGTTCTTTCAGCAACCGCTCCCGTTCCCTGCCCTCCTGCTTTCCTTTATGTGCCCTGATTGATATCAGCTCCCCTCTAACCACTGCCTTCAGCGCCTCCCAGACCACTCCCACCTGGACCTCCCCATTATCATTGAGTTCCAAGTACCTTTCAATACACCCCCTCACCCTTAAGCACACCCCCTCGTCCGCCAATAGTCCCATGTCCATTCTCCAGGGTGGACGCTGTTCTTTTTCCTCCCCTATCTCCAAGTCCACCCAATGTGGAGCGTGATCCGAAATAGCTATAGCCGTATATTCCGTCCCCGTCACCTTCGGGATCAGCGCCCTTCCCAAAACAAAAAAGTCTATCCGTGAATAAACTTTGTGGACATAGGAGAAAAACGAAAACTCCTTGCTCCTAGGTCTACTAAATCTCCAGGGGTCTACTCCTCCCACCTGCTCCATAAAGTCCTTAAGCACCCTAGCTGCTGCCGGCCTCCTTCCGGTCCTGGACCTCGATCTGTCCAGCCCTGGTTCCAGCACCGTGTTAAAATCTCCACCCATTACCAGCTTGCCCGCCTCTAGGTCCGGGATACGTCCTAGCATGCGCCTCATAAAGTTGGCATCATCCCAGTTCGGGGCATATACGTTCACTAAGACCACCGCCTCCCCTTGTAATTTGCCACTCACCATCACGTATCTGCCCCCACTATCCGCCACTATGGTCTATGCCTCAAACATTACCCGCTTCCCCACTAGTATGGCCACCCCCCTGTTTTTTGCATCTAGCCCCGAATGAAACACCTGCCCCACCCAACCTTTGCGTAGTCTGACCTGGTCTATCAGTTTCAAATGCGTCTCCTGCAGCATAACCACATCTGCCTTAGGTTTCTTTAGGTGTGCGAGTACCCGTGCCCTCTTTATCGGCCCGTTCAGCCCTCTCACGTTCCACGTGATCAGCCGGGTTGGGGGGCTCTTTACCCCCCCCCCCCCCTTGTCGACTAGCCATCCCCTTTTTTTATCCAGCTCCTCACCCGGTTCCCACGTAGCTGTGTCCCCCCCCAGGCGGCGCCCCCCCACCCCGCCCACCCCACCCCATACCAGCTCCCCCTTCTCCCCAGCAGCAGCAACCCAGTTAACCCCCCCCCCCCCGCTAGATCCCTCACTAGTGTAATTGCACCCCCCATGTTGCTCCCAGAAGTCAGCAAACTCTGGCCGACCTCGGCTTCCCCCCGTGACCTCGGCTCGCACTGTGCGACGCCCCCTCCTTCCTGCTTCCCTGTTCCCGCCATAATTATCATAGCGCAGGAACAAAGCCCGCGCTTCCCTTTTGGCCCCGCCCCCAATGGCCGACGCCCCCAGCTCCTCCACGTCCCTCCCTCCCTCCCCCATATCATGGGGAAGAGAGAAAAGTTACAGGGTCGCAGGATTAACAACTTAAAAATCATCTCTCCCCCTTTATCGCCCCCCATATTCGCCCCACCACTTTGTCTCAAACGTTCTTTTTTATAACCCACTTATTCCAATTTCTCTTCGACAATAAATGTCCATGCCTCATCTGCCGTTTCAAAGTAATGGTGTTTCCCTTGATGTGTGACCCACAGTCTTGCCGGCTGCAGCATTCCAAATTTGACCTTCCTTTTATGAAGCACCGCCTTGGCCCGATTAAAGCTCGCCCTCCTTCTTGCCACCTCCGCACTCCAATCTTGATATACGTGGATCACCGCGTTCTCCCACCTACTGCTCCGAGTTTTCTTTGCCCATCTGAGGACCATCTCTCTGTCCTTATATCGGAGAAATCTCACCACTATGGCTCGGGGAATTTCTCCAGCCCTCGGTCTTCGCGCCATAACTCGATAGGCTCCCTCCACCTCCAACGGACCCGTCGGGGCCTCCGATCCCATGAACGAGTGCAGCATCGTGCTCACATATGCCCTGACGTCCGCCCCCTCTGCACCCTCGGGAAGACCAAGAATCCTTAAATTCTTCCTCCTCGCATTATTCTCCAGCACCTCCAGCCTTTCCACACACCTTTTATGGTGTGCCTCGTGCATCTCCACCTTCACCACCAGGACTTGTATATCGTCCTCGTTCTCGGCAGCCTTTGCCTTCACGACCCGAAGCTCCTGCTCCTGGGTCTTTTGCTCATCCTTTAGCCCTTCAATCGCCTGTAATATCGGGGCCAACAGCTCCTTCTTCATCTCCTTTTTAAGTTCTTCCACGCAGCGCTTCAAGAACTCGTGTTGTTCAGGGCCCCATATTAAACTGCCACCTTCCGACGCCATCTTGGTTTGTGCTTGCCTTCCTTGCCGCTGCTCTAAAGGATCCACCGCAATCCGGCCACTTTCCTCTCCTTTTTCCATCCGTGTCCAGGGGGGATTCCCTTCTGGTTTACCGCACAGTGTTTTTAGCCGTTAAAATTGCCGTTGGGGCTCCTATTAAGAGCCCAAAAGTCCGTTCCACCGGGAGCTGCCGAAACGTGCGACTTAGCTGGTCATCGCCGCACCCGGAAGTCCGCCGTATGCCTTCTTGACTACCTTCTCCACCTGTGTTGCCCCTTTCAGTGACCTGTGGAACTGTACACCAAGTTCTCTCTGACTGTCAATACTCTTGAGGGTTCTACCATTCACTATATATTCCCTACCTGCATTAGACCTTCCAAAATGCATTACCTCACATTAGTCCGGATTAAACTCCATCTGTCATCTCTCCACCCAAGTCTCCAAACGATCTAAATCCTGCTGTAGCCTCTGACAGTCCTCATCGCTATCCGAAATTCCACCAACCTTTGTGTTGTCCGCAAACTTACTAATCTGGGCTGGTTTTGCACAGTGAGCGAAAGAGCTGGCTTGTAATTCAGAACAATGCCAGCAGCGCGGGTTCAATTCCCGTACCGGCCTCCCTGAACAGGTGCAGAATGTGGCGACTAGGGGCTTTTCACAGTAACTTCATTGAAGCCTACTTGTGACAATAAGCTATAATTATTATTAATCAGACCAGTTACATTTTCCTCCAAATCATTTATATATCCTACGAACAGCAAAGGTCCCAGCAATGATCCCTGCAAAACACCACTAGTCACAGCCCTCCAATCAGAAAAGCACCCTTCCATTGCTACTCTCTGCCTTCTATGACCTAGCCAGTTCTGTGTCCACCTTGCCAGCTCACCTCTGATCCCGTGTGACTTCACCTTTTGTACCAGTCTGCCATGAGGGACCTTGTCAAAGGCCTTACTAAAGTCCATATAGACAATATCCACTGCCCTACCTGCATCAATCATCTTTGTGACCTCCTCGAAAAACTCTATCAAGTTAGTGATACACGACCTCCCCTTCACAAAACCGTGCTGCCTCTTGCTAATACGACCACTTGCTTCCATATGGGAGTAGATCCTGTCTCGAAGAATTCTCTCCAGTAATTTCCTTACTACTGACGAAAGGCTCAACGGCCTGTAGTTCCCTGGATTATCCTTGCTACCCTTCTTATACAGAGGAACAACATTGGCTATTCTCCAGTCCTCCGGGACATCACCCGAAGACAGTGAGGATCCAAAGATTTCTGTCAAGGCCTCAGCAATTTCCTCTCTAGCCTCCTTCAGTATTCTGGGTAGATCCCATCAGGCCCTGGGGACTTATCCACCGTAATATTTTTCAAGACGCCCAACATCTCGTCTTTTTGGATCTCAATGTGACCCAGGCTATCTACACACCCTTCTCCAGACTCAACATCCACCAATTGCTTCTCTTTGGTGAATACTGATGTAAAGTATTCATTTAGTACCTCGTCCATTTCCTCTGGCTGCACATATAGATTCCCTCCCCTGTCCTTCAGTGGGCCACCCCTTTCCCTGGCTACCCTCTTGCTTTTTATATACGTGTAAAAAGCCTTGGGATTTTCCTTAACCTGATTTGCCAATGACTTTTCGTGACCCCTTTTAGCCCTCCTGACTCATTGCTTAAGTTCCTTCCTACTTTCCTTATATTCCACACAGGCTTCATCTGTTCCCTGCTTTCTAGCCCTGACAAATGCCTCCTTTTTCTTTTTGACGAGGCCTACAATATCTCTCGTTATCCAAGGTTCCCGGAATTTGCCATATTTATCCTTCTTCCTCACAGGAACATGCCGGTCCTGTATTCCTTTCAACTGAAATTTGAAAGCCTCCCACATGTCAGATGTTGATTTACCCTCAAACATCCCCCAATCTAGGTTCTTCAGTTCCCGCCTAAAATTGTTGTAATTAGCCTTCCCCCAATTTAGCACATTCATTCTAGGACCATACTTTTCCTTGTCCACCAGCACTTTAAAACTTACTGAATTGTGGTCACTGTTCCAGAAATTCTCCCCTACTGAAACTTCTACCACCTGGCCGGGCTCATTCCCCAATACCAGGTCCAGTACAGCCCCTTCCCTATTTGGGCTAACTACATATTGTTTTAAGAAGCCCTCCTGGATGCTCCTTACAAACTCTGCCCCGTCCAAGCCCCTAGCATTAAGTGTGTTCCAATCAATATTTTGGGAAGTTGAAGTCTCCCATCACAACAACCCTGTTGCTTTTATTCCTTTCCAAAATCTGTCTACCTATCTGCTCCTCTATCTCCCGCTGGCTGTTGGGAGGCCTGTAGTAAACCCCCATATAGCCTCGCTGCCCTGTGAGGTGTCCTCCCGCAGTACAGCTGTGATATTCTCCCTAACCAGTAGCGCAATTCCTCCACCCCTTTTACATCCCCTCTATCCAGCCTGAAACATCTAAATCCTGGAATGTTTAGCTGCCAATCCTGTCCTTCCCTCAACCAGGTCTCTGTAATGGCAACAACAAGTTCCAAGTACTTATCCAAGCTCTAAGTTCATCTGCCTTACCTGTTATACTTCTTGCATTGAAACATATGCACTTCAGGCCACCAGTCCCGCTGTTTTCAGCAACATCTCCCTGTCTGCTCTTCCTCAGAGCCATAGTGGCCCTATTTCCTAGTTCTCCCTCAATCTTTTCACCTTCTGACCTATTGCTCCGGTACCCACCCCCCCTGCCATACTAGTTTAAACCCTCCCGTGTGACACTAGCAAACCTCGCGGCCAGGATATTTATGCCTCTCCAGTTCAGATGCAACACGTCCTTCTTATACAGGTCACACTTGCCCCGGAAGAGCTCCCAGGCGTCCAGATAACTGAAACCCTCCCTCCTAAACCATCTGTTTAGCCACGTGTTTAGCTGCTCTATATTTCTATTTTTAGTCTCACTGGCACATGGCACAGGGAGTAATCCCGAGATTACAACCCTTGAGGTCCTGCCTTTTAACTTTCTGCCTAGCTCCCTGAACACCTGCTGCAGGACCTCATCCCCCTTCCTGCCTATGTCGTTAGTACCAATATGTACCACCACCTCTGCCTGTTTGCCCTCCCTCTTCAGGGTGCCCGCTACCCGTTCTGAGAAATCCAGGACCCTGGCACCAGGGAGGCATCATACCATCCTGGAGTCTCTTTCACATCCACAGAAGCACCTATCTGTGCCCCTGACTATAGAGTCCCCTATCACTATTGCTCTTCTGCGCTTTGACCCTCCCTGCTGAACATCAGAGCCAGCCGTGGTGCCACTGCTCTGGCTGCTGCTGTTTTCCCCTGATAGGCTATTCCCCCCCGACAGTATCTAAAGGGGTATACTTGTTCGAGAGGGGGGTCAACCGCAGAGGATTCCTGCACTGACTGCCTGCCCCTTCTGGTGGTCACCCAACTCTCTACCTGCACCTTGGGTATGACCACATCACTATAACTGCGATCTATGACACTTTCCGCCACCTGCATGCTCCTAAGTGCATCCAACTGCTGCTCCAACCGAACCATGCGGTCTGTGAGGCCCCAGTTGGGTGCACTTTCTGCAAATGAAGCCATCCGGGACGCTGGAAGCCTCCTGGACCTGCCACATCTCACAGTCAGAGCACTGCATCCCTCTAATTGACATTGCGTTAACTAATTAGTAAATTAAACTAAAAAATAAATACATTTTAAAAAGTTACTGTTAACTCTATGTTTCCTAACACTAGATTTCTACTATAAATGTGAAAGCTAAATACAGTACTCTCCGATTTCTGGCTTAGATACCCCTCTAAATTATGATTAAGTAATTAATTAATTATGTTTAATTAGTTCAACAATGTTTAATTTTTAAATTTAGTGCAGATTCCCTACCAGCCGATCAGGTCACAGCTTTCCTGTGACGTCACTTTCCAGTTTGATTCCTCTGCAGAGGGAGGGGGACGGGGTCTTATGGTTCTTTTCTGTTACTCATTTGATGTGGGTCTTGGCTGGGGGAGGGGGGGGCTACCTCGCTAGCAGGCAGAACTTAGCGACATGGGGGGAGGGGCTGTGGCCTGTTGGACCTGTTTAGGCATGTTTCGATGAGCCACAAAGGTGTGAAGGGTGGAGGGAGGGGGAGGGATGGTGAGGAGACATAATAATTTGAGAGGAGGTAGTTGGGGATTTCTGGGATAAGGTAAGGGTAGATTGCTAATGGTGACCAGTTTTTTTTCTTTGTCTCATCCTATGGATGGGCCTAGGTGCCATCTTGGGTGGGCCCCGGTATTAGGAGCCTAGAAAATGGGAGGGGGATAATCCCTCGTGGTGGAATAGCTGATTTGAGGGGGAGTGGGGGGGGGTGAGAGACCCCTGATTAGATTGGTCATGTGGCATGTTTGGGATTTGAGGGGCCCAGTGAAGCGAGCAAGAGTTTTCTCTCATTTGAAGAATTTGAGGGCCGATGTGGTGCTTTTGCAGGAGACCCACCTTCAGGTGAGGGATCAGATTAGGCTTCAGAAGGGTTGGATGAGTCACGTGTTCCACTCGGGCTTTGATAGCCCGGTGGGGTAACAATTTTAATTAATAAAAGAGTTTGGTTTCAGATGGGGAAGGTTGCAGCAGATCAGGGGGGTAGATACAAAATAGTTACTCGGACATTGGAAGGGAAGTCAGAGATGTTGGTAAATGTGGACATTCCAAACTGGGACGACATAACATGTATCAGGAGGATGTTGCCCGCCATACCAGACTTGGACACGCACCAGTTGATCTTGAGGGGGAAATGTGATCTGTCTTTTGAATCCAAAGTTAGACCGGTCTGAGTCGAAGTCGTTGACCTCTTCGGGGGTAGCAAAGGCATTGACCGCATTTATGAAGGAGATGGGAGGAGCGGATCCGTGGCGGTTTCTGCACCCGAGGGGCGTATTTACGGATTGACTTCTTCATGATGGGAAGGTCTCTGCAGCCGGGGTGAGGAAATCGGAATATTCCACGATAGTTATTTCGGATCATGCTCCACATCTGGTAGGTGTGGTATTGGAGAGGGAGCGGCTCAGCAATCGGCATGGAGTTTGGATGTGGGGCTGATTTCAGATCTGGGGTTTTGTGTGAGGGTATAAAGGGCGATCGATGAGTATGTGGGGTTTAATAAGAATGGGGAGGTTTCGATCTCGGTTGTTTGAGGCGCTGAAGGCTGTGGTGAGAGTGTAAATAATCTTGCATAAAGGACAGGGAGGGAAGGGAGGAACACCAAAGGTTGGTGGATGAGATCCTGGAGGTTGATGGTGTCGTGTTGGGTGTTCCGGTTCACAAACAAGCCAACAATGCTGGAAGTGGTGTGACGCTATTTTATAAACTGTTCAACTATGCTAATATACTGTAAACGTGGGTATGGCAATACCAGCTTAACTGTGGACCCTTTCCTATCACTAGCTATGGTGAGGCACTCAGCACATGGTGAATGTCTGTGATGCAGGCTGTGAGCTCTGTGTTCTGAGCTGGCTGCTGCTAGAATGAGCGGGAACTCTCCTGTCCCCTGTCTTTATAGTGCTTGTGCTCTCACTGGTGATTGGCTGCATGTCCATCAGTGTGTGTATGTGATTGCACCATAATGTACTGATGTATATTATGACAGATGGTAGATACTCGAGTGATCCCACTCCAGAGCTCCTGGCTAGCAGGAAGAGGCTGCAGAATGCAGTTTGATTTACCGTTCACAGATAAGGCAGTGTGCCAGCTATGCCCCTCGAAGGGCGTAATGTACGAGTATGGGGAGAAGGTCAGTCACCTCTTGGTTTGCCAGTTGATGCGGCAAGCAACCTCCCGAGAGATTATTCAGAAACTTGGGTGGCAGGTTGGTGTCTGTGCTGGATTAAGTCAATGGGGCGTTTGAGATGTTCTAAATAATATTCTCCATATGTCGGAGCCACCTGGGGAGGTGCCAGAGTGCTTGAAGGTTTTTGGGGAGAATCAGATGGGTTTTGTTCAGGGTCGGATATTGTTGTCTAATGTGCGGCAAACGTGGTGTTGCCCATGGCGTAGAGGATGGAGCAGGAGGTCATTGTAGCACTGGATGCCGAGAAGGCTTTTGATAGGATAGAATGGGGTTCTTGTTTGCGATACTGGAAATGTTTGGGATAGAGCCTAAATTTGTATCATGGGTATGATTGTTTATAGAGCACCGAGTTAGTGTCCGCACAAATAACATGAGCTTGTGGTATTTTCAGTTGAACAGGGGAATGAGACAGGGGTGCCCTACGTCCTCCCTCTGGTTTGCATTGGCGATAGAACCTTTGGCCATTGCCCTGAGGGTTTCAGATAGGTGGAAGAGGATAATGGGAGGGTGCGGCGGAGCATAGGGTGTCCCTGTACACTGACGATCTGTTACTGTATGTGGCAGACCTGATTCCCCCCATTGGCAAAATAATGGCGTTGCTGAGTCGCTTTGGCTATTTCTGAGGGTTCAAACTGAACCATGAAAAATGAAAATTAAATTAAAATCGCTTATTGTCACAAGTAGGCTTCAAATGAAGTTACTGTGAAAAGCCCCTAGTCGCCACATTCTGGCGCCTGTTCGGGGAGGCTGGTACGGGAAAACCAGGAGAAAAGTGAGTGTTTCCCGGTCCATCCTCTGGGAGGCGAGTCAATCTGGGGGTGTTGCCGTTCAGTTTAGCAAGTTCTCAGTTCAGGTATCTGGGGGTTCAGGCTCGGGATTGGGCCCGGTTCCGTACGTTTACCTACACGAGCCTGGTGGGAAGGGTCAGGACCGATTTGCAGAGGTGGGATAGTCTCCCTCAGTCTTCCTGGATTCGAAGGACAGTCCTTCGTTGCCGTGCCTGATGCGGAGAAGGTGTAGGGTTGGTGTGAGGACCCGGAAGCCACCTGGGTACGGATGGAGTTGAAATCATGTAGGGGGACTGAGTTGCGGGCACTAGCGACGGCCTCGCTCCTGCTCTCACCGGTGAAATATTCGGCAAATCCGGTGGTTGTCTTTGTGCTGAAGATATGGAGACATGTCGGCAACATTTAAAATTAGGGGACTTCCAGTGGCGTTTGCAAGTGGGTCGGCCGCATCGAGAGGAGTTCCCTCCTGGTGGCCATTATTTGCGGCGCTTTTGGGGGTTTCCCCGATTCTTCGCGCTCCCCCCCCCCGATTGTTGTCGGCCTTTGGGGCCATCCAGGGCGTCAAGCGGGGCCTGTTTGGAAACCGGTGAGGAACCCCGCGCGGGTGTCGGGCGGCTGGAGCTGAGGCGCTGGACCCAGCGCACGCGGCGGTCGGAACAGCGGGGGCGGGGCTAAACGGAGGACGAGGTGGCAGGCCCGAAGCCAGGGTGCGATGTAGGTGAGGTGTCCCACACCAGGTGGCTCCCGCCTAGAATGTTTTAAGAAGACTGAAGTCCGGTCCCAGGCGAATTCTTGAGGAATACAAAAAAGAAGGGAAAGAAGTTTTAAAGAAACTTTGCGAAAGTTTTTTTTTTGAAGGAAGAATTTTTTGTTTTTTTATGAAAAAAAGATTGAAGAAGGAAAGAGGGGAAAAAAAGGAAAAATAATAAGTCGTTAAAGGATGCAAAAAGCAGCATCGAAGAAGGGAGGAAACACGGGCTCGCCGTTGAATGAGAGGACCAGCAAAACGCTGACAAGATGGCGGATGCCGGACAGCATGGTGGGGCTGCACTGTTTACGGTGGAAAAGATGACCGTGGAGCTGGAAAAGCAGTTTGCGAGGCACATGGAGGCGTCGAGGAAGGAGATGGCGGTCGCATTGAAGTCACTGGTGGAGGAGGCAATCGCCCCGATGAGGGTAGCTGTGGCAAAGACATCGGCCGAGGCGAGAGAGCAGGGCGAGAAGATGAAGGAAGTGGAAGAGGCCGTGTCGCAGCACAGCGACCAGCTCACTTCGATGGGGGACGAGCTGCGGTGGGTGGTGGAGGTCAACAGAGGACTCCGAGCAAAGCTCGAGGACTTGCAGAACTGCTCGAAGTGGCACAATCTGAGAATTGTGGGCTTGCCCGAAGGGACAGAGGGCCCAAGGCCAACAGAATACTTCGCTAAGAGGTTGGTGGAGTTGATGGGGGAGGGTGAGAACCCCTCCCGGTGCGAGCTAGACCAAGCTCATCGGTCATTAAGGCCGAAGCTCAAAGTGAATGAGCCGCCAAGAGTAGTAATTATCTGCTTCCATAAGTACCCCATGAAGGAGAAGGTGTTAAGCTGTGCTAAGCAGAAGCGTGAGGTGCAGTGGGATGGTGCTAGAGTTCGGATCTACCAGGACTTGACAGTGGAGTTGGCAAAAAGACGAGTGGCGTTCGGGCAAGTGAAGGCGGCACTGTACAAAAAGGGGGTGCGATTTGGTATGGTATACCTGGTGAAGCTGAGGGTGACGTATAATGCCAAAGACTTTTATTTTGAGACAGCGGAGGCAGCTGAGGCGTTCGTGAGGGCAGAAGGCTTGGGACAGACCTGAGGAGCGGAGCTGGAAGAGAGACTGTGGACTGTGATTGGGGAACTGGAAAATGTATAAATGCTGTAACTTTCTTTTCATTGACGTGTGTTGTAATTTACTTCACTTCACATTGTCACAGAGTTCAAGTTATTGGTTGGGTTGATTGGCGATGGTTATATCTTATTTTAGCGAATTATATGAGTTGGGATTGTTGTTTTTGGTTTGTTTTCTCTGGGACTGGGTGGGAGGGGACAGTATACCTTGGCGGGGGGAGCCACCCGCGCTAGCTAACTAAAGTCGGTTAGTGAACGGAGGTGAGGTGAGAGGGGGGCTGCGGACATTGGAGCTTGGTTAGCAGGGTTCGATGGGCCTACAAAGTGAGCGAGGCGGGGGGAAGGGATCGATGCTGGGAGATGTTTTTTCGTGAGGAAATGTAGGGGGGGGGGTTTGGGAAGGGGGGGGAAGGGGTTCGATGTTAATGATGGATAGGGGCGGGTCAGACTCATGGGGCAGGGCCCGATGGTATGAAGATGGTGGATAAGAAGGGTGGGGGGGGGGCTTCCGGGCGCGGCGATGACCAGCTGAGTCGCACGTTTTGGCACCTCCCGTTGGAATGGACTTTTGGGCTCTTATTAGGAGCCCCAACGGCAATTTTTGACGGATAAAACCATTATGCGGTGAAATAGAAGGGAATCCCCCCGGATATATATGGAGAAAGGAGAGAGTAGAGGCTGGATTGCAGAGGATCCTCAGGAGCAGCGGCAAGGAAGAGAAGCACGAAGCAAGATGGCGGCGGAAGGCGGCCGTTCGGTGTGGGGCCCGGAACAGCAAGAGTTCCTGCGGCGCTGTGTGGAGGAGCTGAAGAAGGAGGTGTTGGCCCCGATGCTACAGGCAATTGAAGGGCTAATGGAGGCACAGAAGACCCAGGAGTTGGAGCTTCGTGATGTGAAGGCAAAGGCTGCCGAGAATGAGGATGAAATACAGGGCCTGGTGGTGAAGACAGAGACGCACGAGGCACTGCATAAAAGGTGTGTAGAGAGGCTGGAAGCCCTGGAGAATAACTCGAGGAGGAAGAACTTAAGAGTTTTGGGTCTTCCCGAAGGTGCAGAGGGGGCGGACGTCGGGGCATATGTGAGCACATTGCTTCACTCGTTAATGGGACCGGAGGCCCCGACGGGCCCCTTGGAAGTGGAGGGAGCATATCGAGTCCTTGGGCGATGACCAAAGGCAGGAGAAATACCTCGAGCCATAGTGGTGAGGTTTCACCGCTATAAGGACAGGGAGATGGTCCTGAGATGGGCGAAAAAGACACGGAGCTGCAGGTGGGAGAATGCGGTGATCCGCGTGTACCAGGATTGGAGTGCGGAGGTGGCGAGAAGGAGGGCGAGTTTCAATCGGGCCAAGACGGTGCTACATAGAAAGAAAGTTAAATTTGGAATGCTGCAGCCAGCGAGACTGTGGGTTATACACCAAGGGAAACATCACTACTTCGAGACGGCAGAAGAGGGGTGGACATTTATTGTAGAGGAGAAGTTGGACTAGACTGGAGAGAGAAAGAGTTTCTGTAATATAGTGGGGGGATTGTATGGGACGGGGAAGGGGCGGGGAAATTCTCTCTATCCCCCTCGTTGGGGGGGGGGGGGGGTGGTATGGTGAACTGTGGGCGCCGGTGGGGAAGGAGAGGGGGAAGGAGAGAGGGAGCTGCGCCATTTGGGGCGGGGCCGAATGGGAAACGCGGGCTTTGTTCCCGCGCTATGGTAATTGCGGCGGGAAAGGGAGCGCAGGAAGGAGGGGGCCTTACACAATGGGGGACCAAGGATAAACAGGGGAAGCCGAGGTCAGCCAGAGTTTGCTGACTTCTGGGAGCAACATGGGGGGAGCAATTACGCTAGAAAGGGATCTAGCGGAGCGGGGGGGGGGGGGGGTTAACTGGGTTGCTGCTGCTAAGGGAAAGGGGGAGCTGTTATGGGGCGGGGTGATCGGGATGGGAGGACACCGTCGGGGGGACAAACGGGAGCGTGGGAACCGGGTGAGGAGCTGGTCTAAAAAAGGGGATGGCTAGTCGACATGGGGGTGGGGTAAAGAGCCCCCCGACCCGGTTGATCACGTGGAATGTGAGAGGGCTGAATGGGCCGATTAAGAGGGCAAGGGTACTCGCGCACCTAAAGAAATTAAAGGCAGATGTGGTCATGCTACAGGAGATGCATCTGAAACTGGCGGATCAGGTCAGATTACGTAAAGGATGGGAGGGACAGGTATTTCATTCGGGCTTGGATGCGAAAAATAGAGGGGTGGCTATATTAGTGGGGAAACGGGTAGTGTTTGAGGCGAGGACCATAGTAGTGGACAGTGGGGGTAGATACGTGATGGTGAGTGGCAGATTACAAGGGGAAGCGGTGGTTCTGGTGAACGTATATGCCCTGAACTGGGATGATGCAAACTTCATGAAGCGTATGCTGGGGCGTATCCCGGACCTGGAGGCGGGAAAGTTGGTAATGGGGGAGATTTCAACAAGGTGCAGGATCCAGGGCTGGACCGGTCCAGGTCTAGGACCGGGAGGAGGCCGGCAGCGGCCAAGGTGCTTAAGGACTTCGTGGAGCAGATGAGAGGAGTAGACCCCTGGAGATTCACTAGGCCCAGGAGTAGGGACTTTTCCTTCTTCTCTCATGTCCACAAGGTGTATTCTCGGATAGACTTCTTTGTCCTGAGAAGGGCACTGATCCCGAAGGTGACAGGGACAGAGTATTCGGCCATAGCCATCTCGGACCATGCCCCACATTGGGTAGATCTGGTAGTAGAAGAGGAAAAGGAACGGCACCCACTCTGGAGATTAGATATGGGACTGTTGGCGGATGAGGGGGTATGTGTAAGGGTGAGGGGATGTATCAAAAGGTACCTGGAGATTAACGATGATGGAGAGGTTCAGGTGAGAGTGGTCTGGGAGGCACTGAAGGCGGTGGTCATAGGCGAACTGATTTCCATAAAGGCCCATAAGGGGAAACAAGAGAGTAAAGAGAGGGGGCGATTGTTGAGAGAAATTTTGAGGGTTAATAGGCAGTATGCAGAGGCTCCGGATGAGGGACTGTACAGGGAAAGACGAAGGTTGCATACGGAATTTGACTTGCTGACCACGGGCAGGGCAGAGGCACAATGGAGGAAGGCACAGGGAGTACAGTATGAGTACGTAGAGAAGGCGAGCCGGTTACTGGCCCAACAATTGAGGAAGAGAGGGGCGGCGAGGGAGATAGGTGGGGTGAGGTACGAGGAGGATGAGATGGAACGGGGAGCAGAGAGGGTGAACGGGGTGTTTAAGGCATTTTATGAGAGGCTGTATAAGGCTCAACCCCCGGAAGGGAAGGAGGGAATGATGCACTTCCTGGATCAGCTGGAATTCCCGAAGGTGGAGGAGCAGGAGAGGACAGGATTGGGAGCACAGATTGAGGTGGAGGAGGTGGTAAAAGGGATTGGGAGCATGCAGGACGGGAAGGCCCCGGGACCAGATGGGTTCCCGGTGGAATTTTATAGGAAATACATGGACCTACTAGCCCTGCTTCTGACGAGAACCTTTAACGAGGCCAGGGAAAGGGGGACGTTGCCCCCGACGATATCGTTGCTCCTGAAGAGGGACAAAGACCCGCTGCAGTGCGGGTCTTACAGGCCTATCTCCCTTCTGAATGTAGATGCCAAGCTCTTGGCCAAGGTGATGGCGATGAGGATAGAGGATTATGTCCCAGGGGTGGTTCACGAGGATCAAACTGGGTTTGTTAAGGGGAGACAGTTGAACACTAATATACGGAGGCTGCTAGGTGTGATGATGATGTCCCCGCCGGAGGGAGAGGTGGAGATAGTGGTGGCAATGGACGCTGAGAAAGCATTTGATAGAGTGGAGTGGGATTACCTGTGGGAAGTGTTGAGGAGATTTGGATTTGGAGAGGGGTTTATTGGGTGGGTTCAGCTTTTATATAGGGTCCCGGTGGCAAGTGTGATCACAAACAGGCAGAGATCTGACTACTTCCGTCAATATAGAGGGGCAAGACAGGGGTGTCCCCTGTCCCCGATACTGTTTGCGTTGGCAATTGAGCCACTGCCCATAGTGCTGAGGGGCTCTAGGAAGTGGAGGGGAGTACTTAGGGGAGGAGAAGAGCACCGGGTGTCATTATACGCGGATGATTTGTTGTTGTATGTCGCGGACCCAGTGGAGGGATGCCCGAGATAATGCAGACACTCAGGGAGTTTGGGGAATTTTCGGGATATAAACTGAATATGGGGAAGAGTGAGCTGTTTGTGATGCACCCTGGGGAACAGAGCAGGGGAATAGATGATTTGCCGCTGAGGAGAGTAACAAGGGATTTTCGGTACCTAGGAATCCAGATAGCCAGGAACTGGGGAACCTTGCATAAGCTTAATTTAGGAAGATTGGTGGAGCAGATGGAAGAGGATTTTAGGAGATGGGACATGGTGCCCCTGTCACTGGCGGGTAGAGTGCAGGCGGTCAAAATGGTGGTTCCAGTGCCTCCCTGTGATGATTACCAAGGCTTTTTTCAAAAAAGTGGATAAGAGCGTTATGAGCTTTGTGTGGGCTGGGAAGACCCCAAGAGTGAAGAGGGAGTTTCTGCAGCGTAGCAGGGATAGGGGGGGACTGGCACTGCCGAGCTTAAGTGACTATTATTGGGCCGCCAATATATCAATGGTATGCAAGTGGATGGGGGAAGGGGAGGGAGCAGCGTGGAAAAGACTAGAGATGGCGTCCTGTAGGGGAACCTGCCTGCAAGCATTAGCGACGGCGCCTTTACCGTTCTCCCCGAAAAAGTACACCACAAGTCCAGTGGTGGTGGCAACACTGAAAATTTGGGGGCAGTGGAGACGGCATAAGGGAGTGACGGGTGCCTCGGGGAGGTCCCCGATAAGGAACAATCATAGGTTCGTCCCGGGAAGGATAGATGGGGGATTTAAATCTTGGCAGAGAGCAGGGATTGTGCAATTGAGGGATTTGTTCCTAGACGGGACGTTTGCGAGTCTGGGAGCACTGACGGAAAAATATGGGTTGCCACCGGGAATGCATTTCGGTATATGCAAGTGAGGGCTTTTGCGAGGCAACAGGTGAGGGAATTTCCGCAGCTCCCGGCGCAAGAGATTCAGGACAGGGTGATTTCGGGGGCATGGGTGGGGGATGGTAGGGTGTCAGATGTATACAGGGAAATGAGAGACGAGGGGGAGATCATGGTGGATGAACAAGAACAAAGAACAAAGAAATGTACAGCACAGGAACAGGCCCTTCGGCCCTCCAAGCCCGTGCCGACCATGCTGCCCGACTAAAGTACAATCTTCTACACTTCCTGGGTCCGTATCCTTCTATTCCCATCCTATTCATGTATTTGTCAAGATGCCCCTTAAATGTCACTATCGTCCCTGCTTCCACCACCTCCTCCGGTAGCGAGTTCCAGGCACCCACTACCCTCTGCGTAAAAAACGTGCCTCGTACATCTACTCTAAACCTTGCCCCTCGCACCTTAAACCTATGCCCCCTAGTAATTGACCCCTCTACCCTGGGGAAAAGCCTCTGGATGAGCTGAAGGGAAAATGGGAGGAGGAGCTGGGGGAAGAGATCGAGGAGGGGCTGTGGGCAGATGCCCTAAGTAGGGTAAACTCTTTGTCCTCATGCGCCAGGCTCAGCCTGATACAATTCAAGGTTCTACATAGGGCGCATATGACTGGAGAAAGGTTAAGTAGATTTTTTGGAGTGGAGGACAGGTGCGGGAGATGCGCGGGAAGCCCAGCGAACCACACCCACATGTTTTGGTCATGCCCGGCACTACAGGGGTTCTGGGTGGGGGTGGCAAATGTGCTTTCGAAGGTGGTGGGGGTCCGGGTCGAGCCAGGCATGGGGTTGGCTATATTCGGGGTTTCAGAAGAGCCGGGAGTGCAGGAGGCGAGAGAGGCTGATGTTTTGGCCTTTGCGTCCCTAGTAGCCCGGCGAAGGATATTGCTTATGTGGAAGGAAGCTAAGCCCCCGGGCGTGGAGGCCTGGATAAACGACACGGCAGGGTTTATAAAATTGGAGCGGATAAAGTACGCACTAAGAGGTTCGGCTCAAGGGTTCACCAGGCGGTGGCAACCGTTCCTTGACTACCTCGCAGAACGATAAGGGAAATGGGGAAGGTAGCAGCAGCAACCCGGGGCGGGGGGGGGGGGGGGGGGGGGGGGTGAGGGCCCACGCTGGCCCTCAGGGGTTTCCTATAGTTGTTGGTATATTAGCTATTTATACTGGCGTGTGGGACTTCATTGTTTTGGAGAGTTATTAATTTGTTGTTGGCAGTTGCCGTTTAGTTAATATATTATTTATTTGATAAAAAACGGTCATTATTTATATTGTTTTAAAGTTGTAAAAAGGGGAAAATCCTGTATTGTTCTTGTTTGACCGAAAAAATTTGAATAAAATATATATATTTTTAAAAAAGGGTGGGGGGGGGGGGGGCGTGAGAGGCCCCCAGTTAGGATAGTCATGTGGAACATGTGAGGGGGTTAGGAGGTCCGGACAAGAGTGCTTGCGCATCTTAAAAGTTTGAAAGCCGATGTAGCAATGCTACAGGAGATTCACTTGAGGGTGAAGGACCAGGTGAGACTGAAAAAGGGCTGGGTTAGTCAGGTGTTTCACTCTGGATTTGACGGAAGGACTTGAGGGGTAGCGGTAATGTTCAGCAAAAGAGTACGTTTCCAGATGGAGAAGGTGGTGACAGATCAGGGGGGTAGATATGTGATTGTGACAGGGGCACTGGAGGGGAGGTTAGTGGCGCTGTTAAGTGTATACGGTCCCAATTGGGACGATGTGGGATTCGCAAAGAAGGTGTTTGGGGCCATCCCCGACTTGGAAACACATGAACTGATAGGGGGGGGGTGGTTGGAACTTGGTGCAGGAGCCAAGTATGGACAGGTCGTGGCCGCGCTCGCTGGTCCCATCAAGGGGGGCAAAGGCGCTGGCTGGGCTAATGGTGGAAATGGGAGGGGTGGACCCTTGGAGGTTTCTGCACCCGAGGGAACGGGAGTACTCGTTTTTCGCAGCAGTCTCTAAGGTATACTCGCGGATCAACTTTTTCGTGGTGGGGAAGGCTTTGCTAGCTGGGGTTAAGGGGTCGGAATACTCGGCAATTGCAGTGTCAGATCATGCTCCGCAGTGGGTGGATATAGAACTGGAGAAGGGGGTAGCGCAGAAGCCGGGGTGGAAATTAGATGTGGGACTTTTGGTTGACCAAGGGTTATGGGACAAAATTGAAAAGGTAATTGAGGAATATGTAGGTTTCAACTGTACGGGTGAGGCGTCAAAAGCAGTTGTCTGGGAGGCTCTAAAGGTGGTGGTGAGAGGTGAGGTAATCTTGATTAAGGCCAGGGTGGACAAAGAGGAGAGTTTGGAGCAGTAGAGGGTAATAGATGAGATGTTGGAGGTAGATAGGAGTTATGCAGAAGATGGGGACCCAGCGAAGTTGGAAAAGAAGGAACTACAGGCGAGCTTTGACCGACTATCTACCAGGAAGGCGGTGCGCCAACTGAGATGAGCAAGGGGTAGCAGGTCAGCTCCGGAGGGAGGCAGCGGTAAGGGAAATTGTTCAGGTGAGGGACAGGGCAGGGAAGTTGGTGGTGGCTCCGGATCTGGTTAACAAGGTCTTTGAGGAATTTTATGAGAGGTTGTACAGGTCAGAGCCACCTGGGGGAGACCGGGAGATGCAGGAATTTCGAGATTGGTTGGAATATCCGAGGTTAGGGGAGGGGGACAGGGATACATTAGAAGGAGCGATAGTGGAGCAGGAGATAAAAGATGCGAATTGGAGGATACAGTCGGGGAAGTTGGCAGGGCCGGATGGGTTTCCGGTGGAATATTATAAAAAATTCAAGGATAAGCTGATGGTGGGGATGTTTGAAGAGACGATAGGGAAAGGGGTGTTGCCACAAACGTTGGGGCAGGCATCGATTTCCCTGTTGCTAAAAAAAGATAAGGACCCGACGGAGTGTGGGTCGTATAGGCCCATATCACTTTTGAATGTGGACACAAAAGTATTGCCGAAGGTACTAGCGAGTAGGCTGGAGGAGTGCCTCCCGAAGGTGATAGGTGAAGATCAAACGGGGTTCATGAGAGGGAAGCAGCTCTTTTCAAACGTTAGAAGGGTTTTGAACGTCGTTATGGTTCTGGCAGAGGGGAAGGAAACAGAGGTGGTTGTGGCATTGGACGCTGAGATGGCCTTTGACTGGGTAGAATGGGGGTACTTGATGGCAGTTCTGGAGCGGTTTGGGACTGGACCAAGATTTGTGAACTGGGTAAAGCTACTGTATAAGGAGCCGAGGGCGAGTGTCCGCACAAATAACATCAGCACGAGATACTTTTCTCTCCACCGTGGGACTAGGCAGGGATGTCCTATGTCCCCCCCTGCTGTTTGCACTTGCGATTGAGCCATTGGCCATCGCATTAAGAAGTTCAGGGGTATGGAAAGGAATAGTGCGTGGGGGGGGGGGAATAGAGCATAGGGTGTCCTTATATGCCGATGACGTGTCAGAACCGAGTGAGTCGATATGGGGGAATATTGGAGCTGCTCCGAGTGTTTTGATCTTTCTCGGGGTACAAACTAATCTAGACAAGAGTGAGTATTTTGTGGTGTCTCGGCCGGGGGTGGGGGCAGGGGTGGGGGGGGGCTGCCATTCCATGGGCAGGGACTCACTTTAGGTACCTGGGGGTGCAGCTTGCCCGGGAGTCGGGGGGGAGCACCGCAGGTATAATCTTTCTAGTTTGGTGGGGAGAGTGAAAGCTGATCTGGCAAGGTGGGATGGTCTCCCTCTGTCAGTGGCGGGTCGGGTACAGGCGGTTAAAATGAACGTGTTGCCGTGATTTCTGTTTATTTTTCAATGTCTGCCGATTTTCCTGCCAAAGGCTTTTTTCAGAGAGATTGAGGGAAGGATTACTTTGTTCATATGGAGAGGGAAGGTGGCCAGAGTGAGAAAGGTGCTGCTACAGAGGGGAAGGCAGGCAGGGGGTTTGGGTCTTCCAAACTTAATGTATTACTACTGGGCGGCGAATGTGGAAAAGGTGCGGAGCTGGGTCAGAGGGGTTGATTCCCAGTGGGTCAGAATGGAGGAGAGTTTGTGCAGGGGGTCGGGATTGAAAGCACTAGCAATTTTCAGAAATGGGAGGAGAAGGGGATTATGATGCTAAACGATTTGTTTCTGAGGGATCGGTTTGCAGGATTGAAGGAGCTGGAAGCGAAGTATGGGTTGGAGCAGGGGGAAATGTTTAGGTACATGCAGGTTCGAGATTTTGCCAGAAAGGAGATACAGAGCTTCCGGGTGGAGCCGACCTCCACATTGCTGGAGGAGGTGCTGACGACAGGGGGGACTGGAGAAGGAGGTAGTGTCGGCGGTTTACGGAGCTATTTTGGAAGAGGAGAAGGCACCACTGGAAGGGATCAAAGCAAAGTGGGAGGAAGAGTTGGGAGAGGATATGGAGGAGGGGTTCTGGTGTGAGGTGCTCCGGAGAGTGAATGCCTCCACCTCGTGCACAAGGTTGGGGCTGATACAGCTGAAGGTGGTATACAGAGCACACCTCACGAGAGCAAGGATAAGCCGATTCTTTGAAGAAGCAGAAGATGTGCGTGAACGTTGCGGGGGGCCCCTGCTAATCACGTTCATATGTTTTGGTCCTGTCCAAAGTTAGAGGATTACTGGAAGGAGGTTTTTAGGTTAATTTCTAAAGTGGTGCACGTGAAACTGGACCCGGGCCCCTGGGAGGACATATTCGGGGTGTCGGACCAGCCAGGGTGGAAACGGGTGCAACCTCTCCACCCTGTGCCCTGGCATGGTGGGAGGACTTGTTGGAATTCTTGACTCTTGAAGTTTGAACTGAGGGGAAGGATTGAGAGGTTCTACAATTCATGGGCATTATTCATTATGCACTTTCAAGAACTGGATAACATCGAACATTAGTTTTGGGGGGTGGGGGGGGGGGAAGGAGGGTTGGGGGGGGGGCGGTGTGTGTTCATGGTGACTATGGGTGATGTTATATGTTTTAGTTACCGTTGTATGAAGAGTCAAAAGTCCTGTTCCTTTTCACCAAACACCATTTATTTCACTTCCACAGCTTCTGCACAAAACTCTAACACACCACCTGACACAAGGGCCACCTGAAGCCCCTTTACATATCAAAGAACAAAGAAATGTACAGCACAGGAACAGGCCCTTCGGCCCTCCAAGCCCGTGCCGACCATACTGCCCGACTAAACTACAATCTTCTACACTTCCTGGGTCCGTATCCTTCTATTCCCATCCTATTCATATATTTGTCAAGATGCCCCTTAAATGTCCCTATCGTCCCTGCCTCCACTACCTCCTCCGGTAGTGAGTTCCAGGCACCCACTACCCTCTGCGTAAAAAACTTGCCTCGTACATCTACTCTAAACTTTGCCCCTCTCACCTTAAACCTATGCCCCCTAGTAATTGACCCCTCTACCCTGGGGAAAAGCCTCTGACTATCCACTCTGTCTATGCCCCTCATAATTTTGTATACCTCTATCAGGTCGCCCCTCAACCTCCTTCGTTCCAGTGAGGACAAACCGAGTTTATTCAATCGCTCCTCATAGCTTATGCCCTCCATACCAGGCAACATTCTGGTAAATCTCTTCTGCACCCTCTCTAAAGCCTCCACATCCTTCTGGTAGTGTGGCGACCAGAATTGAACACTATACTCCAAGTGTGGCCTAACTAAGGTTCTATACAGCTGCAACATGACTTGCCAATTCTTATACTCAATGCCCCGGCCAATGAAGGCAAGCATGCCGTATGCCTTCTTGACTACCTTCTCCACCTGTGTAGCCCCTTTCAGTGATCTGTGGACCTGTACTCCTAGATCTCTTTGACTTTCAATACTCTTGAGGGTTCTACCATTCACTGTATATTCCCTACCTGCATTAGCCCTTCCAAAATGCATTACCTCACATTTGTCCAGGTTAAACTCCATCTGCCATCTCTCCGCCCAAGTCTCCAGACAATCTAAATCCTGCTGTATCCTCAGACAGTCCTCATCGCTATCCGCAATTCCACCAACCTTTGTGTCGTCTGCAAAGGACGTCAGTGCAAAGGATTATCAGTGTCAATCATTGGATACTTAACATAAATGAGACAACTAATTGCAATGTCTCTTAATGCATTACTTAAATCTTGACCCATTACTTAACAGTCTCCCCTTTCTTGGAGAAAAAAATAATTTGAAGAAAACAAAATTTAAAGAAACTCAAAAACACACATGCAATTTCCCCCCTTCTTTTTTTTCCCAAAATTTTTCTTTTTGGGGAAGAAAAAAAGAAAAATCACAGAAACAGGCACCCTTCACTAACAATATCCAAAAGTTAAATTTCTGTCAATATCTGAGATATATAAAAGGCCATATCCACCTGGTAACTTGTTCAATACTCTACAAAGCTTAACGTCTCAGCAGCCAAAGTGCTTTTGACCACTTTCCTTATTTTCTTTCTTTCCCACACAAGAGGACAACATTTACCATTGTTCCCCAAGAGGAAAATTTTAAAACCTCCTGTGCTTGATAAATTTGCATAGGACGCATCACTATAAACTATGAGTTTCAAGTGCCTATGGTCACCTAAAACCGGGAACCTCAAAACACACTCCTGCATTTTTAGTTTGGCCGAACGCTTTATTTGCTCTTATTATGTCTTCCACTTTGGGATCATTCATTTTTGTACTCAACTCTAAGACATCAAAACTAACGTCCGGTCTAGTCTGTCTACCTAACCAATTCCGTTGCCCAATTAAACTTCGCAGTTTCTCTTTTTCCATCTTTGAAACCTTGCATCTTTTTGTGAAAACCCGGTCACGACTAATTGCTATTTGGCTGATGCTTTCCAAATAAGATTGCTGACGTAAAGTTGCCCCTAACTTAGTCTGTCCGATTTCCAGTTCAATATATTTAAATGCACCGGAAGCATGACTTCCGATCCTGAAGTCTTTCCTCAAACCAGAGATTACAAAAGCTTCAAAATCACTAGTCCCACTCCACAAAAATTATTTGACATGCATCATAAAGATGCCGGAAAAGTTCCCTTTATAGTGCCAGTAAAACATTACCAGATCTGCTTTCAACTGGTAACAGCCTAACTTGAACAAAACTGACCTTAATGAAAAATACCAGACACTAGATGCAACATTTAAACCACAGACACATTTGTTCAACTTCCAGAATACCCCTTCTGTGTTAGCTGCTTCTTTAGGAGGACGGAGAAAATGTCTCTCTGGAGCTGATGCCCCTGCAAGAAGGCAGCTTTTATATCTATAGATTTGCATTCCCATGCCTTTGTGGCTAAAAGAAGATCTTTAAAATTAACCTTTCCTGCTGTAGGTGAACCTACCCTTAAATCCTGATCTTCTAAGCTTTCTTAAAATCCCCTTGCCACAAGCCTGGCCTTTGCCTTTTAAGTTCCATCCGGAAGAACCTTTTCCGTGCAAATCCATCTGTGGGACAGGGCTCTTTGTTCCCTATCCGGTACTTCTGCGTATACACCAAATTCACACCAACTATGCAGTTCTTGCTGTTTAGCATCTTTGATAACTTTTCATATAATTTATTGGAAGCCACCAAAATCTCACGTGCATGTGGGCTTCTACTCCTATTAGTATTCGTAGTCTTACTCATGTTCCGAGACCTTGATAAACTACGTCCCCTCTCCCGCCTGGTAACTTGTTCTATACTGCTACTGCTTGATCTTTCCTATCTGCTGTGGGATGTCCTTTCAAAATTCTCGACCTTTTCCTGCGAACCTGTTCACTAACCGATGTACTATCTAAACTGGCACTGCGTTTCTGTGACCTCCATTTTTGAACTGCGTGTTCCCAATCCATTGTCTTAACTCCCTCCCCTGAATGCTGTACATTCAACCAATGTTTATACTTTCCAGTGGCCTTCCCTGCTCTAATAACAGTTGCATCCTTCCATTGACTAGACCCTTCAGGCAAGTATGTCACCTTTGTACCAACTTTTGGTAGTTGTCCTTTCGGAAAAATGGCCTTATCCCAGATCTTAAGGTCCACAGCCACAATGTCGTTAAAATTCCTGGCCAAAGGTAGGGTTACTATCGGTCATGCTGGTGTCCTTCTGTACTTCCTACAAACTTCACTGCAATCACTAACCTGTTCTATCAGTTTAGTATAGTCTTCATCCCTTACCCCTGCATCCTTTAATAGATTTTTCAGCCTCCAAGGAGACGGATGTGCAAATTGCCTATGCAGTTTCACTACAACAAGCTTTTTATCAGCTAAAGTCCCATTTTCAACTGCCATTAACACATCCTTAACCACTCTACTTGAAATATTATTTTTCAGTAATGGAATACAATAGTGTCCCGACTGTGTAAATTGTAGGTCCACCATCTTTCCAAAAACTGTTGCCTTATCCTGTTCCATATCCAGTTTCATGTGTGCTTTCTTCATCGACGGTCTGCTCAGAAGCAAAGGTATCTCACTTGATCCAACATCCGTGCTAATGAAATGATTCACTCCGGTAATATTGCAATATTCAGAGTATTAGCATCTCCAAACCTGAAACTTGTGGAACTTTCAAATTCCTTAACCTTGTTACGACTTTCAGCATTCAAGGAGTCCAGGTAACATTTTAACCAGTCAATTCCACACACAGTAGATGTGCAGCCACTGTCCAATACAGCACAATTGAAGGATTCTGCAACCAACACCCTCATTACCGGCGTAAAACTGCTTGTTAATAGGACAATGTCTTCTCTCTGAACACTATCTTTTTCCTCTTCTGACTCTTCCATGTCATGTGTCGCTTCAAACACTCTATCATAACGTTTTGGACAGTTGAAGACATAATGGTATTGAGAGTCACATCGAAAACATCGATTTATCTTGCATTTCTGGGGTTCATCTTCCTACTGTAAGTTCTAACTGGGTTTCTGTCTTCATAATTTCCTTGTCTCGATCTCCTTCTATAGTCTTCGGCCCTGTTCGTAGCCATACAGTTTCGCCATCCTGTTAGTAGTGTATCTTCCATATTCTGCTTTATAGCAGACTGGCCTATTTGAGTCATCAGAGCCATCGCAATCGAATGTTTCCCCAGAAACTTCTTTAAAGCTTTTGTCATCTGATCGAATAAGGTATCCTCTTCCGTAAACTGAACTCCTGTCAAAACCAGGAGCCTATCCATGTTGCTCACTCTAGCACAGTCAAGTAATTTAAAGACCAACACAGACTATGCAAATTCCAGGTTGTATTTCTGCAGCCTTTTATATAGTCTGCCAAATTCCATTATATAGTCTTCCATGGAGAATTCCTCTATTTTCTGGAACTTATCAAATTCTGACCATGCTTCATACGCACTTAACAAGTCATCTTTCTTGTAAATCTTATCCATATATTGTAATAGAGTCTCCAGACTTTCTTCTGAGTCTAACTCTTCCAATTCCAGCTCAGAAAGCACTTTGTTTTGGATTTTACTGTCATAAGATAGAGAAAGAGCCAATGCCATACCTTGTTTTCTCTTTCCCAAGGCCACATAACTACTGCACTTCTCCAGTGGTTGTACGATTCCCTTTCAGAAAATAAGGGAGGCTAGTCATATCCAGCCATCCTTATCCTGGGTTCAGCCATGTATCTTTTTTTTTCCTTCTCACTCACTCCTTGGTTTGATCAGGAAAAGTTGTATCTTTCAAGCCTTCACATTTGCACAGCAACCATCCTCTGCTACCATTGTTATACGTTTTAGTTACCGTTGTATGAAGAGTCAAAAGTCCTGTTTCTTTTCACCAAACACCATTTATTTCACTTCCACAGCCTCTGCACAAAACTCTAACAACACATCACCTGACCCAAGGGCCACCTGAAGCCTCTTTACATATCAGTGGCAATCATTGGATACTTAACATAAATGAGACAACTAATTGCAATGTCTCTTAATGCATTACTTAACTCTTAACCCATTACTTAACAGGTGAACCCGGATTACTTTTTGTCATTTGTTTATGGGAACATGCGGGCTAATGTTTGGGGTTTGGTGGGAGGATGGGATCGTTGTTATTGATATGGGGATTGTCATATTTGTTAGTGATTATTGTTTATGGCTGCAAATTTGGGAGAAAATGTGAAAAAGGAGGAGAATAAAAAATATTTTTTTAAAAAACCATTTAAAATTAGAGGCAGTATCAAAGCTGGCTCCGATCTGCACGAATCATATATTTGAGCCTGTGAGGCTGGATGCCATGTTCGGAGATTGTGAAGAGAAGGGGTTGGAAGGAATGGGGGATCTGTTCTTGGAAGAGCAGTTTGTGAGTTTGGAGAAGTTGTCGGGGAAATGTGGGCTCTCGGAGACAGATTTGTTCAGACACCTGCAAGTTCGTAACTTTGTGAAACTATTCTTTCCGATATTCCCTGTGGCGCCGCCAACCTCGTTGATGGAGAGGGTTCTTTCGTTCGTAGGGTCGGAGGTGGGGAGTACCTCAGGTATCTATGGAAGGATTATGTCCAAAGACGCAGTATGGGTGGGGGGGGGGTTAAAGCCAAGTGGGAGGAGGAGTTGGGGCTGATGTTGGAGGATGGGGTGTGGACTGAGGCCCTGCAGAGGGCAAACGGCATGTCCTCCTGTGCTGGGCTTGGCTTAATACAGCTTAAGGTAGTGTCTAGGGCTCATTTGACTAGGTCCAGGATGAGCAGGATTTCTGCAGGAGTGAAGGACAAGTGCGAGCGCTGTGGAGGGATCCGACCAACCATGTGCCCATGTTCTGGTCGTGTTTTCAGTTTGTGGGGTTCTGGGTCACCCTTCTTTAGCACCATGTCAACAATTCTGAAAATTGAATTGGAGCCCTGTCCCTTAGTGGCCATATTTGGGGCGTCAGACTTGACAGAGCTACAGACGGGTGCGGGGCCGATGTCATGGCCTTTGCTTCCCTGATTGCTCGTAGGCAAGTGGTGATGGGATGGAGGTCAGCTTCTCCACTCAGTGTGGCAGGGAGATCTGATGGAGTTCCTGTACAAAAAGTATAAGGAAAGTCATGTACACCGTGAGGGGAGCAATTGAGGGGTTCTCCCAAAGATGGCAGTCGTTTATTGTGTATTTCAAAGTGCTGGTCACCATTAGTTGTGGAGGGCGGGGGGGTTCTGGGGGTTTCGGTTTTGCACTGGGAGGGGGGGTTGTGATTGGGGGTGTTGTTTTGCTTTGGAGTTATGTGCAAAATGGAAAAGATTTGAATGAAAATAAGTAAAAAGAATAAAATGAAGGCGACTGTGAGCCAATGCCTTGGGACAGATCATATGTGTAGCGCACAAAGACTCACGAGAGACGAATAGAGATGAAGTCGATGAGGCTTTATTAAGCGTGACTTGTTCCCCGCAGTTCTGTAACAGACTGGCCTGCGGGGGAGAACTCCTGGTTCTTATTCTCCGCCTTCAGGGCGGAGCTAGAGGTCAACAGCCAACCAGGACCCGGGATCTGTCAGCCAATGACATCACGGCTTCACAGTCCCACATGACCCCTAATGCATACTACCACATTCACCCCTTGTTAAAATGAACCCGGCGGGGTGGAGCTTCGCATGGTGGTAAGGGTTTACAAGGCTGGTCCTGGGAGGAAAACTTTTGCATGTCATCACAGTATGTACAGGGTTTTTTTTGTTTTGCACTATTTACAGTAGTCGTAAGGGGGAAAAAGAAAAAAAAAGTTCTCGTTAAAGTCCACAACATTGTAGTGTTACATCGACGCCACGAGTCGGTCGGGCGGTCTGGTCGTCCTTGTCAATCGCCTCGGCCCCGGTGGTTGTGCTTGTTCCAGTGTTGTCGTTTCCGGGAGCCTTACGGTTTCTGCTTCAGCTTCACTTCTGGTCGGACCTGGGAGGAGGACCGATCCTCCCGGGAAGGGGGCGGTCGCAGGGTGCGCCGGTGGCAGGGAGGGGGTGATTGGTGTCGGGTGGGTGTGCGTGTTGCCGGCGGGCGCCAGATCTCGCAGGGAGACCGTGTCCTGTCGGCCGTCGGGGTACTCCACGTAAGCGTACTGCGGGTTCGCGTGGAGGAGGTGAACCCTCTCGACCAACGGGTCCGACTTGTGCGCCCGCACATGTTTTCGGAGCAAGATGGGTCCTGGGACCGCCAGCCAGGTCGGCAGCGACGTTCCAGAGGAGGACTTCCTGGGGAAGACAAGGAGGCGTTCATGAGGCGTTTGGTTAGTGCTAGTACACAGTAGCGACCGGATGGAGTGGAGAGCGTCCGGGAGGGCCTCCTGCCACCGTGAAACTGGGAGGTCCCTGGACCGTAGGGCCAGTAGGATGGTCTTCCAGACCGTGCCGTTCTCCCTCTCTACTTGCCCGTTCCCCCGGGGGTTGTAGCTGGTCGTCCTGCTCGAGGCTATACCGTTGCTGAGCAGGAACTGGCGCAGCTCGTCACTCATGAAGGAGGACCCCCTGTCGCTGTGGACGTATGCGGGGCAACCGAACAGTGTGAATATGGTGTTAAGGGCTTTAATGACTGTGGCCGCTGTCATGTCAGGGCAGGGGATGGCGAAGGGGAAACGGGAGTACTCGTCCACCACATTCAGGAAGTATGTGTTGCGGTCGGTGGAGGGGAGGGGCCCTTTGAAATCCAGACTAAGGCGTTCAAAGGGACGGGAAGCCTTGATCAGGTGCGCACCATCCGGCCTGAAAAAGTGCGGTTTGCACTCTGCGCAGATGTGGCAGTTCCTTGTGACTGTACGGACCTCCTCCACAGAGTAGGGGAGGTTGCGGGACTTTATAAAGTGGTAGAACCGAGTGACCCCCGGGTGGCAGAGGTCCTCGTGGAGGGTTTGGAGGCGGTTAATTTGTGCGTTGGCACATGTGCCGCGGGATAGGGCATCGAACGGCTCGTTCAGCTTTCCGGGACGGTACAGGATCTCATAGTTGAAGGTGGAGAGCTCGATCCTCCACCTTAAGATCTTGTCGTTTTTAATTTTGCCCCGCTATGCATTATCGAACATGAAGGCTACCGACCGTTGGTCCGTGAGGAGAGTGAATCTCCTGCTGGCCAGGTAATGCCTCCAATGTCGCACAGCTTCCACTATGGCTTGGGTTTCCTTTTCCACTGAGGAGTGGCGGATTTCTGAAGCGTGGAGGGTTCGGGAGAAAAAGGCCATGGGTCTGCCCGCTTGGTTAAGGGTGGCCGCTAGAGCTACATCGGAGGCGTCGCTCTCGACCTGGAAGGGGAGGGACTCGTCGATGGCGCGCATCGTGGCCTTTGCGATATCCGCTTTGATGCGGCTGAAGGCCTGGCAAGCCTCTGTCGACAGAGGGAAGGTCGTGGTCTGTATTAGGGGGCGGGCCTTGTCTGCGTACTGGGGGACCCACTGGGCGTAATATGAAAAGAACCCCAGGCAGCGTTTTAGGGCTTTTGAGCAGTGAGGGAGGGTAAATTCCATGAGGGGGCGCATGCGTTCGGGGTCGGGGCCTATTATCCCATTGCGCACTACATATCCCAAGATGGCTAGCCGGTTTGTGGTAAAAACGCACTTGTCCTCGTTGTATGTGAGGTTCAAGGCTTTAGCGGTCTGGAGGAATTTTTGGAGGTTGGCGACGTGGTCCTGCTGATCGTGGCCGCAGATGGTTACGTTGTCGAGATACGGGAACGTGGCCTGCAACCCGTGTTGATCAACCATTCGGTCCATCTCTCGTTGGAAGACCGAGACCCCGTTTGTGACGCCAAATGGGACCCTTAGGAAGTGGTCTAATCGCCCATCTGCCTCGAAGGCTGTGTACTTGCGGTCACTTGGGCGGATGGGGAGCTGATGGTAGGCGGACTTCTCCACGGTGGAGAAGACCTTATATTGGGCAATCCGATTGACCATGTCGGATATGCGGGGGAGAGGGTACGCATCTAGTTGTGTGTACCTGTTGATGGTCTGGCTATAGTCTATGACCATCCTTTGCTTCTCCCCTGTCTTTAGTACTCCCACCTGTGCTCTCCAGGGACTATTGCTGGCCTGGATTATGCCTTCCTTCAGTAGCCGCTAGACTTCGGACCGAATGAATGTCCGGTCCTGGGCGCTGTACCGTCTGCTCCTCGTGGCGACGGGTTTGCAATCCGGGGTGAGGTTTGCAAACAAGGATGGGGGCTCAACCTTGAGGGTTGCGAGGCCGCAGATAGTGAGTGGGGGTATTGGGCCGCCGAATTGGAAGGTTAGGCTCTGCAGATTGCACTGGAAGTCTAATCCCAGTAATGTGGGCGCGCAGAGTTGGGGAAGGACGTAGAGCCTGTAGTTTTTAAACTCCCTCCCTTGCACCGTTAGGGTCACTATGCAGAAGCCTTTAATCTGTACGGAGTGGGATCCTGCAGCTAGGGAAATCTTTTGCGCACTGGGACGGATGGTCAAAAAACAGCGTCTTACCGTGTCGGGGTGGATGAAGCTTTCTGTGCTCCCGGAGTCGACCAGGCATGGTGTCTCATGCCCGTTTATCAGCACCGTTGTTGTCGTCGTCTGGAGCGTCCGGGGCCGTGCTTGGTCCAGCGTCATTGAGGCCAGACGTGATCGTAGTGCTTGAGCGTCTTCCTCGAACCCCGTGGAGCCGTCGACACTGGGGCAGCTGCAGGCCCGTCCCAAAATTAGCAGCGCGGCGTAGAATTCATCTATCGATTCTCCGGGACTTTGCCGACTCGTTGCGAGTTGGTAGCGTGCGTAGATCTGGTTCATTGGGCGAACATAGATGCTCTTTAGTGCTGCGAACGCCGTCTGGAAATCCTCTGCGTCTTCGATGAGAGGGAAAATTTCTGGGCTTACCCTCGAGTGCAGGACCTGTAGTTTCTGGTCTTCTGTGACCCAGCCGGGGGCCGTTCTGAGGTAGGCCTCAAAACAAGTCTGCCAGTGTTTGAAAACTGCTGCTGAGTTCACTGCGTGGGGGCTGATCCTCAGGCATTCCGGGATGATCCTGAGCTCCATAGTCCTTTAAGCACGCTTAATAAATTGTAGCGCACAAAGACTCACGAGAGACGAATAGAGATGAAGTCGATGAGGCTTTATTAAGCGTGACTTGTTCCCCGCAGTTCAGTAACAGACTGGCCTGCGGGGGAGAACTTCTGGTTCTTATACTCCGCCTTCAGGGCGGAGCTAGAGGTCAACAGCCAACCAGGACCCGGGATCTGTCAGCCAATGACATCACGGCTTCACAGTCCCACATGACCCCTAATGCATACTACCACAATATGTAATGATGATGATCTGTGACAACAATTCTTTCAAAACCCCAGGAAGAGATTAACTACCATAGTTAACATATAAAGGGGAAAGCGCTGTATAAATGCAACTTACTGCACTCGCAGTATTTTTTGGTGCCTCACTAATTTAGTGCAGTATTCAATCTGCACATAAAGGGCAGCACGGTCGCGCAAGTGGATAGCACTGTGGCTTCACAGCGCCAGGGTCCCAGGTTCGATTCCCCACTGGGTCACTGTCTGTGCGGAGTCGGCACGTTCTCCCTGTGTCTGCGTGGGTTTCCTCCGGGTGCTCCGGTTTCCTCCCACAGTCCAAAGACGTGCAGGTTAGGTGAATTGGCCATACTAAATTGCCCTTAGTGTCCAAAAAGGTTAGGAGGGATTATTGGGTTACAGGGATAGGGTGGAAGTGAGGGCTTAAGTGGGTGGGTGCAGACTCGATGGGCCGAATGACCTCCTTCTGCACTGTATGTTCTATGTTCTATTCACCAAAGAGAAGGAATTGGTGGACGTTGAGTCTGGAGAAGGGTGTGTAGATAGCCTGGGTCACATTGAGATCCAAAAAGACGAGGTGTTGGGCATCTTGAAAAATATTAAGGTAGATAAGTCCCCAGGGTCTGATGGGATCTACCCCAGAATACTGAAGGAGGCTAGAGAGGAAAGTGCTGAGGCCTTGACAGACATCTTTGGATCCTCACTGGCTTCAGGTGATGTCCCGGAGGACTGGAGAATAGCCAATGTTGTTCCTTTGTTTAAGAAGGGTAGCAAGGATAATCCAGGGAACTACAGGCCAGTGAGCCTTACGTCAGTGGTAGGGAAATTACTGGAGAGAATTCTTCGAGACAGGATCTACTCCCATTTGGAAGCAAATGGACGTATTAGTGAGCGGCAGCATGGTTTTGTGAAGGGGAGGTCGTGTCTCACTAACTTGATAGAGTTTTTCGAAGAGGTCACAGAGATGATTGATGCAGGTAGGGCAGTGGATGTTGTCTATATGGACTTCAGTAAGGCCTTTGACAAGGTCCCTCATGTTAGACTGGTACAAAAGGTGAAGTCACATGGGATCAGGGGTGAGCTGGCAGGGTGGATACAGAACTGGCTAGGTCATAGAAGGCAGAGAGTAGCAATGGAAGGGTGCTTTTCTAATTGGAGGGCTGTGACTAGTGATGTTCCGCAGGGATCAGTGCTGGGACCTTTGCTGTTCGTAGTATATATAAACGATTTGGAGGAAAATGTAACTGGTCTGATTAGTAAGTTTGCAGACGACACAAAGGTTGGTGGAATTGCGGATAGCGATGAGGACTGTCGGAGGATACAGCAGGATTTAGATCGTTTGGAGACTTGGGCGGAGAGATGGCAGATGGAGTTTAATCCGGACAAATGTGAGGTGATGCATTTTGGAAGGTCTAATGCAGGTAGGGCATATACAGTGAATGGTAGAACCCTCAAGAGTATTGAAAGTCAGAGAGATCTAGGTGTACAGGTCCACAGGTCACTGAAAGGGGCAACACAGGTGGAGAAGGTAGTCAAGAAGGCATACGGCATGCTTACCTTCATTGGCCAGGGCATTGAGTATAAGAATTGGCAAGTCATGTTGCAGCTGTATAGAACCTTAGTTAGGCCACACTTGGAGTAGTGTTCAATTCTGGTCACCACAGTACCAGAAGGATGTGGAGGCTTTAGAGAGGGTGCAGAAGAGATTTACCAGGATGTTGCCTGGTATAGAGGGTATTAGTTATGAGGAGAGGTTGAATAAACTTGGTTTGTTCTCACTGGAACGACGGAGGTTGAGGGGCGACCTGATAGAGGTCTGCAAAATTATGAGGGGCATAGACAGAGTGTATAGTCAGAGGCTTTTCCCCAGGGTAGAGGGGTCAATTCCTAGGGGGCATAGGTTTAAGGTGCGGCGGGCAAGGTTTAGAGTAGATGTACGAGGCAAGTTTTTTTACACAGAGGGTAGTGGGTGCCTGAAACTCACTGTCGGAGGAGGTGGTGGAAGCAGGGACGATAGTGACATTTAAGGGACATCTTGACAAATACATGAAGGGATACGGACCCAGGAAGTGTAGAAGATTGGAGTTTAGTCGGGCAGCATGGTCGGCACGGGCTTGGAGGGCCGAAGGGCCTGTTCCTGTGCTGTACTTTTCTTTGTTCTTTGTTCTGAATATTAGATTCATGGCATTATATTTTCAAAGCAGGCAGAAGAATGTGGTGGGCTAGTATCTGAAATGCTGTAACGAGCAGTGTTTAGCCTGGGTGTGCGAATTCACACACACAGCACAGATTCTGGTGTGTAGTTGTTGCTCTATTTGGTAACCATGGCTGTGAGTTACTCCCATCCCTTCGCCGTTAGTGTGACAGAAGCTCCTTCGCACGCGTAAACAGGGTTTCTACGACACTTCTGGCAACGTTATGGCAGCAGAGTGGAAGCAAACTCCTTCTCTGCTATGACCTTAAGGCAGAAAGGTTCTAGTTTCAAGAGAAGGCTGTACTTCTCCCATTCCTCCATAACCCCCCAACACTTACATGCATGTGCTGCAATGGGTGTAGCACCAACATCTTCATATTCTCCTCCCGGTCACTGTTTGACGATTTAAGGTTATCTTTGGGTTCCACATTCAATATACAGAACGGTTGATGCAGCAAAAATTGAAAGTAGAGAGGGGTCTCAGTGGAGTTCGTTAGCCTCAAGCCACGTGTTGTCAGGATTTCTCTTTGTATCTGGATGGAGATGAGGATGGGATTAGAAAGGCATTCAAAAGTCAAGCTGACTAAGGATGTTAAAGATAATATCAAATTGAAATAAAAAGCGTATAATTCCGCAAAAATGGGCGGCAGGTTCGAAGTTTGGGCAGAATATAAAAAACAGCAAAGAATGACTAAACAATTAACAGAGATGGAGAAATTAGAGTATGAGGGAAAGCTAGCTAAAAATATAAAAACAGATAGTAAGAGTTTCTACAGGTATTTAAAAAGGAAAAAAGTAAGTCAAGTGAATGTTGGTCCCCGAGAGAGTGCGAATGGGGAATTAATAACAGAAAATAAGGTAACGGTGGATGAATTAAACATATTTTGCATCTGTCTTCACTGTAGAGGATACAAATAACATCCCAGATTAATTGTGAATCAGATGAAATGGAGGGAGGAACATAAAACAATTGCAATCACCAGGGAAAGGGTGCTGAGAAATTATTAGAACTAAAAGATGACAAGATTCCAGGTTCTGGTGGGCAGCATTCTGGTGTCTTGAAACAAGTGGTTGCTAGGGCGGCACGTGGCACAGTGGTTAGCATTGTTGCCTACGGCGCTGAGGACCCGGGTTCGATTCCCGGCCCTGGGTCACTGTCCGTGTGGAGTTTGCACATTCTCCCCGTGTCTGCGTGGGTTTCACCCCCACAACCCAAAGGTGTGTAGGTTAGGTGGATTGGCCATGCTAAATTGTTCCTTAATTGGAAAAAAGAACCAAGTGGCTGCTCAGAAAGCAGATGTTTTCCAAAATTCCCTAGAATCAGAAAAGATCCCATGAGATTGGAAAATAGCAAACGTGACTTCTCTATTCAAGAAAGTAAGGAGGCAGAGAGCAGCAAACTACAGGACAGTTAGCTTAACATCTGTCATAGGGAAATTCTATTATTAAGGAGATTATGGTGGAGCACTTAGAAAATCTCAATGCAATCAGGCAGAGCCAACAATGGGGTGAGGGAAATCATGTTTGACTAATTCATTGGCGATCTTTGAGGAAGTAACAAGCATCATGTTTAAAGGGGAACCTGTGGATGTGCTGTACTTATGGGAGGCACAGTGGTTAGCACTGTTGCTTCACAGCACCAGGGTCCCGGGTTCGATTCCCGCTTGGGTCACTGCCTGTGCGGAGTCTGCACGTTCTCCCTGTGTCTGCATGGGTTTCCTCCCGGTGCTCCGGTTTCCTCCCACAAGTCCTGAAAGACGTGCTTGTTAGGTGAATTGGACATTCTGAATTCTCCCTCTGTGTACCCGAACAGGTGCCAGAATGTGGCAACTAGGGGATTTTCACAGTAACTTCATTGAGTGTTAATATAAGCCTACTTGTGGCACTAATAAATATTATTAATAGATTTCCAGAAGGCATTTGACAAAGTCCCACATCAAAGGTTGCTAATCAAAATAAGAACTCATGGTGACAGGGGTAACATATCAGCATGGATTGAGGAATGGTTAGCTGACAGCAAACACAGTGGGATAAATGGGTCTTTGTCGGGTTGGCAAGTTATGACAAATGGAGTGCCGCAGGGATCAATGTGGGAATCTCAACTATTTACAATTTATATCGATCTCTTGGGTGAAGGGAATGAATGCATGGTTGCTTAACTTGCTGATGACTCAAAGGTAGATAGGAAATTAAGTTGTGAAGAGGACATACAGAGTCTGCAAAGGGACAGAGGTAGGTTAAGTGAGTGGGCAACAATTTGGCAGATGGAAAATCTGAACTTGCTCGCTTTGGCAGGAAGAACAGAAAAGCAGCATAATATTTAAATGGAGAAAGATTGCAGAACTCCCATGTACCAGGACATCCAGATCCCTCTGTACTTCAATCAGGAAAGGTTACTGTGCAGATACAGCAAGTGATTAGGGTGGCAAATGGAATACATAAGATACATAGAAGATAGGAGCAAGAGGAGCCCTTTTGGCCCTTAAGCCTGCTCTGCCATTCATCACGATCATGGCTGATCATCCAACTCAATAGCCTAATAGGGGCCAGTTTATCACAGGGCTTAATCGCTGGCTTTGAAAGCAGACCAAGGCAGGCAAGCAGCACGGTTCAATTCCCGTACCAGCCTCCCCGAACAGGCGCCGGAATGTGGCGACTAGGGGCTTTTCACAGTAACTTCATTTGAAGCCTACTTGTGACAATAAGCGATTTTCATTTCATTAATCCTGCTTTCTCCCCATAGCCTTTGATCCCATTCTCCCCAAGTGCTATATAAATGCTGCCTCTTGAATATATTCAATGTTCAGCATTAACTATTTCCTGTGGTGATGAATTCCACAGGCTCATCACTCTTTGTGTGAAGAAATGTCTCCTCATCTCTGTCCGATATGGTTTACCCTGAATCCTCAAACTGTGACCACTGGTTCTGGACACGCATCATTGGGAACATCTTCCCTGCATCTACCCTGTCTAGTCCTGTTAGAATTTTATAAGTCTCTATGAGATAACCCCTCATTCTTCTGAACTCCAGCGTGAACAATCCCAACCTAGTCAATCTCTCCTCATATGTCAGTCCCGCCATCCCTGGAATCAGTCTGCTAAACCGTCGCTGCACTCCCTCGAGAGCAAGAACATCCTTCCTCAGAAAAGGAGACCAAAACTGCTGACAAATAAATGACAAAAATGTTGTCATTTATTGCAAGGGGAATGGAATATAAAAGTAGGGATGTTTTGCTACAGTTGTACAGGACATTAGTGAGACCACATCTAGAATTCTATGTACATTTTTGATCTCCTTATTTAAAAAAGGATATAAATGCGTTAGAAGGATTCAGAGAAGGTTCACTCGACTGATACCTGGGATGGGGGGCTGGGGGTTATCTTACGAGGGAAGGTTGGACAGGTTGGGCCTGTATCTATTGGAGTCTGGAAGATTGAGAGGTGATCTTATTGAAACATGGAAGATTCCGAAGGGACTTGACAGGGTAATTTTTCCCTTTGTGGGGGAGACAAGAACTAGGGGACACATCAAAGTAAGTGATCTCCCATTTAAGACGGAGATGAGAAGAAATTGTTCTCTCAGAGGGTTGTGAATCTTTGGAACTCTCTGCCCCAGAGAGTAGTGGAGCCAGAGTCAATGAATATTTTTAAGGCAGGGGTAGATAGATTCTTGACCGACAAGGGAGTCAGAGATTATTGGGGAGTCGGCAGAATGTGGAGTTGAGGCCACAATCAGATCAGCCCTGATCTTACTGAATGGCAGGGCAGGCTCGACGGGCCGAATGGCCTACTCTGCTCCAAATTCGTATATTCATAAGTATGTTTGTATGAATAAGTATTAAAAACAGAAATAACTTAGCACGTCTGGCAATATCTGTGGTGAGAGAAACAGAGTTAACATTTCAAGTCGAATACGACTCTCCTTCGGAACTGAAAGGATAATTAGTCGTAAGTGTGGCTAGAGTTTGGAGTGGACTGACAGAGTGGTGGAAGCAGATTCGACCACAGACTTCATAAGGGAATCAGTTAAGTACTTGAAGAAGAAGCAAAATGCAAGGATACAACAAGTCCTCGTTTAATGTTGTCTCAATTCGCTTTAACATTGCTAAGTTAATGGGGCCTGTAATCCCGTTGAGTGTCACGAGATTCGTTTTAACATCATTCCCCGTGTGATCCAAATGGTGAGATTTTGGAGCGGCCTCTCCCCCTCCCCAAATCTTTGGATCCAAATCTGGATAAACAACTGAAGAAGTTTGAAGTAGGAGCAAATATAGAGGGATGAGGCTTTGAAGGATGTTGTAATTGCAGATGGAGATTTTGATAGGCTGGCAAAGACAGAGTGATGGACAGAGGTAATAAAGGGAAAAACATGGGGACTGGTATGTTAGAAGCAGAGCATTGAGGAGGTGACAAAGGTGTGGGCAAGGAATGGACACTCTGCTGGTTGACAGAATAAAGGTGTGTAGGGAGGGAAAATTTCAGCCAAGATTCTTCTTCTGGGAATTGCATGTGTCAACATTGTATGATCAGTCTTGGCTGTGGTCCCATGGTTAAAAAGGCCGCCGCCAATCTATCTAGAGTTAGAAAATTTCACTTGTGGCATTCGACAAAGAAAAGTAATTTGGCTAAGATAGGAGAGACCTTCCACAATAGCCACTCACTGAACCGTGCCCCAGCAAGGAATCAGGGCATTCGACAGGATGGGTACAATGTTTTTTTTTTACAAAGGGGAGACTCATCCAGAGATCTGAGTCAATGTTAGGTTACTCACCCCGCATTCCAGTCCACCTGCCATTAAGTCACTTGCAGCTGCATAAAAGGTAAGGTCTTCATCGTCATCATCCATCGCCACGCTTAACCTGAGCAGAGAAAGCTTGTGACTACAAGGGCCATCCTATTGTTTTCTGCAGCCCTTTAATCTCTTTCTGTGGGGCCCTTGCGTTCTGAGTTCCCCATAAACTCTAAACATCCCTCACATGTGTACCTACTCCTGGTTTCAGTATGTATCTCCTGTGTGCCAGTAATGTTCTGTGTACCCATCTCCTTGTAATCCGTGTATACTTTACATTCTACAACTTAAAGGGCTGGTAGTAGACCCCAGTACACCGGCCTTCTGATTGAAGATGTATGATTGAGTGTCAGATGGGGCATCACTGGAAGAGAAGAGGTAATAAACTGGTCTCGTACCTACAACTGGAGTGTTATTGACTGCGGTTCCATGCTGATGGGCTCCAGGATATTGTTTTCTGAGTTGGGTGGGGTTGCTGGGTTACGGAGATGGGGTGGAGATGTGGGCTTAAGTAGGGTGCTCTTTCCAGGGGTCGGTGCAGACTCGATGGGCTGAATGGCCTCTTTCTACACTGTAAATTCTAAAAACAAATGAGTCAATTGAGCTGCTCTCCCCAAGGGCTCAGTGGTAAAAACACCAGGTGACCCCTGAGCCATACGGAGCACAAAAATTCTAGGTCTGGACTACTTTGCTGACCTGAGGAAGACACGAAAGGTGGTATGGTAATTACAACATTTATTTTGTATAAAATTGTGTAGGTTACAACTTATTTCAGTATCCTAGGCTGGGAAGGGGAAGGATTGGCGAAGACCCCATTACTGATCATTCACAAGTGATCTTGACTGCAAAGTACAGGTATGTGGACATCAGGCGAGCAGAGGAGTGGGGGCTGCTATGATATCCCCCTGTCATTCATGCGCGCAGATAAAAAGTGGTCACCTCAGCATGGTCATGGAGGAAACACCTACTATTTGAGGAAATAATACTCGAGGAGAGGAAAGGCGAGTTAAATCGGGTGGGATGAGGAGAGAGAAGATGAGGAACACTTATCCTCAGGCTGTTCTCATACCCCTCCTGAGAAGCAGACTTGGCATTCTGCCCCCTTGCCCACAGATGCTGAACATTGTCCAAAGATTCCAACAGTAAAAAAGGAGAAGGGAGCTGGGGAAAGCCAGCGTGTTAGTACTCACAAAGCAGGCTTTGCAACTGCCCTGAAGTCTAGGCGTAAAGCCTCTGAGTTGTATCCTTGGCTTCGAGTCACCTTTCCGGGTATTCCAAATGCCGCCTGGGGAAAGTGCAAGGTAAAGGTAAACTGACTGGAAATAACAATGTTATACAGCGCTTTTACCCTTGGGATGCTTTACTAAATTAATCAGAGAAATGTGACACAGAGTCACAAAAGAAGATTTTAGGACAGATGGAAAAAAAAGAGGCAGGTTTTAAGAAATTTCTTAAAGGAAGAGAGAATGTTGAATTGGTTTAGGGAGGAGATTCCACAGCTATGCTGAAAGCATAACTGCCAATGGTACAGTTGTTAAAATGAGGACAGTATTGGAGGATTGGAGCTATTTCGGGAGGTTGTATGGTTGAAAGAGGTTACAGAGATAGGGAAGAGCAAGGCCAGGTATTTATTTTCTTTCTTCGTTCATGGGATGTGGGTGTCGCTGGCCGGGCCAGCATTTATTGCCAATCCCCGAGGGAATTTAAGAGTCAAACACAGCAATGTGGGTCTGGAGTCACATGTAGGCCAGACCAGGTAAGGGTGATAGATTTCCTTACCTAAAGGGCATTAGTGGACCAGGTGAACTTTTACGACTATCGACAATGGTTTCATGGTCGTTATTAGACTTTTAATTCCAGATTTGTTTTATTTAATTCAAATTCCACCATCTGCCATGGTTGGATTCGAACCCAGGTCCCCAGTGCATTACCCTGGGTCTCTGGATTATTAGTCCAGTAACAATACCACCATGCCACTGCCTCCATGGCATTAGAATACTTGAATCTAAAGATAACAAAGGCGTGGATGAGGATTTCAGCAACAGGTAGGCCTGTTTGTCCAAGATTCTGTTCCACACATGTGCTATCCTGGAGCAAGCCTTTAGCTCAGTGATAGTATTGGTATCTCTCAGCCAGAAAGTGCAGAACCAGAACCTTTGCCCAGACTGTCTTGGCAAGTGAGGGGCAGAGCTTGCATCCAGCAGGTATGGGTTGCAGCACCCCATCCCCACCTCCAACCTAATTGTGTCTGCCAGTGTGCACTAGTCCTTATTCTAGGGTATCCAGTGGCAAGTCTGAATTTGGACTTGACTGTCTAGCTTTTAGCTGGTCTGGCCACAATCCAGTACCAGATGTGTCCACATCCAGTTCTTTGACCCTTGTCCACTTAACTTAGTAAAAGCACTGGCAGAGGACTTCTGGTGGCATTGGTTTTGGCATTATTTTACCCATTAGCAGGGTAGATTTGGCAGAAAAGTTGGGCGGAAGGCGAAGGAGAAGAGGTTTTCCCTTGGATTGGCATGTCTACTGGCTACCAGACACAGACACCTGGCTAAGGAGTCAGGAGAAGGCAGGAGAATGGGGATGAGAAAAATATCAGCCATGATTGAATGGCGCAGCAGACCTGATGGGCCGAGCGGCCTAATTCTTCTCCTCTTTCTTATGGTCTTGTGGAGATCTGTGGCGCTGTACCAATTATGAGAATGGCGGAGGGGGAGGGTCGGCGTCGGTGGGAAAGCCTCAGATGGAGCCATTGATGAACTTCATCAAGGAGGAATTTCGACAACACAGGAAAGAGATGCACAGTGACTGGACGAGAGCAACTGAGGGAGCGGTGGCACCTCTTCGAGGGCCACTGGATCGGGTGGAGATGCGTCAAAGCGCAAGGGGCGACAATCCGTGAAGTGGAAAAGGTGATGTCCAAGCAGAGTGACCACAGTGGTTAGCACTGTTGCTTCACAGCGCCAGGGATACGGGTTTGATTCCCAGCTTGGGTCACTGTCTGTGCGGAGTCTGCACGTTCTCCCCGTGTCTGCGTGGGTTTCCTCCGGGTGCCCCAGTTTTATTCCCAGAAGACATGCTTGTGAGGTGAATTGGACATTCTGAATTCTCCCTCTGTGTACCCGAACAGGCGCCGGAATGTGGCGACGAGGGGCTTTTCACAGTAACCTCATTGCAGTGTTAATGTAAACCTGCTTGTGACACTAATAAAGATTATTATTATGTTATATTAAACTCTCTTATCTCAACAAAGACACTCCATCACCTGATCGTCTAGACTGAGGTGTCCAAAGGCAAAGCCTTCGCACTCAACATTGGTTGTCACTCCAGTCAGTGTGAGTGGGGTGAAGGAGACATTGATGGTGACAACCCCACCAGCAGGAACGACCTGAGAACCAAGACAATTAAAAATAAACCATTATCATCCGTGACTGCGAGCAGCCTGGTTGCAAACAGTAAATCAGGCTTATATTCTGACTATCAGTTAACTTTCTTCCTTGTTGTTACATTTCCTCAAACATGTCACAATTTTCCAACAAACCTTTTTTGAGTCACCTTACTGATGAATACCTTCTGGCTCCCCGATATCAATCCTGTTGGTCACCCCTTCAAAGAACTCTATTGACATTACCATTTTGATCTTTCTTCTACAATTCCACATTGGCTGTCATTGATTAACCTGCAAGTTACTAAATGGTCACTAATTTTTTATTATGGATTGACGTCTTGATTTTAATTAAATCTGCTTGGTGGGACGGTGGGGTAATCGTTGGGGAGATCGTTGGGGAGAGGGAGGCAATGGGGTGGTCCGGGTCAAGATAGCACAGTGGTTAGCACAGTTGCTACACAGCACCAGGAACCCGGGTTCGATTCCCGGCTTGGGTCACTGTCTGTGCGGAGTCTGCACGTTCTCCCCGTCTCTGTGTGGGTTTCCTCCAGGAGTGTAGGAAAAGAGCTTCTCCCTTGGATTGGCATGTCTACTGGCTACCAGACACTGCAGAAGACAGTGAAGGACCTGGCTAAGGAGTGAGAAGAAGGCAGGAGAATGGGGATGAGAAAAATATCAGCCATGATTGAATGGCGCAGCAGAGTCAATGGGCTGAGCGGCCTAATTCTGCTCCTATGTCTTATGGTCTTAAGGAAATCTGTGGCGCTGCACCAATGGTGGGAATGGCGGAGGGGGAGGGTCGGCTTCGGTGGGAAATTCTCAGGTGGAGCTATTGATGAACTGCATTAAGGAGTAATTTCGACAACACAGGAAAGAGATGCACAGTGACTGGACGAGAGTGATTGAACAGGTGCTCCGGTTTCCTCCCACAAGTCCCGAAAGACGTGCTGTTAGGTGAATTGGACATTCTGAATTCTCCCTCCGTGTACCCGAACAGGCGCCGGAGAGTGGCGACTGGAGGATTTTCACAGTAACTTCATTGCAGTGTTAATGTAAGCCTACTTGTGACACAAATAAAGATTATTATTGTTAGATGCCTGATTTACACCCTGACTGATTTTACAAACCCCGGGTATGATGCAAATGGCGCCCACTCCATTCCCACTGGGCTAAAATCAGACTGTCACAACTGACAGTAAACCAATTGGATTAAAGTTGCGCCATTTTATCCATCTTTCCTTTCTGGAGGAAGGAGCATGATCCATTGGCTACTTTCTTGTCCAAAAGCGGCAGCAGATAATTTAAGGAACAATGAGAAAACTGGAACCTGGGACCTCTGCTGTCTCCTAATGTTGATTCCCAAATTTCTTTCTCTGTCAGTCTGGCCTCAATAAAAGTTGAGATGGATTCACACGTAAAAAGAAGTTATTTATTTAGCTTGCAAGCTTAATTCATCTTACAGAAACATAAGAGACATCCAGTCTCCTACTCTCCAGAAAGCGACTGAACAAAGAGACAAAGGGATCTCTGCAAAATCAATTCAAATGGTATCAAGTTTCACATACTCGACGCCCATAGGTCAGCCTATGTCCCTCCTGACCTGTTTGATCTATTCTGATTGGCTCACTTCCAATCCCTTTCTCTGGCCCCTATCAATGCAGCATCACTCTCATAGACACACCTCTTCCTGCTTTTTCCATGCGGTCTCAAATCCCTTTGTCTCTATCTGCCAGAATCAAAGTGGCTTATTTCTACATTACATTAACTAGTATCTCTAAAGTAACTATTTTATATCACATTCGTCACTACCTGACTTCTTTCGACAGCTTGTGATGGGCGGTCAGGGCTGGTGACAGATGGAGATCTGCCCATTATTTTCAGAACCAATTGCATTTCTAGCAATTACCTTTCCTGCCCCAGACCACCCTATGTTCTCACTTCCTGTATCATTTGTCTCCAATAATCAGGTAGAGAATTCTGAGTGAAGGGGGGAAGGGAGTCTCATATGCAACCCATTACTGCCAGGAGAGTGGTGCTGCCTCACCGCCCTGCGCACTGTGCCACTCTCTTTGATGGGCTCCGCTGGGGCCAGTAGCCACTCACCACTTGTCTTGGGGTCAAATAATATGGATAGTCTGCCGCAATGCCCTCGTGAACTCGCAGGACCACGGAAATTAGAGCGTTTGTTGGCAACTCTTTTTCTTCCTCCTCTGGTTCCTCCTCTTCCTCTTCCACGTCCTAATAATTGATGCAATTGAAGAAAGGAAACCATGTAATTTGCGAATTGCTGTGAGAAGTCCTGAAATGTAACGTTTCTGTCATATTTTTCAATCCAATGCTCCTAGCTCAGGTAAAGGTTGGGCCTGATTTCAAAGGGAAAGTCCTTTTACTGTAACACAACTAAATCCCACTTAGGGATAGGAAAAGCTTATTAAGTCAAATCTGAGGTAAACCCAGCTCTGAAACTAAGCCCGACAATAACTGCTCCTTAAAGGGGAATTTGGAACCAGAGTTAGAGCTGCTGTTCCAAAAGGATACCAAAGATGCACACAATCAGTAGACCATCAGCAAGCAAGGGTAGATAAAGGGCAGCACGGTGGCACAGTGGTTAGCACTGCTGCCTCACAGCTCTAGGGACCCGGGTTCAATTCCGGCCTCGGGTCCCTGTCTGTGCAGAGTCTGCATGTTCTCCCCCTGTCTGCGGGGTTTCCTCCGGGTGCTCTGGTTTCCCCCCACTGTCCAAAGATGTGCAGGTTAGGTGAATTGGCCACGCTAAAATTGCTCCTTGGTGTCTAAAAGGTTGGGCGTGGTTGCTGGGTTACGATCGGGTGGAGTCGTGGGCTTGGGTGGGGTGCTCCTTCCAAGGGCTGGTTCAGACTCGATGGGCCGAATGGCCTCCTTCTGCACTCTAAATTCTACGATTCTATAATTAAAAGCTAAAATCTGCAAAGATTCTGTGCCGAGCAGGTGAGGATGAGTTCAGTCTTGCCAGTTATGATGCGCGGTGTTGAACATGCACTGGTGATAACTTTTAAATGTTTGTTTAAATGTTGCACAGGGAAAAGAAGCAGGTTAGTGCTCTGCGTCATCTGTATTTGGGAATGGCATTGTTCTGTGTTGCTTGCTCTTGGCAGCGTTAGCCTGTGTGTTCCCCGAATATGACAGTGCGCTGTCTGAATGCGGGGTGTCTTCCAGCATAGCTGGCATAAGATAACCCCAAGGTTGCTGCCAGCTGGCATAAGAACCAAATGTGGTGAGGCAGTGGCACCAACCCCCCCATTAAATCAAAATAAGCCATCAAACCACTCACCCCAACCCACCCCATGGATCCAGTGATTGACCCCTAGGTCGTGAATGATCATATCCTTACACATTCTGCTGTCTGGAGTGCCAAAGAACTGCTCTGTCGGCTGTTAGGGATAGCATCCCAGTCGAAGCTGTGTTCGCTCTCACTGGAAGCAATGCTGGTTCCAATTATCTCATTGCCACTCTCATCCCTCACGGGGAACTGCTGTCCATATGAAATGATCAGATCCACCAGCTGCAAGTCCTCCTTCTCTTGGTTGTATGTCTCCCAGTCCAATCGAATGTCTAGAATTTTTAATTGAAAGAAGAATCTTTAACCTAGATTGGTTGAAAGTGCATCGCTCGTAATTCCTCACCAAATAAAATTGATGACTTGGTCACACACCAAACTGGCTTGTGGCAGTTCCAGACCACTCACCACATTCATAGATAGGTGTTGGTTTGTGCACTCTTTTTTCTTTTTAAAAAAATCTAGAGTATCCAATTATCTTTTTCAAATTAAGGGGCAATTTAGCGTGGACAATCCCCTTCCCACGCAAACACGGGGAGAATGTGCAAACTCCACACGGACAGTGACCTGGGGCTGGGATCGAACCTGGGACCTCGGTGCCGTGAGGCAGCAGTGCTGACCACTGTGGCACCACGTTGCCCCCCCCCCCCCCCCCAACACACACACAGGCTTTGTTAAGGGTAGACAGCAAACAGGGTGGCATGATAGCGCAGTGGTTAGCACCATTGCTCCACAGAACCATGGACCCGGGTTTGATTCCCGGTTTGGGTCACTGTCTGTGTGGATTCTGCATATCCTCCCCGTGTCTGCGTGGGTTTCCTCCGGGTGCTCCGATCTCCTCCCACAGTCCAAAGATGTGCAAGTTAGGTGAATTGGCCATGATAAATTGCCCTTAGTATGGGTTTGTGCACTCAATTATTCATATTGATTACTCAGAAGAGTCACATTTGTGTTCCTCCAAGCAGAACAACTCCAGCAGAGGACACGGTCCTTCACCCCGGTCCCCCACCTCCATCATCAATAGGACGAAAGAAGAAAAACCTACTCGATTGCATGCATATCCCACAGCAATAACTACAGGGTTTTGTTCTGGGACCATTGCTGTTCACTGTGCACCTTGATGCTTTGGGTATCGAGCTTAAAAAGTGCTGTCCAAATTTAGAGGTGATCTTAAATTAGAGGCACGGTAAATTTTGTAGACTGAACAAAACTGCATGAGAATATTGGCAAGGTAGTGAAATGGGGTAAAATGGGGCAGATGGGAGTCAATATCAGGAAGTGTGTGCCTGGTATGTGTTTCAAAAAGTGACAGTCATACTTTGCATGGGAGAGCAGAGGGATGGTGGTCCAGGTTTACAAAATATTGCAAGCAGCATTTCAATTGGGTTAAGGCCAGGCAAACAAATTGGCGGAGTACTGAGTTTGAATTGAATTGAATTGATTTCGATTTATTGTCACGTGTACCGAGGTACAGTGAAAAGTATTGTTCTGCGTACAGTCCAGACAGATCGTTCCATACATGAAAAAAGATAGAACATACATGAATACACAATGTAAATACATAGACACAGACATCTGGGGCAAGATTCTCCGACCCCCCTGCCGGGTCGGAGAATCGCCGGGGGCTGGCGTGAATCCCGCCCCCGCCGGTTGCCGAATTCTCCGGCACCGGAGATTCGGCGGGGGCGGGAATCGCGCCGCGCCGGTTGGCGGGCCCCCCCCCGGCTATTCTCCGGCCCGAATGGGCCGAAGTCCCGCTGCTAGAATGCCTGTCCCGCCGGCGTGGATTAAACCACCCCTCTTACCGGTGGGACAAGGCGGCGCGGGCGGGCTCCGGGGTCCTGGGGGGGGCGCGGGGTGATTTGGCCCCGGGGGGGGTGGGGGGGGGGGGGGCACGGTGGCCTGGCCCCCACGGTGTCCTGGCCCTCTTTCCCTTCCGCCTTCGCCACGGTCTCCACCATGGCGGAGGCGGAAGAGACCCCCTCCATTACGCATGCGTGGGGATGCCGTGAGCGGCCGCTGACGCTCCCACGCATGCGCCGGCCAGCAATGTCATTTCCGCGCCAGCTGGCGGGGCACCAAAGGCCTTTCCCGCCAGCTGGCGGGGCGGAAATCAGTCCGGCGCGGGCCTAGCTCCTCAAGGTTAGGGCTCGGCCCCTCAAGGTGCGGAGGATTCCGCACCTTTGGGGCGGCGCGATGCCGGACTGATTTGCGCCATTTTTGGCACCGGTCGGCGGACATCGCTCCGATTACGGAGAATTTCGCCCCAGGTGAGCATACAGAGTGAAGTACTATTCTGTAGAGAAGGTATGATCAGCCCATAAGAGGATCATTCAGGAGTCTGGTAACAGCAGGGAAGAAGCAGTTTTTGAATCTGTTAGTGCGTGGTCTCAGACTTTTGTATCTCTTGCTCGATGGAAGAGGTTGGCAGAGAGAATAACCTGGGGTGGTAGAGGTTTTTGATTATGCTGCCCGCTTTCCCAAGGCAGCAGGAGGTGTAGACAGAGGGCGGGATACTCCGGCCGCGCCCGCCCGGCGACTGGAGTATCCCGCCCGAGTGCAATGGACTTTCCCATTGTCCGCGTCTCGCCCATGGTGATCTTGCGGCGGGAGGGGCGGAAGAATCCAGCCCAGAGTCAATGGTTGGGAGAGGGGATAGCGTGATGGACTGGGCTGTGTTCTCTCTGTAGTTTCTTACAGTCTTGGGCCGGGCAGTTGCCGTACCAGCCTTTTATGGCCAGAAAAGGCAGGGGAATGGCACTAAGTCATGACGCTGGAGAGCTGGTGCAGACATGATGGGCCAAACAGCCTCCTTCTGCACAGTAACAATTCTGTGAGGTTAAAGAATAAAAAGCCGAAAGGTAATGGTGAATCTACACAACAAAAACAGTCTGCGTCACAGAGAAGCAGTCTGGGAACAGTGTCCTTCCAGTCAGCATTGCAGTGAAGCAGTCTGGGAACGGTGTCAGTCAGCGTCACAGTGAAGCAGTCTGGGAACAGTGTCCTCACAGTCAGCGTCACAATGAAGCAGTCTGGGAACAGTGTCCTCACAGTCAGCGTCACAGTGAAGCAGTCTGGGAACAGTGTCCTCACAGTCAGCATCACAATGAAGCAGTCTGGGAACAGTGTCCTCACAGTCAGCGTCACAGTGAAGCAGTCTGGGAACAGTGTCCTCACAGTCAGTGTCACAGTGAAGCAGTCTGGGAATAGTGTCCTCACAGTCAGCGTCACAGTGAAGCAGTCTGGGAACAGTATCCTCACAGTCAGCGTCGCAATGAAGCAGTCTGGGAACAGTGTCCTCACAGTCAGTGTCACAGTGAAGCAGTCTGGGAACAGTGTCCTCACAGTCAGCGTCACAGTGAAGCAGTCTGGGAACAGTGTCCTCACAGTCAGTGTCACAGTGAAGCAGTCTGGGGACAGTGTCCTCACAGTCAGCATCGTAGTGAAGCTCAAACAGATCATTCCGTACATGAAAAGAAAATACATAATTGGCAAACATAAAAGACACAATGTAAATACATAGATGCAGGCATCGGGTGAAGCGTATAGACTGTCATACTACTCAGTAGAGAAGACATGTAAAGAGATCAGATCACTCCATAAGAGTGTCGTTTGGGAGTCTGGTAACAATGGGGAAGAGCTGTTTTTGACAGGGTTCTAAATGAATACTGTGTCGGTGTTCTCTCATGAGATTGACAGTGTGGGTTTAGAAATCAGGGAAAGGAACTGCGATAAAATTAAAGAAATCAACATAGACAGAGTGGAGGTTCTGAGTGGCCTGGCAGGCTTACAAGTAGATAAATCTCCAGGGCCAGATGAAATGTATCCCAAGCTGCTGAGTGAGGCAAGGGAGGAAATAGCAGGGGGGGCTGGCAATAATTTTCAATTCCTCTCTGGCCACAGGAGAGGTGCTGGAGGACTGGAGGAGAGCCAATGTGGTACCATTATTCAAGAAGGGAAGAAGGGATAAACCAGGAAACTACAGGCCAGTCAGTCTAACCTCAGTGGTGGGGAAACTATTGGAAGTAATTCTGGGAGAAAGAATTAATCTGCATTTGGAGAGGCAGCGATTAATCGAGAACAGTCAGTAGGGTTTTGTTAAGGGGAGGTCATATCTGACTAATTTGACTGAATTTTTCGAAGAGGTGACCAGGTATGTGGATGAGGGAAATGCATTTAAGACCATAAGACATAGGAGCAGAATTAGGCCATTCAGCCCATCAGGTCTATTCCACTATTCAATCATGGCTGATATGTTGACAATTATGACTAGTGTTACAGACCCTTGGTGGTTGTGGCAAGGCCTAAACAACATAACGGGCTACAAAGCGAAGCCGAGCAGTATCTCCAGCAGCAGCCCCCCCCCCCCCCGATGAACTCAATGCATTTTATGCTCGGTTCGAGCAGGAAACCAACGATCCGCTGTCGAGTGCCCCAGCAGCCCATGACACACCCATGCCCACCATCTCGAATAATGACGAGTCAGAATACAGGAGGGAGATAGAGAACCTAGTGGAGTGGTGTAGCGACAACAATCTCTCCCTCAATGCCAGCAAAACTAAAGAGCTGGTCATTGACTTCAGAAAGCAAAGAACTGTACACACCCCTGACAACATCAACGGGACCGAAGTGGAGATGGTTTGCAGCTTCAAATTCTTAGGGGTGCACATCTCCAAAAATCTGTCCTGGTCCACCCACGTCGACGCTGCCACCAAGAAAGCACAACAGCGCCTATACTTCCTCAGGAAACTAAGGAAATTTGCAATGTCCACATTAACTCTTACCAACTTTTACAGATGCACCATAGAAAGCATCCTATCGGGCTGCATCACAGCCTGGTATGGCAACTTCTCAGCCCAAGACCGCAAGAAACCTCAGAGTCACAAACACAGCCCAGTCCACCACACAAACCTGCCTCCCATCCATTGACTCTATCCACACCTCCCGCTGCCTGGGGAAATCGGGCAGCATAATCAAAGACCCCTCCCACCCGGCTTACTCACTCTTCCAACTTCTTAAATCAGACAGGAGATACAAAAGTCTGAGAACACGCACAGATTCAAAAATAGCTGCTTCCCCGATGTTACCAGGCTCTTAAACGACCCTATTATGGACTGAACTGATCAACACTACACCCCAGGACGGCATATGGCGTAGTGGTTAGCACTGGGACTGCGGCGTTGTGGACCCGGGTTTGATTCCGGTCCTGGGTCACTGTCCTGGTGGAGTTTGCACATTCTCCCCATGTCTGCGTGGGTTTCACCCCACAACCCAAAGATGTGCAGGTTAGGTGGATTGGCCATGCTAAATTGCCCCTAAAATTGGGAAAAAAAAATAACTGGGTATTCTAAATTTATAAAAGAAAACACGACACCCCTGCATGCTTCACCCAATGCTGATGTTTATGTATGTACATTGTGTTCTTTGTGTTGTCCTATTATGTATTTTTAAAATGTTGTTTTCTTTTCATGTACTTAATGATCTGTTGAACTGCTCGCAGAAAGATACCCTCACGGCACCGAGGACCCGGGTTTGATTCCGGTCCTGGGTCACTGTCCGTGTGGAGTTTGCACATTCTCCCCCTGCCTCCGTGGGTCTCACCCCCACAACCCAAAGATGTGCAGGGTAGGTGGATTGACCACGCTAAATTGCCCTTTAATTGGGAAAATTAAATAAAAAAGAAGGCATATGGTATACTTGCCTTTATTAGCTGAGGCATAGAGTTAAAGAGAAGGGAGGTTCTGCTAGAACTGTATAAAATGTTGGTTAGGCCACAGCTAGAGTATTGTGTGCAGTTCTGGAAACCACATTATAGGAGGGATGTGATCGACTGGAAAGGGTGCAGGCCCGATGAGCCGAAGGGCCTTTTCTGTCCTGTAGACCTCTGTGACTCTAAACCTTCACTCTACCAATGCAAGTACATCTTTCTTTACTTTAGAGTATCCAATTCATTTTTTCCATGGGTCTCTTCCCCACAACCCAAAAAGATGTGCTGGGGAAGTGGATTGGCCATGTTAAATTGGAAAAAAAGAATTGGGTACTCTAAATTTATATTTAAAAAAAAGAAAGGAGGGGCAGCACGGTGGCGCAGTGGGTTAGCACTGCTGCCTCACGGGGCCGAGGCCCCAGGTTCGATCCCGGCTCTGGGTCACTGTCCGTGTGGAGTTTGCACATTCTCCCCGTGTTTGCGTGGGTTTCGCCCCCACAACCCAAAGATGTGCAGGGTAGTTACCGGGGTTGTCTCTACTCTCCTTCTTGAACAAGGGGACAACATTTGCTATCCTCCAGTCTTCTGGCACTATTCCTGTAGACAAAGATGACTTAAAGATCAAAGCCAAAGGCTCAGCAATCTCCTCCGTAACTTCCCAGAGAATCTTAGGTAAATCCCATCCGGCCCAGGGGACATATCTATTTTCACACTTTCCAGAATTGCTAACATCTCCTCCTTATGAACCTCAAGCCCTTCCAGTCTGGTAGCCTGAATTTCAGTATTCTCCTCGACAACATTGTCTTTTTCCTGTGTGAATACTGACAAAAATATTCATTTAGCACCTCTCCTATCTCCTCGGACTCCAAGCACAACTTCCCACTAGTGTCCTTGACTGGCCCTACTCTTACCCTAGTCATTCATTTATTCCTGACATATCTATAGAAAGCTTTAGGGTTATCCTTGATCCTACCTGCCAAAGACTTCTCATGTCCCCTCCTGGCTCTTCTTAGCTCTCTCTTTAGGTCCTTCCTAGCTAACTTTTAACTCTCGAGCGCCCTAACTGAACCTTCATGTCTCATCTTTACATAAGCCTGCTTCTTCCTCTTGACAAGTGTTTTGACTGCTTTAGTAAACCACGGTTCCCTTGCTCGATCACTTCCTCCCTGCCTGACAGGTACATACTTATCAAGGACATGCAGTAGCTGTTCCTTGAACAAGCTCCACATTTCCATTGTGCCCATCCCCTGCAGTTTTCCTCTCCATCCGATGCATCCTAAGTCTTGCCTCATCGCATCATAATTGCCTTTCCCCCAGATATAACTCTTGCCCTGCGGTATGTACCTATTCCTTTCCATCACTAAAGTAAACGTAATCGAATTGTGGTCACTATCACCAAAGTGCTCACCTACCTCCAAATCTAACACCTGTCCTGGTTCATTACCCAGTACCAAATCCAATATGGCCTCCCCTCTCATTGGCCTATCTACATACGGTGTCAGGAAACCCTCCTGCACATATTGGACAAAAACGGACCCATCTAAAGTACTCGAACTATAGCGTTTCCAGTCAATATTTGGAAAGTTAAAGTCCCCCATAACAGCTACCCTGTTGCTTTCGCTCCTATCCAGAATCATCTTTGCAATCCTTTCCTCTACATCTCTGGAACTTTTCGGAGGCCTATAGAAAACCCCTAACAGGGTGACCACTCCTTTCCTGTTTCTAACCTCAGCCCATACTACCTCAGTAGACGAGTCCTCATCAAACGTCCTTTCTGCCACCGTAATACTGTCCTTGACTAACAATGCCACCCATCCCCCTCTTTTACCACCTTCCCTGAGTTTACTGAAATAGCTAAACCCCGGCACCTGCATCAACCATTCCTGTCCCTGCTCTATCCATGTCTCCGAAATGGCCACAACATCGAAGTCCCAGTTACCAACCCATGCAGCAAGTTCACCCACCTTATTCCGGATGCTCCTGGCATTGAAGAAGACACACTTTAAACCACCTTCCTGCCTGCCGGTACACTCCTGCAACTTGAAACCTTACTCATGACCTCACTACTCTCAACCTCCTGTATACTGGAGCTACAATTCAGGTTCCCAAGCCCCTGCTGAACTAGTTTAAACCCTCCCGAAGAGCATTAGCAAATTTCCCCCCCAGGATATTGGTACCCCTCTGGTCCAGGTGTAGACCATCCCGTTTGTAGAGGTCCCACCGACCCCAGAATGAGCTCCAATTATCCAGAAATCTGAAACTCTCCCTCCTGCACCATCCCTGTTGCCATGTGTTCAACTCCTCTCTCTCCCTATTCCTCGTCTCGCTATCACGTGGCACGGGTAACAACCCAGAGATAATAACTCTGTTTGTCCTAGATCTTAAGTTTCCACCCTAGCTCCCTGAATTCCTGCCTTACATCCCTATCCCTTTTCCTACCTATGTCGTTGGCACCTATGTGGACCACGACTTGGGGCTGCTCCCCCTCCCCCTTAAGGATCCTGAAAACATGATCCAAGACATCACGCACCCTGGCACCTGGGAGGCAACACACCAACCACGAGTCTCTCTCGTTCCCACAGAATCTCCTATCTATCCCCCTAACTAATGACTAATGCTCTACTCCTCTCCCCCTTCCCTTCTGAGCAACAGGGACAGACTCTGTACCAGAGACCTGTACCCCATGGCTTACCCCTGGTAAGCCCCCCCCCCCCCCCAACAGTATCCAAAGCGGTATACTTGTTACTAAGTGGAACGACCACAGGGGATCCCTGTACTGACTGCTTCCTCCCAGCCCCTCTCACCGTCACCCATCTATCTTTATTCTTTGGAGTAACTACATCCCTGAAGCTTCTATCTATGACCACCTCTGCCTCCCGAATGATCCGAAGTTCATCCAGCTCCAGCTCCAGTTCCCTAACGCGGTTTCTGAGGAGCTGGAGATGGGTGCACTTCCCACAGATGAAATCAGCAGGGACACTGACGGCGTCCCTCACTTCAAACATTCTGCAGGAGGAACATTGCACTACCTTCCCTGCCATCCCTCTAGATAAAAAAGAAAAAGAAAGAAAGAGCTTACCTGTTATTCACTCCCCTTCTCAGCAAGCACTCACTCAGCAATCTCTGCGCCCCGCACGATAACACCTGAGGGAAAATAAAAGAAAAACTACTTACCAGTCACCAGCTAATCCCTTAACTGCAGGCTGTGACGTCACGGTTCAACTTCTTTCTACTTCTACCTGCCCTCTAGCCTTCCTCTTGATCTTTACAGCGGTTGGTTTTTTTTGGTTAGAGGAGGGGTAGGGAGGAAAACACTGAAGAAGTGTTTCGGGTTTAAGTGTCACTTGACAACAGCTCCTCCACAAACCACCTTCAAGTTAGGGTGAGCACAACGGACGTACCATGCTACCATGTGCTACCATGCTGACCCTCACCCAGAGAGTGGTGAGCCTGTGGAATTCATTACCATAGGAAGTAGTTGAGACCAAAACATTGCATGTTTTCAAGAAGCAGTTAGATATAGCACTGAGGGTGAAGGGGATCAAAGGATATGGGGGAAAAGCGGGATTAGGCTTTTGAGTTGGATGATCAGCCATGACTATAATGAGTGGCGGAGCAGGCTCGAAGGCCAAATGGCCTCTTCCTGGTCCTATCTTCTATGTTACTATCTCCCCATCACTGAGCCCAGCAGGAGAGCTACAATTCCAAATTCCCAAACTGGATGAAGCTTCTACTGATGTTGAACAATTTCATGCAATTGATCCTGTGGAAAAAAGACATGGCAAGTTGCAAGACCTACTGTAGGGACCGGTATTGAAGAGCCGTAGGGAACGAGAGATTGTGTCACCTCCAGAGATATGGGTACCAAACCTGGAAAACGAAACATTCGGTCAAGCCCTTTGCATGTTGAATTATTACCAGCAATGTCAAGCAGAAGACACTGCAGCAACACAACAGCTTATATTTATATTGTACCATTACCATAATAAACTGATCCAAAGCACTTTCATAGGAACAATACAAACCAAAGTATGACGAGCCACGTTTGGACAGATGACCAAAAGCTTTGTGAAAGAGGTGGGTGGAGTAGCACCTCTTGAGGCCATTTGTATATTTATGTATCTATGAAAAAATGGACTGAAACAGTCTCTCTGTTACCAACCCCCATGCTGTATGAGAGTGATTTTATCTGGAAAGATATATGTCAGTAGGTTTTATAATAATAATTATAATCTTTTACTGTCACAAGTATGACGAGTTACTGTGAAAAGCCCCTAGTCACCACATTCCGGCGCCTGTTCGGGTAAGCTGGAACAGGAATTGAACCCCTGCTGCTGGCCTTATTCTGCATTACAAACCAGCTGTCTAGCCCACTGAGCTAAATCAGCCCATTAATCAAGTGTCTTAAGGGCAGACAGTGAGGAAGAAGCACGTGAGGGGTTGCCGGAGTGTATCCCAGAGCTTGGGGGCCGAGGCAACTGAAGGAGCAGCCATCACAGTGGTTAGTTCAAGATTCAATTCCCGCTTGGGTCACTGTCTGTGCGGAGTCTGCACGTTATCCCTGTGTCTGTGTGGGTTTCCTCCCACAAGTCCTGAAAGACGTGCTTGTTAGGTGTCTGCTTACCACTGGCTGGGGACTAATGGCAATCCCACAATCCTTAGGGAGTATGAGCTTCCCCAATGATGGGGGTGGAGAAATCATTAGCAGATTCCCTGCACAAATAGAGCTGGCCAGTATGGAACAAGCTAGAGTGAGCAGCAAGGGAGTTCCTGATGCTGTTGTATATATATATGTTATTGTAAATAAATGTTATTTCTTTCTATCCTTCAACTCGTGCTGGATTCTTCGTGGCCCTCACATTATTAGGTGAATTGGACATTGGAATTCTGAATTCTCCCTCAGTGTACCCGAACAGGCGCCGGAATGTGGTGACTAGGGGATTTCCGCAGTAACATCATTGCAGTGTTAATCTAAGCCGACTTGTGACACTAATAAAGATTGTTATTATAATGGTGGAGTGTTTAAAATCGGGAATGCACAAGAATTAGGGAAGCACGCCTATCTCAGAGGGTTGTGGGACTGGAGGAGATTACAGAGATAGGGAGGGATGAGTCAACGGAGGGATGTGAAAAGATGTTGGTGAATGAGCAGCCTGACAACTTAGCAACGATGGAGGAATCAAGAGAGGAGGGAGAGATGGGTGTTGTCAGCATTCGTGAAAACTAGATCGATGCTTTTAGATGAGGTGTAGATGAGAAACAGTGGCAAGCTTAGGATAGCTCCTTGGGGGACAACCGAGGTAACAGTGTGGGAGCAGGAAGAGATGCCATTCTACCTGATTCTGTGGTTCTGATTAGATTCTTTAAGAATGCAACCAGGTGAGAGCGGTCCCACCCAGGTGAGAGCGGTCCCACCCAGCTGAAAGACGGTGGAGAGGGTTTGAAGCAGGATGGCGTGGTCAAACAAAGGCTGCAGACAAGGGCCAGGAGGAAAACCTTACCTTTGCCTCAGTCACATAATAATAATAATCTTTACTGTTATAAGTAGGTTTACATTAACACTGCAATAAAGTTACTGTGAAAATCCCCTAGTCACCACCATTCCGGCGCCTGTTCGGGTAAACAGGAGAATTTCAGAATGTCCAAATTACCTAATAGCATGTCTTTCGGGACTTGTGGGAGGAAACCCGCGCTGACCCGGGGAGAACGTGCAGACTCCGCACAGACAGTGACCCAAGGCGGGAATCGAACCTGGGACACTGGCGCTGTGAAGCCGTAGTGCTAACTACTATCCTACTGTGCTGCCCACAGAGTAGATCATGGCACAATGGTAATGTCACTTGACCAGTAACTCAGGGGTCCGGGCTAATGCTGTGTGGACACCAGTTCAAATCCCACCATCGCAGTTGGTGAATTTAAATTAATTTAATAAAATCTGGAATCTAAAGTTAGTCTTAATGGTGATCATGGAACTGTCATCGATTGTCGTAAAAGCCTATCTGGTTCATTAATGTCCTTCAGGCCATCCTTACCCAATCTGGCCTACTTTCCACGCCAGACCCACAGCAATACGATTGATTCTTAACTGCCCTCTGAGGTGGCCGGGCAAGGGAAATTAGAGATGGGCATCAAATTCTGGCCTTGCCAACGATAACCACATCCCATGAATGAACCACATCCCAGGCAGGTTATAACACCTAACCTAACAATTATAAGATGCTTCTTTCTTCTTTATTTTACTATCCATTGGTGTAGCATGAGCTGGATATTTGCACAGATGTACATGAGAGCTACATCACAGAGATTTGGTTCAAATCAGACCATGTCAGGCTATTCCCTCCATGTAAGCAAATTATTCTGATCACATTTACCCTCCCTATGCCTATGGCTCTCCAACCCCTTTCATTCGTCCACCTATCCAATATCACTTGAGTATCGTCATCATTTCTTGCCTCATTGGTAATGTGAGTTCTTGTGCCTATTGTCCCGATGGGCGGGCCTCCGTCAATAAATGTGGGGCTGGGGTGCTGGTAGATGTGCACAGTCTGTCCCTGCTGCAGCCTGATTCACCTGACAGGACCTCCACTGCTCCTTTCCATTTTCCTCCGAGAAGGAAGCAAAGTGGAGTCGCCATTGGAAAATCCATCACCCCAATAACATGGGTATGCCAAAATAATAAATTCAAGAACCCTTGTACCTGATCATAGGGCCTTGCATCTGGTTGTCCTTTTGCGGTCCTAAAACCTTGAAGTAGAGCGGGACGCCTTTGACAGACAATTTCATGGGGACATAGGTAGGCTCGAGTTTTCCAACCTAACAGAACAATGGACATTAATGGCACACAGGTACATTGGATAGAAATACAAACATATAGAAACCTCACGCAGTGCATCTTTACAGGCTCCAGGATATCCAGGGAGGAAAACAACCTATTAATTAATAATAATAGAAAATACACAGAATACAAAAGATCAAGGGCAGAATCCTCCGTCCGTTCACGCCATCGGGATTCTCCGATCCTGCTGCAATGAACGGAGTTTTGGCTCAGCGTCAGGTTCTCCGTGCGCCCTGGCGATGCCGGGGCATACTCGGATCGGAGAATCCAGACCCAAGGCTGATACTCCCGTAGTGGGATTACATTTGCCACTCTCAAACCTGATGGGACTGTTCCAGAATGAACAGAATTTTGGAAGATGACGACCAACGCATCCACTATTTCCATGTCAACCTCCTTTTGTACCCTGGGATGTCGATTATGAGACCCTCGGGATTTAGCTGCTTTCAGTCCCGTTAATTTCTCCAACGCTATTTTCTAGTAATGCTAATTTCCTTCAATTCGTCCTTCTCATTAGGCCACTAGCATTTCTGGGAAGTTATTTGTGTCTTCCTCCATAAAGACAAAACTAAAGTAATTGTTTAATTGCTCTGCCATTTCCTTGTTCTCTATTATAATATCCTCCTGTTTCAGACTGTAAGGGACCTACATTTGTCTTCACTAACCTTTTTCTTTTTATATATTGTAGAAGTTTTCTTTTTAAACGCATTTTATTACAAACTTGCATCAAAGCAGGTTACAGCAAATAAACACCCTGGGAAACATCAGCTATACAGTTTGTACAGATTTTTCTCCTTTTTCGCAACCCCAAACATGTGTGCGTGATTCGCTGGCCCCCGCCCACACCTCTCACACTCATCTGCTACCCCCTGAAAAAACCCACTCATTCTCACCCGAGTCATATGCACCCTGTGCACCGCCTTAAACAGTATCAGGCTCATCCTTGCACAAGAGGAGGTCCCGTTTACCCTTCGCAGTGCCTCACTCCATACTCCCCAATTGATCTCCATTCCCAACTCCGCTTCCCATTTCTCCTTGATCGTCACCACCTGCTCGCCTCCCTGCTCCTCCAGTCACTTATATATATCCCCAATTCTTCCCTCCCCTTCCACATCCGGAAGCAGCAGTCGCTCCAGCAGGGTGTATCCCGGCAACCTAGGGAACCCTTCGAGACCTTTCGTGCAAAGTCCCTAACCTGTAGATACCTGAACTCACTACCCCTCAGCAGCTCTCCCCTCTCCCCGAGCTCCTCCAGACTGGCGAACCCTTCCTCCATGTACAATTCCCTCACTTTGACCAGCCCCACTTCCCTCCACCTCCTGTGTACACTATCCATCCCCCCCCCCCCCCGGCTCAAACCCATGATTCTCGTACAGCGGCGTTAGCACCGACATCCTTTCCACCCTAAAATGCCTCCTCAGCTGATTCCACAAGTTCACCGTGGACTGCACCACTGGGCTCCCTGAATACCTACTCAGAGCCATTGGCAATGCTGCCGTCACCAGAGCTCTCAAACTAGACCCCTTACAAGATTCTTCCTCCATCCGAATCCACGGTACCCCTTCTCCTTCCCACTACCGCCGCAACTTGTCCACATTCGCCGCCCAATAATAATGAAGCAAGTTCGGCAACGCCAACCCCCCCCCTGCTGCCTCTGCCTCTGTAGCAGGGTCCTCCCCACCCTCGGTACCTTCCCCGCCCATACAAAGTCAGAGATGATCGTGTCCACTGTCCGAAAAAAGGCCTTTGGTATAAAGATCGGGAGAGCCTGAAAAATAAACAAGAACCTTGGCAAATTATTAATTTTCACCACTTGAACTCTCCCCGCCAACGTGCAGTGTATCCACCTCTAAAGATCCTCCCTGGCCTCCTCCACCAGCTTCGTTAAGTTCCACTTATGGAGCCCCGTCCATTCCCTCGCTACCTGAATCCCCAAATACCTAAACCTATCCCTCGCTACTGTAAATAGCATCCCCCCTAAATTAGCCCGCTGTGCCAGCTCATTCACTGGAAATACCTCGCTTTTCCCTACATTCAGCTTGCATCCCGAGATCGCTCCAAATCTCCCCAACAGGCCCATTAGCCTTCCCATACTCTCCAACAGATCCGAAACATACAGCAAGAGGTCATCTGCATAGTGCGACACCCGATGCTCCCTCTGTATTTGTAGAAGTTTTTACAGTCCGTTTTTATGTTACTTGCAAGTTTACTCTCATACTCTATCTTTCCCCTCTTTGTCCTCTTTTGCTGAAATCTGAACTTTTCCCAATCCTCTGGCTTGCTACTTTGTCTGGCAGCTTTACATAACTCCTCTTTGGATCTAAACTATCCTCAACATCTTTTGTGAGCTATGGTTGGGCCAGTTTTCTTGTTGTGCTTTTGCGCCGGAAAGGAATGTATAACTGTTGCAATGCATACATTAATTCATTAAATATTAGCCAAGGATTGACTGGATAGGATAGATATAGAGAAGCTGTTTCTCTTCCTGGGAGTCCAAAACTACTGCAGGCCACAAATATAAGATGAATAAATCCAAAATGAATTTCAGGTGAAATTTCTGTAGTCCGGGATTGGGCATAATGTGGAAAACGTGACTACAAAGGGTGACCGAGGCATCGGTGTACTTCCAGGGGAGGTTAGGTAAGTACATGAGAAAGATGGGAATAGAAGGATGCTGAAGAGGCCCATGTGGAGTATAAAGACCAACATTGACATGTTGGGCCAAGTGGCTTGTTTCTGTCCTGTTAATTCCATCTAAAGGACATAAAGAAAGGAAACACAAACTCTGCAAATGAGATGATCGCTGTAGTCTCCCCACATGTTGGCAAAGGCAGCGATTTCAATTGCCTCCTGTTGAAATGGTCCCAGGGACCCCGTCTTCGGCTGGACGACAAATGCTGCACCCTTTCTGTGACAGAGCAGTGCGTCCGCCAACTCTGTGAGAAGAGGAGGAGAAGGAAAAGTTACAAGGCCTGGAAGGTGTGTACAGCAAATCTTTCCACAACTGAGATCCAGTCCAGGACTTGAGCACATAATTTAGAATGGATTCCTGGTACAGGACTGAGGGAGCGCTGCACTGTTGGAAGTGCAGTCCTTCGGATAGGACTTTGCACTGAAGGCCCGACTGCTCCCCTCAAGTGGATGTAAAAGATCCCACAATACTATTTTGAGGAGAGCAGGGTTTAAAATCTCATCTGAAGAATGGCATCTCCAACAGTATAGAACTCCCTCAGTACTGAATTGATGTATTGGCCTAGCTTTTTGATGCACAAGAGAGTGGGGTGGCACTTGAGCCTGTGACCTTCTGACTCAGGCAACAGTCCGACAGCAAGCTGGAAGACCATCAGAGCCAGAGGTTACATGTCCCAACACAGGAGCTGAGAGACCATCAGATAGGGCTCCTTCACAATGAAGGGTAGCGCCATGGCTATAACTAACCACGCCACCCCTCCCCTCCACATCAATGGCCCTATCAGTGGTGGATCTCATTCGCAAATTTGCAGAAGGTGTCTGAGCGAATCTCGATGCTGAGGTGCCTTTGTGATCGCCATTCTGCCTCTCATCGGGCCTCCCACCCGGAAAACTTGTCTACCATCTTTAATAAGACAACCAATGCCGAGGCAATCCATTAGGACGTTGCCTTCTGGAAGGCTCCACTGGCGGATACCCTGAGGGGCTGTTTAGCACAGGGCTAAATCGCTGGCTTTGAAAGCAGACCAAGGCAGGCCAGCAGCACGGTTCAATTCCCGTAACAGCCTCCCCGAACAGGCGCCGGTATGTGGCGACTAGGGGCTTTTCACAGTAACTTCATTGAAGCCTACTTGTGACAATAAGCAATTTTCATTTCATTTCATTTCAATTTGCATTGGGACCCTAATAGCGTCCCGATGTCAGAGTCCCAATCTGTCTACCAGACAATTCAGCCCAAAAACTTCAACTTTCACAAAACCTCTGTGCTGAACTTGCAGTGCTGCAGACAGTAAGTGTAGAGCACAGGGTGCTGAAGCTGTTTAGCATATGTATGGGCAGCACGGTAACATAGTGGATAGAACTGCCGCCTCACAGCGCCAGGGTCCGGGTTCGATTCCCCGCTGGGTCACTGTCTGTGCGGAGTCTGCACATTCTCCCCGTGTCTGCGTGGGTTTCCTCCGGGTGCTCCGGTTTCCTCCCACAGTCCAAAGAAGTGCAGGTTAGGTGGATTGGCCATGATAAATTGCCCTTAGTGACCAAAAAGGTTATTGGGTTACGGGGATAGACCATAAGACCATAAGACGTAGGAGCAGAATAAGGCCACTTGGCCCATCGAGTCTTCTCCGCCATTCAATCATGGCTGATGTTTTCTCATACCCATTCTCCTGCCTTCTCCCCATAACCCCTGATCCCCTTATTAATCAAGAACCTATCTATCTCTGTCTTAAAGACACTCAGCGATTTGGCCTCCAAAGCCTTCTGCGGCAAAGAGTTCCACAGATTCACCACCCTCTGGCTGAAGAAATTCCTCCTCATCTCTGTTTTAAAGGATCGTCCCTTTAATCTGAGACGGTGTCCTCTGGTTCTAGTTTTTCCCACAAGTGGAAACATCCTCTCCACGTCCACTCTATCCAGGCCTCGCAGTATTTTGTACGTTTCAATAAGATCCCCTCTCATCCTTCTAAACTCCAACGAGTACAGACCCATAGTCCTCAAATGTTCCTCAGACGACAAGTTCTTCATTCCAGGGATCATTCTTGTGAACCTCCTCTGGACCCTTTCCAAGGCCAGCACATTCTTCCTTAGATATGGGGCCCAAAACTGCTCACAGTACTCCAAATGGGGTCTGACCAGAGCCTTATACAGCCTCAGAAGTACATCTTGGTCTTGTATTCTAGCCCTCTTGACATGAATGTTAACATTGCATTTGCCTTCTTAACCGCTGACTGAACCTGCAAATTAACATGAAGAGAATCGTGAACAAGGGCTCCCAACTCCCTTTGTGCTTCTGCTTTCCGAAGCATTTCCCCATTTAGAAAATAGTCCATGCCTAGATTCCTCCTTCCAAAGTGCATAACCTCACACTTTTCCACATTGTATTTCATTTGCCACTTCATTGCCCACTCTCCTAGCCTGTCCAAGTCCTTCTGCAGCCCCCTTGCTTCCTCAATACTACCTGTCCCTCAACAGATCTTTGTATCATCTGCAAACTTAGCAACAGTGCCTTCAGTACCTTCTTCTAGATCATTAATGTATATTGTAAAAAGTTGTGGTCTCAGCACAGACCCGAGGCACATCACTAGTCACCGGCTGCCATCCTGAAAAAGACCCCTTTATCCCCACTCTCTGCCTTCTGCCAGTCAGCCAATCCTCTATCCATGCCAGGATCTTACCCTTAACACCATGAGCTCTTAACTTATTTAACAGTCTCCTATGCAGCACCTTGTCAAAGGCCTTCTGGGACTCTAAATAAATCACGTCCACTGGTTCTCCTTTGTCTAACTTGCTTGTTACCTCCTCAAAGAATTCTAACAGATTTGTCAGACACGACCTCCCTTTGACAAAGCCGTGCTGACTCAGTCCTATTTTACCATGCACTTCCAAGTGCTTCGCGATCTCATCTTTAATAACAGACTCTAAAATCTTACCAATGACCGAAGTCAGGCTAACCAGCCTATAATTTCCTGTCTTCTGCCTCCCTCTCTTCTTAAACAGTGGTATAACATTAGCCACTTTCCAGTCCTCTGGGACCTTTCCTGCCTCCAGTGATTCCTGAAAGATCATCACCAATGTCTCCACAATTTCCTCAGCTATCTCTTTTAGAACCCTGGGGTGTAGTCCATCCGGTCCAGGTGACCTATCCACCTTTAGACCTTTCAGTTTCCCCAGAACCTTCTCCTTAGTAATGGTCACTGCACTCACCTCTGCCCCCTGATTCTCCTGGAGCTCTGGTATCCCACTGGAGTCTTCCACCGTGAAGACTGATGCAAAGTAACTATTCAGTTTGTCTATCATTTCTTTGTTTCCTATTGTTATTTCCCCAGCCACATTTTCTAGTGGTAAAATGTCTATTTTTGCCTCTCTTACCTTTTATATATTGAAAAAATCTCTTCCTATCTTCCTTTATATTGCTAGCTAGCTTGCACTCGTACTTCATCTTCTCCCCCCTTATTGCTTTTTTAGTTGTGCTCTGCTCGCTTTTAAAGGCTTCCCAATCCTCTGGTTTCTCACTAATCCTCGCCACTTTGTATGCTTTTCCTTTAGCCTTTATGCTGTCCTTGACATCCCTCGTCAGCCATGGATGTCTTGTCCTCCCATTAGCATGTTTCCTCCTCCTTGGGGTGAATTTCTGTTGTGCCTCCCTAATAACCCCCAAAAACTCCTGCCATTGCTGTTCCACTGTCTTCCCTGCTAGGCTCCTTCTCCAATCAATTCTGGGCAGCTCCTCCCTCATGTCTTTGTAGTTACCCTTATTTAATTGCAATACTGTTACATCTGATTGTAGCTTCTCCCTCTCAAACTGCAGGGTAAATATTGTGGTCACTGCTTCCTAAGGGAGCAGGGTGGAAGTGAGGGCTTAAGTGGGTTGGTGCAGACTCGATGGGCCGAATGGCCTCCTTCTGCACTGTATGTATGTATGTTCTATGTAAAAATCTTTTTTCCAAAGAACGTGAAGATTTGAACAAAGAACAGTCCCATTGGACACGAAACGTTAACTCTGTTTCCCCCTCTACAGGTGCTGCCAGACTTGCTGCCAGACTTGCTGAGATATTCCAGCACTGTCTGTTTTTATATACTTGAACATATAAACCGGGTCGACATTTCAGTGCAAAACATAGAAACATAGAATTTACAGTGCAGAAGGAGGCCATTCGGCCCATTGAGTCTGCACCAGCCCTTGGAAAGAGCACGCCACTTAAGCCCACGCCTCCACCCAGTAACCCCGTCACCCCACCTAATTTTTTTGGAAACTTAAGGACAATTTATCATGGCCAATCCACCTAACCTGCACATGTTTGGACTGTGGGATGAAACCGGAGCACCCGGAGGAAACCCACGCAGACACGGGGAGAACGTGCAGACTCTGCACAGACAGCGACCCAAGCTAGGAATCGAACCCGGACCCTGGAGCTGCGAAGCAACCGCGCCAACCACTGTGCCACTGCGCTGCCCCACTCCAGTAGGTTCTCTATCTCCCTCCTGAATTCTAACTCATCGTTGTTCGAGATCCGATCCACGACGGTCGTGTTGTCAGCAAACTGTGTCGGGCAGCACGGTAGCACTGTGGCCAGCACTATGGCTTCACAGCGCCATGGTGTCGAAGGCTGTAGTCAATAAATTGAAGTCCGATGTTGTCGAGTAGCTCCAAGGATGAGTGTCGGGCCAGGGAGATGGCGTCTACTGTGGACCGGTTGCGGCGGTATGGAATTGCAGTGGATCCAGCCGTCCTGGGAGTATAGAGTTGATGTGCCTCATGACCAACCTCTCTAAGCACTTCATTACGATCAATTGAAGGAATTTTGCTTCGCAGAAGGTGCCGCAATGAGGTCCATTCTGCCTGTTTAGGTGGATGTTAGATTCCATTGCACTATTTGAAGATCAGGAAGTTTTCCTGATAGCTGGGCAATTTTCTCCAACAATCAACATAATCAAGGACAGATCAACCGGTCCCTGCTGTTTGTGCTGAATCATACAAAACTCCTGCTGCAATGAAGGAGGCCATTCAGCCCATCCTGCCCGCTCGGACTAGCTGAAAAAACCCCAGACTAGTCCCAGATTGGCTGCCGGACTTGCCAAACCAGTCACTGCACTTCAAAATAGTTTTGTTCTGATGAAGCAAGTCACAATACAGAGCATTCATTTACTTTTCTATTCACAGTCTGTGGTATATTTCTGAGCCTGGGGAGCAGGTTCAATCCTGAGGTATTGAGAGACTGTTGAATTGGCACATTTGCAGCGAGGGTATAATGCCGTGTGCTCTTACCGCGCTTTAATTGGTTCTGTGACTTGCTTGGACCTTCCATTAGGCTCACCGTTCTTTTAAGAAGAGATGTTCGAGAGCTATAATATGAGAACAGAATACAGAGTTATCCTTCCCGTATGCTATAGAAAATACACGATTATTGGGAAACAAGGAGTATTAGTGGTAAGTGGGAATATCTTGGTCGCCTGTGCTAATAGCTCATAATGTGGGTCAGCTTCATTTTTTCTTTAATAATCATTTATGTGAAGCATCAAGGGAGGTTCTACAGCATTAAAGGCATGATGTAAATTCAAGTGGTTGTTGTTGCTGGAGTCTAAGTCAGTAGTGGGTTTTGAAGGTCCTTTAATGGAGATGTAGGTGAGAGATAGCTTTGGGAGGGTGGTGCCACAAATACAGCAAATGGTACGGCTGTCAATAGTGAGGGAAAATAGAGGGTGGATGCAGAAGAAGATGGAATCATAGAAAGGGAGGGGTCCAGGCGAGTAGAGCTGGAGCAGATTAGGGAGATCGGGAGCAGGGAGGCCATCAAATCATGCAATGTTGGAGGAGCACGAGCCAATGTCGGGCAGCGATCATAAAAGTAGCAAGGCACAGTGGTTAGCACTGCTACCTCTCACAGCACCAGGGACCCGGGTTCAATTCCCGCCTCGGATGACTGTCCATGCGGAGTTTGCACTTTCTCCCCGTGTCTGCGAGGGGTTTTCTCCGGGTGCTCCGGTTTCCTTCCACAGTCCAAAGATGTGCAGCTTAGGTGTATTGGCCTTGCTAAATTGCCCCTTAGTGTCCAAAAGGTTAGATAGGGTTACTGGGCTATGAGAATAATAATAATAATAATAATAATAATAATAATAATAATAATAATAATAATCGCTTATTGTCACAAGTAGGCTTCAATGAAGTTACTGTGAAAAGATAGAATGGAGGCGTGGCTTAAGTAGGGTGCTCTTTCCAAAAGGCCGGGGCAGACCCGATGGGTTGAATGGCCTCATTCTGCACTGTAGGGATCCTATGTGAGCCAGAGAAGACACAGCCAGAGTGAGACACAGCTAAGAGTGAGTTTGGGAATTTGAATCTAGGTGGGAATTCGAAGCTGGGTGGGGAGGAAGTGCTTTTTATCCCTGGTAAGTGACTGGTAAGTAGTGTTTCTGTTTTTCTGTTTCTTTTCATTGGTATATTTATTTATTTTTTCTTTGTTGTTTTTTTTGTTGAAATTGTAGTTAACCGAAGGTTTAAGACATGGCAGGAGATCCCAGGCCCGTGTCACGCTCCTCGTGTGCGATGTGGGAGCTCAGGGACACGTCCACTGACCCTGGCTCCTTCACGTGCAAGAAGTGTGTCCAGTTGCAGCTCCTGTTAGACCGCTTGACGGCTCTGGAGCTGCGGATGGACTCACTTTGGAGCATCCGCGATGCTGAGGACGTCATGGATAGCACGTTTAGCGAGTTGGTCACACCGCAGGTGAAAGGTACTGAGGGAGATAGAAAATGGGTCACCAAAAGACAGAGCAAGAGTAGGAAGGCAGTGCAGGTGTCCTCTGCGGGCATCTCCCTGCAAAACAGATATACCGCTTTGGATACTGTTGAGGGAGATGGCTCACCAGGGGAAGGCAGCAGCAGCCAGGTTCATGGCACCGTGGCTGGCTCTGCTGCGCAGCTGGGCAGGAAGAAGAATGGCAGGGCTATAGTGATAGGGGACTCAATTGTAAAGGGAATAGACAGGCGGTTCTGCGGACGCAATCGAGACTCCAGGATGTCTCCCTGGTGCAAGGGTCAAGGATGTCTCGGAGCGGCTGCAGGACATTCTAGGGGGGGGGGGGGGGGGGTGAACAGCCAGCTGTCGTGGTGCACATAGGCACCAACGATATAGGTAAAAAATGGGACGAGGTCCTACAAGCTGAATTTAGGGAGCTAGGAGTTAAACTAAAAAGTAGGACCTCAAAGGTAGTAATCTCAGGATTGCTACCAGTGCCACGAGCTAGTCAGAGTAGGCATGTCAGGATAGAGAGGATGAATGCGTGGCTCGAGAGATGGTGCAAGAGGGAGGGATTCAAATTCATGGGACATTGGAACTGGTTCTGGGGGAGGTGGGACCAGTACAAACCGGACGGTCTGCACCTGGGCAGGACTGGAACCGATGTCCTAGGGGGGATGTTTGCTAGAGCTGTTGGGGAGAGTTTAAACTAATGTGGCAGGGGGATGTGAACCGATGCAGGAAGTTGGAAGGTAGTAAAACAGGGACAGAAATAAAAGGCAGTAAGGGGGAAAGTGTAAGTCAGAGAAGCCATAGTCAAAAATCAAAAAGGGCGACCGTACAAGGTACAGTGACTGAGGGGAGCTCAGTGAATAGGACCAGGAATACTAAAAGAAATAAAACGGGAAGTGAAAACATTAATGGTAAGCGACGTGGCAGGTTGTTGCATGAAGATATGGGTTCAACGACAAGGAAAATTAGGAGAAAGGTTAAGAGGAAATGTAACTTAGGAGAGGTTACTGATCGAGGTGTTAAGATTCAGAACAGAGGTAAAAAAGCCAACATAAGTGTATTTTACCTGAATGCTCGTAGTATTTGGAATAAGGTAAATGAGTTGATGCCGCAAATCATCGTGAATGACTATGATTTCGTGGCCATTACTGAAACATGGTTAAAGGATGGTCACGACTGGGAGTTAAATATCCGAGGGTATCAAACTTTTCGGAAGGACAGAGTGGATGGTAAGGGAGGTGGTGCAGCTCTGTTATTTAAGCATGACATCCGGGCAACAGTAAGGGGTGACATCGGTGCTATGGAGGATAAAGTTGAATCCATTTGGGTGGAAATCAGGAATAGTAAGGCGAAAAAGTCACTGATAGGAGTAATCTATAGGCCACCAAATAGTAACATTATGGTGGGGCAGGCAATAAACAAAGAAATAACAGATGCATGTAGAAATGGTACAGCAGTTATCATGGGGGATTTTAATCTACATGTTGATTGGTTTAACCAGGTCGGTCAAGGCAGCCTTGAGGAGGAGTTTATAGACTGTATCCGCGATAGTTTCCTAGAACAGTATGTAATGGAACCTACGAGGGAACACGCGGTCCTAGATCTGGTCCTGTGTAATGAGACAGGATTGATTCAGGATCTCATAGTTAGGGATCCTCTCGGAAGGAGCGATCACAATATGGTGGAATTTAAAATACAGATGGAGGGTGAGAAGGTAAAATCAAGCACTAGTGTTTCGTGCTTAAACAAAGGAGATTACAATGGGATGAGAGAAGAACTAGCTAAGGTAGACTGGGAGCAAAGACTTTATAGTGAAACAGTTGAGGAACAGTGGAGAACCTTCCAAGTGATTTTTCACAGTGCTCAGCAAAGGTTTATACCAACAAAAAGGAAGGACAGTAAAAAGAGGGAAAATCGACCGTGGATATCTAAGGAAATAAGGGAGAGTATCAAATTGAAGGAAAAAACATACAAAGTAGCAAAGATCAGTGGGAGCCTAGAGGACTGGGAAATCTTTAGGGGGCAACAGAAAGCTACTAAAAAACCTATAAAGAAGAGTAAGATAGATTATGAGAGTAAACTTGCTCAGAATATAAAAACAGAAAGTAAAAGTTTCCTTTTACTAGGTTGCACCTGTAAACCAACTTTTTGCGACTCATGCACTAGCACACCCAGGTCAGGACATAAAACAAAAAAGAGTGGCTAAGGTAAATATTGGTCCTGTAGAGGATGAGAAGGGAGATTTAATAATGGGAGATGAGGAAATGGCTGAGGAACTGAACAGGTTTTTTGGGTCGGTCTTCACAGTGGAAGACACAAATAACATGCCAGTGACTGATGGAAATGAGGCTATGACAGATGAGGACCTTGAGAGGATTGTTATCACCAAGGAGGTAGTGATGGGCAAGCTAATGGGGCTAAAGGTAGACAAGTCTCCTGGACCTGATGGAATGCATCCCAGAGTGCTAAAAGAGATGGCTAGGGAAATTGCAAATGCACTAGTGATAATTTACCAAAATTCACTAGACTCTGGGGTGGTCCTGGCAGATTGGAAATTAGCAAACGTGACACCACTGTTTAAAAAAGGAGGTAGGCAGAAAGCGGGTAATTATAGGCCAGTGAGCTTAACTTCAGTAGTAGGGAAGATGCTGGAATCTATCATCAAGGAAGAAATAGCGAGGCATCCGGATGGAAATTGTCCCATTGGGCAGACGCAGCATGGGTTCATAAAGGGCAGGTCGTGCCTAACTAATTTAATGGAATTTTTTGAGGACATTAATAGTGCGGTCGATAACGGGGAGTCAATGGATGTGGTATATCTGGATTTCAGAAAGCCTTTGACAAGGTGCCACACAAAAGGTTGTTGCATAAGATAAAGATGCATGGCATTAAGGGGAAAGTAGTAGCATGGATAGAGGATTGGTTAATTAATAGAAAGCAAAGAGTGGGGATTAATGGGTGTTTCTCTGGTTGGCAATCAGTAGCTAGTGGTGTCCCTCAGGGATCAGTGTTGGGCCCACAACTGTTCACCATTTACATAGATGATTTGCAGGTGGGGACCAAGGGCAATGTGTCCAAGTTTGCAGACGACACTAAGATAAGTGGTAAAGCAAAAAGTGCAGAGGATACTGGAAGTCTGCAGAGGGATTTGGATAGGCTAAGTGAATGGGCTAGGTTCTGGCAGATGGAATACAATGTTGACAAATGTGAGGTTATCCATTTTGGTCGGAATAACAGCAAAAGGGATTATTATTTAAATGATAAAATATTAAAACATGCTGCCGTGCAGAGAGACCTGGGTGTGCTAGTGCATGAGTCGCAAAAAGTTGGTTTACAGGTGCAACAGGTGATTAAGAAGGTAAATGTAATTTTGTCCCTCGTTGCTAGAGGGATGGAGTTTAAGTCTAGGGCGGTTCTGCTGCAATTGTATAAGGTGTTAGTGAGGCCACACCTGGAGTATTGTGTTCAGTTTTGGTCTCCTTACTTGAGAAAGGACGTACTGGCACTGGAGGGTGTGCAGAGGAGATTCACTAGGTTAATCCCAGAGCTGAAGGGGTTGGATTACGAGGAGAGGTTGAGTAGACTGGGACTGTACTCGTTGGAATTTAGAAGGATGAGGGGGGATCTTATAGAAACATATAAGATTATGAAGGGAATAGATAGGATAGATGCGGGCAGGTTGTTTCCACTGGCGGGTGAAAGCAGAACTAGGGGGCATAGCCTCAAAATAAGGGGAAGTAGATTTAGGACTGAGTTTAGGAGGAACTTCTTCACCCAAAGGGTTGTGAATCTATGGAATTCCTTGCCCAGTGAAGCAGTAGAGGCTCCTTCATTAAATGTTTTTAAGATAAAGATAGATAGTTTTTTGAAGAATAAAGGGATTAAGGGTTATGGTGTTCGGGCCGGAAAGTGGAGCTGAGACCACAAAAGATCAGCCATGATCTCATTGAATGGTGGAGCAGGCTCGAGGGGCCAGATGGCCTACTCCTGCTCCTAGTTCTTATGTTCTATGTTCTTATGCTCTGCCACCTTCAATGATTTGAGCATATAACCCCCCCCCCCCAAGTCCTTTCTCCTGTACCCGCTTTAGAATTGTACCCTTTATTTTATATTGTTTCTCTTTATTCCTTCTACCAAAATGAATAATTTCATACCTCTCTGCATTAAATATTTAATGGGCGGCACAGGAGCTAGCACTGCTACCTCACAGCTCCAGAGACCCAGGTTCAATTCCGGCCTTGGGTGACTATCGTGTGTGGAGTCTGCACGTTCTCCCCGTGTCTACATCGGTTTCCTCCGGGTGCTCCGGTTTCCTCCCACAGTCCAAAGATGTGCAGGTTAGGTGAATTAGCCATTCTAAATTGTCCCTTAGTGTCCAAAACGTTAGGTAGTGTTACTGAGTTACGGGGATAGGGTGGAGGCGTGGGCTTAAGTAGGGTGCTCTTTCCATGGGCCGGTGCAGATTCGATGGGCCAAATGGCCTCCTTCTGCACTGTAAGTTCTATAAATTTACCCATTTCAGCCAATAAATCAATGATTGGCTGCATTTGCAGATGACAAAGGCATTAATGAGAATTTTATAGTGGTTAGGCTGAGGTAGAGATGGAGATGGGCAACAAAAGTAGGTGGTCTTTGCGATAGAGGGGCTCAGGAGTCAGAACCACAGCACAGAGTCAAGTATAATGCTGCAACTATGGGGTGAGATTGAACCTGTGGTGAAGATATGGAGTTTGCAGTGGGGGCTGAAGACAATGTCTTAGATCTGCCCAATGTTAAGCTAGTGTCATTTCCAGCTCATCCTAGGTTAGGTGTTTAACTAGCCGTGTGGCGACAGAGAAGCAGAGGGGGAGTCAAGCATAGTGTAATGGTTTAGGCCATGCCTTTGAGGTTGGCCAATTAGCTGGGCCCGTCCTCCTCCGGAAGCATGCGAGGAGTCATAAATCAGATCCCCTCGTCGGGAAGGTCTTGCTCCTCCATGCCAATCCACAATATGCCCACGTGGCACATCAGGACGGGCGACAGGACACGGTCTCCCTCCGGGATTTGGCACCTGCAAGTTCCCCAGCGACCATCACCACCACACCCGATCCTACACTGTCTCCCTCCATCACTGCCCAGCTACTTCAATGTCTGGCACCCGCAGGCCCACCAGCGACCATCACTACCACCGCCCCCCACCCCCCCCCCCTCCTCTCCACCGGCTCAACTACTGAGTGAAGAAGAGGACAACACGCTCCCGGACACGCAAATCTCGACACCGGTGCTCACACCACAGCTGGGACTGAGCCGATCACAGTGGAAGGTCAAGGCTTCCGACAGACTTGATCTTTAATTCCACTTCACCCCCGCTGGACTCTTTTTTTTTTAACAGGGGGTGAATGTGGTTAAACCACTGGGACAGGGGGGTGAATGTGGTAAACCATTGTATTGTGTTGTACTGTTGTATTGCTACATGCCTGGGCTTGTCCTTGCTGTCTCCGAACCACTGTAGTGTATAATATGTGTATTGTGGTAAACTGCCACTGTATTATATGTAATGTGGTAAACCACTGCCTGCTGGCTCCGTCTCCCCTCGGGCTCGGTATAAAGGTGGCTGGTCTCCGCTGCTGACCCAGTTCGGGCTCCGAGGCCAGCATGCTTTCTGTTTCGTTTATTAAAGCCTCAGTTACGTTCACTACTCGTCTTGTGTGCTTTGATGGCACATCAGAATGTTGTTCATGATTTTGGTTTGGATCATTTAAAACGGTGGGAGAACTGGGAACCGGAACTGAAAGCTTTAAAGTTTTAAATGGGGAGTTCAGGAAAGACAGACATGACTGTGGGAGATGACAACAGGTTCATGAGATCGTAAAGGGAAGGTTAGTGATTGTTGAAAGCATGGCGCGGTTGAGGTGGAGGCTTTTGCTTGAGAAAAGTTGTTGGTTTTGAGAAGGGGAGGATCATCCGTAAAAGAAGGGAGCCCGTTTACAATCCAGCTCGTATGGGAGCCAGAAAGAAATTTGGTATAAAATTGGAAAATGTAGAAGGTCTGGCTGCATCTGTGGAAACAAAAACAGAATTAACCTTTCAAGTCTGTGTGACCCTTCGGATTCAAAACGTTGACTCTGTTTCTCTCTCCACAGATGCTGTCAGGCCTTTCAGGCAATTTCTGCTTTTGTTTCAGATTCCAGCAACCACAGCACTTTGCTTTTTGTTTGAGGGAAGTTTGGTGTTCAGGAATTTAATGGGAATGGGGCAAGGAAACAGAGGTCCCAAAATCGATGTGAACTTGGAAAAGGTGCATGATTGATATCGATCCTGGACAATGGTTCGAGAATTTAAAGCATCATCAAATTAATCAGCCATAGGAGTGTTACAGAGCTGGAGCAATGGAAGTTGGGGATACACAAGAGGCCAGGGGCAAGGAGATCTTGGAGGATTATATAAGATTAAATGTGAGAGAGTTAGCATAGACAGCAGGGAATTTTATTTTGATAGAGGGAGCTCTCATCAAAGGATTGATTTTATTGCTCGTCTGGAGAATAAGGTCGAGCACACAGTGGTTGGGAATGGCAGAAATCAGTGTTGCGATTCTATTTCACTGAGTGGATGTTTCTGATTCTGGATGAGCAGCACTGGAAATGTGAGCACCTTAGAACCTGGTTGTGTGTCAGTGCTACTTACTGACTGCTCGACTGAGTGGCTGAAGGAGGCACGGGGGAGCAGCTGCCGAAGTACTCCACCTCCAGGTTGAACGTTGTTGGGATGGCGCTGTTGTTGGTGATCAGTAGCTGCCTCTTCACTCTGCCGTTCACCATCATGTCATTGAAGTCCAGAACTACCTCACCACTGTGTAAAGAAGACCGTGTGGGGTTAAGATTGCATTGTATGAAAACTGCACAGGTTTGGCAAGTTAAGAACAAAAAAAGTGGTGGTTGTAGTGGTTGTAGTCACGTGGGTAGGGTTTACCTCTCCTTGTAGCTGCCGGCAGGAAGGCTGTAAGTGACATTCAGGTCCATTGGTTTAGCCAATATCTCCAGTAGAAGTGGCTCTTTCATATCCTCTACTGTGCATGAGAGTATTACACCGCTCAGTTCATGCTGAAAGGAAGCATCACATTACTCAAGGCATAGCATTTGTTCTAATATCTGGAGGTAGAACATATATACCAGACAATTGAATTAAAGCCGAATTCAATCCAATTATATATGTACCTTAAAATCCAACACACAGGTTGCTGTCCTACATGGGTTTTTATAGCCATGAACCTGAGGTTATCAATAGGCTTGCCAATCTTCTAGGAGTCTTCAGGAATTGAAGATTAATCTCCAAGACAGTAGGGGGAGCAATACCCCGGAGGACTTTTAAAATCTTTCAACATTTTTGGTTGTTAGTTATGTCATGTGAGAGTACCTTTAAGAAATGGGTGTTTATAAATGGGTGTGTATGTAAATATCTGTAGTGAGAGTACCTTTAAGAAATGGGTGTTTACTACTGCAGTGATGTCAGAGAGTGGGTGGAGCTGGGCTGTCTGTCAGTTTTTTACTTTTGTTTTAGGCTGTTTGCTGCAGGGTGTGTTTTAGTTTCGTTTTCATAGTTGGATAGCTGCAGTCACAGTCAGAAGGTGTATTAGAGTCTCTCTCTGTAATCTAAAGACTGTAAATCGATCCTGGTGATTTAAAACTAATAACAGTAGTGACTTTAACCTGATGTGCTTCTGGTAAAAGGTGTTTTAAGTCGTATGGATGTTAAAAAGGAAAGCTTAAAAGGTTTACTTAGTGTTGTAGTCTTTGGGGGTTGTATTTGAATTAATGGTTGCTAAGATGTTCACTGTATGTTTTTAAAAAGTTAACTTGAGTTCATAGAATAAACATTGTTTTGCTTTAAAAAATACTTTTCCATTTCTGCTGTATCACACCTGTAGAGTGGGCCGTGTGCTCCCCATACCACAATTTAGTAAAAGTTGTGGGTCAGGTGAACTCCATGATGCACTTTGGGGTTCTCTAAACCCTGGCCCATAACAGTTATAAAACTGAGGGTGTTGGGGAACATTGTAGTTGTGAAACTGATGTTCAAGTTAATGAAAAGTCTGTCTATTTTACAATGTGGGAAGGTACAACAGCGGGAGAATGGACATGTCGGGCGATCAATGAGGGAAGTGCGAAGGGGCGAGACCATTGGATGAAGAAGGTCATGCGGGTTTCATTGGATAACTCTTTTAAAGAGCTGGAACAGGCATAATTGCAACACCATAAACCCCTTATTAAATACCTCAAGTTAACGGCATTTGCTAATGCTGACTCTGATGTTTTACTGCACTCACCATGCTAAAAGTTGTTAATTCCACACACACCTCCGCCTCTTCATTTGGTCCCAAAGTGCAACTTCCTGGGTTGGCGGTGACTCTACATTGATGTGCCTCACTTTCATGCAGCTTATTAACAAAGATAGACACAAAATCAAATGAGTATTATCAAGGCAACAACTAGCATTTATATAACTCTTCCCGCATTGAAGAAAATTCCAGAGTGGCTCGCTGTAAACTGCAGGGATATTGGTGGACTGATAGTCAAAGAGGTAAGCTCCAAAAAAGGGAGAGAGGTAATAAGGATACTGTGGTTGTGGAAGACAGTTCCAAAAGATAGGGGCTCAAATTGGCACAGAGGGTGCAACCTGGGATGTAGGGTTCAGTGAAGATTGGACAAGAAGGATTGAAACAAAGATAGTGATCTTAAAACTAATGTGCTGCAGAGATGAGGCTGTCAGTGGTGCTTGGTAAGGACAATTTATTGGTATGTGGAAGTTTGTAAAAAGTCCAAGGGTATTTCACAGGAGTATTATCAAACAAACATGGATACTGAGCCACAAAAGGAGCTATTAGGGTCGATGACAGAAAGTTGAGTCAAAGAGTTAGGTTTTAAGGGGCGAAGAGAGGCAAAGAGGAGAAATTTGGGAGGGTAGTTCCAGAACTTAGAGCCTCACAGCTGACAGCTGCTGTCGGTGGAGGTTTATAGAGCTGGAAGAGGTGACAGATGGTAGTGAGACACAATGCGATGGAGGAATTTGAAAGCAAGGAATAGAATTGTAATGTCAAGGTATTGCTTAGCCAAGAGTCTATGCAGGTCTGAGAGCACAAATGTGATGGATGAGTGGGATTTGGTGTGAGTTAGGATATGGGCAGCAGAGCTTTGGATGGTCTTAAGTTATAGAGAACTCTCTCCTCGTAATAATGAATATTTACATTCAGGGTAAATCGATAAGTTCAGGGTAAATCAATAAGTTCACTTCTAATCAAGATAATTAGGGACGACAAAGGTGATACAACCCATCTTATCTTGCTTCACCCAACTGGAATGGCCACTGGATCAAGGAAAGCTGAACGTCACCTGACCACCCACTAGCCCAAAACAAAAGAACATGGCGCAACGTCCTATTTGGCCCTGATTACAGTCTCCGAACAGAAAGTGGGAATAGCCTCTTGTGGTCAAAACTAAATGGATATAACTGGTTATGCCAAAAATTTTGAAAGGAAAGTTTGGTGATAATATGTATGATAATTGAAAGCAGTGCCCGATCAGGTTTGTGTGAACTGCTTGATGAGGTGGCTCAACTCTATCAAACCGCCTCCCACAATCCGGCATTGTGTTATCAATAAATGCATTGAGACATCATAAATTAAAAGTATTGGTGCACTTCCCCGGGATTGCATTGTTAGAATGAAACTACAATTGTTTGCCTCTGCGCACAGGATTTTTCTCAGACCTACCTCTCCCCAGGTGTATTTCCCTGGCAGTAGCGTCTGGTTGAAGAGTCGCACCGTCTCCTGCGCTGGGATCCCAATGTAGACATCTTTGAAAGTGATAGCGCAGGACAGCAGGCACACCTTCACCTCCTGGACTTCAGCCTGCACTGCAATATGACTGGTGAGAGAAACAGCATTTCTAAAACCTTTTGCTGCATATTACAGCATTTCCAAATGCTGTTGTTTGGGTAGGACATTAAACTGATACCTTGTCTGCCCTTCAGGTGGATCTAAAAGATCCCGTGGCACTATTCTGGAGAAGGGCAGGAGAGTGTTATCCCTGGTGTCCTGGCCAATATTTATCAAGCGGCACAGTGGTCAGCACTGCTGCCTTACAGCGCCAGGGACCCGGGTTCAATTCCAGCCTCTGGTGAATGTGTGGAGTTTGCACTTTCTTCCCGTGTGAGCGTGGGTTTCCTCCGGGTGCTCCAATTTCCTCCCACAGTCCAAAGATATGCAGGTTAGGTGGATTGGCCATGAGAAATTGTCCCTTAGTGTTCCCGTACCAGCCTCCCCGAACAGGCGCCGGAATGTGGCGACTAGGGGCTTTTCACAGTAACTTCATTTGAAGCCTACTTGTGACAATAAGCGATTTTCATTAGGGGCTGGTTTAGCACACTGGGCTAAATCGCTGGCTTTTAAAGCAGACCAAGGCAGGCCAGCAGCACGGTTCAATTCCCATACCCGCCTCCCTGAACAGGCGCCGGAATGTGGCGACTAGGGGCTTTTCACAGTAACTTTATTTGAAGCCTACTTGTGACAATAAGCGATTTTCATTTCATTTCAGAGATGTGCAGGTTAGGTTAAGGGGTTATTGGGATAAGGTGGGGAAGTGCGCACAGGTGGAGTGCTCTGTCAGAGGGTCGGAGCAGACTGAATGGCCTCCTCTGCTCTGCACTGTAGGGATTCTATGATCATTCAAACGGATTATCTGGTCATTATCACGTTGTTGTTTGTGGGAGCTTATTATACATAAATTGGCTGCCATTTTCCCAACATTATACGACAACTGCTTCATCCCAGGATTCAATGTAATGAACTTCTCTGAACTGCCTCCAATGCAAGTATATCCTTCATTAAATAAGGAGACCAGCATTGTATACAGTAGTCTCACCAATGTCCTGTATAGTTAAAGCAAAACTTCCCCATTTATCCCCCTTACAATGAAGGCCAACATTTCATTTGCTTTCCTAATTACCTGCTGTACCTGCATGCTAGCTTTTTCTATATTCCATCTAAATCCTCTGTACTGCAGTGTTCTGTCATTTCTTTCCATTTAAATAATAATCTTTTATTCTTCCTATCAACCACACATCTTGCCAAGTTACTCTATCTGCCAACTTTCTCCCCACTCACTTAACCTATCTATATCCTTCGCAACCTCTTTGGGCAGAATGCCCTCCTCCATGTTTGGTGGTTGGGGTAATTTCATCAGGCATCAGCTTAGTTTGTGGGTCCTGCCAGCTTCCTGCCTCTGTCCTGATTAAGTCCATGGCGAGTAGGCCCATGGATGGCTTTCCTGCCCCGGCTGCCAATTGATACCCTTAAGCAAGAAATTAATTCCCACTTAGGAGTATCATCCCATCACCACTGATATGAAGCCAGCGGCAGGTGGGGGGCTCACTATGCGGGCAGTATGGCTAGCAAAACTGCACGTGCGGTTGATTATGGGGGTTGTCCCTCATTCAAAGGCACTCATTGCCTGACTGAAAGACGCATAATGGGAAGAGGGAGACCTGTTGAGAGCTACCCCTAGACCCTTGCCGCTCACCCCCTCTACAACCTCCACCCCATGATCTCCCAGCCACCATCACGCACCTGTGCCCTGTGTCCATCGGTGATTCTAAGCCTCACCTGGGTGCCATAGCGGCAGCAACCATCACTACCCCAGTGGTGCTGCCCTTAACTAAAGTTGTGGGCTTCTGATTGACTGACACTCTTGATGGGTGGGCCTTCTGCCCCTGGGGTCCTCTGTCTGAGTGACACTTAATAAAGCAGACTTCCCTGTATTTCACTGTCACTGGGTCAAAATCCTGGAACTCTCTCCATAACAGCACTGTGGGTGTACCGACTGCAACGGTTAAAGAAGGCAGCTCTCAAGGGCAATCAGGGATGGGCAATAAATGCTGGCCGAGCCAACGATGGCCAGATCCTATGTGTACATTTTTTAAAAAGCTTTCCCGAACAGTGGCACGAGAGGTTTTCTTGCTGGTTCTATAGCCGGCAGGCAAAACTCCCACTGCCTCCATTATATAGCAGACTTTTTTTGTCCTCCTCACAACTTGCTTTTACACCTATCTTTGTATCATCAGCATTTTTGACCCAATACAGTATGTCCCTTCATCCCAATAATTAATATAGATCGTAAATAGCTGAGGCGCCTGCTCCGATCCCTGTTTGCCGATGTGAAAATAACCTATTTATCCCAACTATTTGTTTCCTACCAATTAGTAATAATAATAATCTTTTATTGCCACAAGTATGAAATTACTGTGAAAATCCCTGAGTCGCCACATTCCACGCCTGTTCGGGGAGGCTGGTACGGGAATTGAACCCGCGCTGCTGGCCTTGTTCTGCATTACAAATCAGCTGTCTAGCCCACTGAGCTAAACCAGACCTCCCCCATCCATGCTCCCATATTACCCCCAACATCATGAGCTTCTACCTTGTGTGGTTACCTTTTACATGGCACCATATTTGAAATACCAAATGCACTACATCTACTGGTTCTCCTTTATCCACGCAGGAAACTGTGGAGGAAGCTGATTAGCCCTGTTTACCTTGTACTTCCGTTTTCTACTTTCAACTCGAGAACAGTCTTCAGGCTTTGACATTTGGTTGGTGTAAACATGATGGTCACACAGTCCTCGGCGAGTGGTAGCAGTTCTCCACTGCATGGATCAAAGGTAAACTGAGAGACCTGCAATCATACAATGGGTTTGTGTCACACATCTCGAACATTTATGTACGTAAAAAGGAAATGATTATCAGACTATTGGAAAACAGCAGGGAAGTGGCACTCATTGAATAGTTCTTTCAAAGAGGTGGCACAAGTATGATAGGCTGAATGGCCTCCTTTGCTGCAAGAATCCATGAATACATTTGTGCTTATTCATAGAATCATAGAATTTACAGTGCAAAATTCACATTCGGCCCATCGAGTCGACACCGGCCCTTTGAAAGAGCACCCTACACAAGCCCACACCTCCACCCAATCCCTGTAACCCAGTAACCCCACCCCACTTTTTGTTTTGGACGCTAAGGGCAATTTAGCGTGGCCAAACCACCCAACCTGTCCATCTTTGGACTGTGGGAGGAAACTGGAGCACCCGGTGTAAACCCACGCAGACACGGGAAGAACTTGCAGACTCCACACAGACAGTGACCCAAGCCCAGAATCGAACCTGCGTTCCTGGTGCTGTGATGCAACAGTGCTAACCACTGGGCTACCATGCTGCCTATAGGTTGTCTCCTTCTTATCCTGGGTTCAAAGGCATTCCTTCATCTCACAGGGATTGATCCCATTGACAGGAAACCTGGAAATCCGGTTATACAGTAGCATCGTAGCAATAGGAACAGGTGTAGGCCATTCGGCCCTCTCATACCTGATCTGCACCACAACATCAGTAATCTCCTTGCCTCCATATCTCTACATAGAATCGTAGAATCCCGACAGTGGAGAAGAGGCCATTCGGCCCATCCTGTCTAAACAGATCCTCTGAAAGAGCACACTAACTAGGCCGGCTCCCTGACCCTATCCCTGTAACACCATAGCCCCACCTAACATTTGGACGCTATGGAGCAATTTATCATAACCAATCCACCTAAACTGCACATCTTTGGATTGTGGAAGAAAACCGGAGCACCCGAAGGAAATCTGCACAGATACTGGGAGAACGCGCAAACTCCACACAGATAGTCACTCGAGGTCGGAACTGAATCTGGGTCCCTGGCGCTGTGAGGCAGCAGTGCTAACCACATTTTGACAGTCTTACCTAACAAAAATCTATCGATTTCAGTTTTGACATTTTCAGTTGACCTCCGGCACCCACTTCAGAGGGAGAGAGTTCCCAATTTCCACTACCCTTTGTGTGAACAATTGCTCATAACGTGTTTTTCGGCGGCGGAGGCAGCCCAGCAGTCACACACACTTCTCGCCTTGCCGTTGTCAACAGGACTTCCCGTTGACAGCACCCCTCATCACCAGGAAATCCGAGGAGGGGGTGCGCCATCAGTGGGGCTGGTTCGTAATTTATACCTGTGGTGCTTCACATCCCATCCCCTTGATGCAGGACAATGTGGATAAATGTGAGGTTATCCGCTTTGGTAGCAAAAATAGGAAGGCTGATTATTATTTGAATGGGTGTAAGTTGAGAGAGGTGGATACTCAGCGAGACCTTGGTGTCCCCGTGCATCATCGCTGAAAGTAAGCGCGTAGGTACAGCAAGCAGTTAAGAATGTAAATGGTATGTTGGCCTTCATAGCGAGAGGATTTGAGTATAGGAATAGGGATGTTTTACTGCAATTGCATAGGGCATTAGTGAGGCCACACCCGGAGTATTGTGGGCAGTTTTGGTGTCCTTATCTGAGGAAGGATGTTCTTGCTATGGAGGGAGTGCAGCGAAGGTTTACCAGGCTGATTCCTGGGATGGCGCGACTGTCATATGGGGAGAAACTACATTAGTTAAGATTATATTCATTGGAGTTTCGAAGAGTGAGAGGGGATCTCATAGAAACTTACAAAATTCTTATAGGATTGGACAGGGTAGATTCAGAAAGAATGTTCCCGATGGTGGGGGAGTCCAGAACTAGGAGTTATAGTTTGAGGATAAGGGTAAACCTTTTAGGACTGAGGTGAGGAGAAATTTCTTCACCCAGAGAGCGGTGAATCTGTGGAATTCACTGCCATAGAAAGTAGTTGAGACCAAAACGTTGTGTAATTTCAAGAAGGAATTAGATTTAGCTCTTGGGGCTGAAGGGTTACGGGGGGAAGGCGGGATCAGGGTATTGATCGTGATGATCAGCCATGATCATAATGAATGGTGGAGCAGGCTCGAAGGGCCGAATGGCCTCCACCTGCTTCTATTTTGTATGTTTCTCCTACCAGCAAAAATGGGATATACCAGGACCGAGGTGGGACTTCGGAGCTGTATCCCATGCGTCATTGTTAAAGGGCCGTGCCTCCGTTACATTCCAAAGCTGTCCTTACCTCTTCATTCTGTTCCCTCAGGCACTCTGGACTCTCCTGGAAATGCCACAAGGCTGAAAGCTGGCATGTGTTCTTGATCTGAATGGTGGAAATAGCCCTGGTTCCCAACCTTATCAGGCAAAAATCCAAGGAAGCAAGGTCAATACACACCTGGGGACCCTGAAACAGCAACACAAGCATTAAATAACATTAAATGGCACAGCGATGTACATATTATCGTCAGTGAGGTCTTGCTGACGTTCACCTCTCTTGTTAGAGCCAGGGATTATATGCTTACAGTGAACAGAAAAGTGGAGGTCTTTAGGCAACTTTAGATTTACGAGGGTGCTACCAGGATTTGATGGAGGAGTTATAAGGAGAGGCTGGGACTTTTTCCCCTGGAGCGTAGAAGGCTTAGGGGTGATCTCACAGAGGTCTATAAAATAATGAGCAGCATTGATAAGGTAGATAGTCAACATCTTATCCCAAAGGTAGAGGAGTCTAGAACTAGAGGGCATAGGTTTAAGGTGAGAGGGGAGAGATACAAAAGAGACCAGAGGGGAAATTTCTTCACACAGAGGGCGGTGAGCATCTGGAACAGGCTGCCAGGGGCAGTGGTAGAGGCGGGTACAATTTTTCCTTTAAAAAATACAGTTGGACAGTTACATGGGCAGGGTGGGTATAGAGGGATATGGGCCAAATGCGGGCAAGTGGGACTAGCTTAGTGATAGAAACTGGGCGGCATGGACAAGCTGGGCCGAAGGGCCTGTTTCATGTTGGAAACATCTATGACTCCCATCAGAAACAATCTTACTTTTCCTGAAATGAAAACAGAAAATGTTGGACAAACCCAGCAGGTCTGGCAGCATCTGTGGAGAGAGAAACAGGGTGAACGTTTCAGACCTCAATTCGCCTCTAAATTCAACTTGTTATTATTGCATCTGCTTAGGCCCTCCTCTCCTGATACTGTGAAAGGGTGACAGCACAAATCACGGGTTGAAATTGGGACCACCCTTGACTGCATGGTTGAACAACAGCCACCTGCCTTCATATAGCACCTATAATATGGTAACAGGGTCCCTCGGGTATGATTCTCAAAACAAAACGACTTGCCAAATATTAGGACATATGGCCAGAGTGGTAGGTTTTAAGATGCAGCTTAAAAGAGAAGAGAGAGGTGGCGAGCACGGGGGAGGGAATTCCAGAGCCTGGGCAGCTTAAGGTGGGGGGGGGGAAATTAATTGGCGATACACAAAGGGGCCAGTACACCAGTTCCTCCTAGTTCCACACTCAAGTAAATAAAACATCATTCACTCATCTCTTGGGCGTCAAACTCAAAGAGCTACCTGCAAAGGGTGCTAGCTTCCTGGCTATGGCCTTGGAGAATAATGTGGCCATGTGCCAATCAAACTTAAGAATAGTCCTGAAACAGGTGTCATTTCTAGAGGCGACTGTTCAAACTTTCAGCTGGTCTCCCACATTCTACCCCCTGTAACATATCATCCAAAGCTCTGCTGGCTGTATCTCGCCTCACACCAAATTCCTTACCCTGTGCTTGCTGACCTGCACCAGCACCACAACAGGCCATGTCTTGATTTTAAAACACCCACCCTAGTTTTCCAATCCCACCCTGGCCGTGCCAATCTCCAGCTCCGTAATCCGCTCCAGTCTCACAACCCTATCTGTGCTTCTCTAATTCTGGCCTCATGTGCATCCCTTATGTTAATTGCTCCACCATGGGCCGCCGTGCTTTCGGTTGCCTGGGCCCCAAACTCTGGAATACCCTCCCTGCACCTCTTCGCCTCTCCGTCTGGTTTTCACGCTTCAAGAAACTCCTTAAAACCTCCCTCTTTGACCGAGCATCTGGTCATCTGATCGAATATCTCCATATGTGGCTGGGTGTCATGTTTATAATGTGAAGGAATATTTTATTGCACGAGAGGTACCATAAATAAATGTATAAATATAAGCTGCTGTTGTTGTTATGCCCCACAGCAGACAGATTATTTAGCCAAAGGGATAGTGTGGAGGGTTCATGCTTCTACTTTATAATTTGGTAGCACACTGACCACAAAGGTTGCCTCCACATAAAGGACCACTGGCTCTTCCTGACATCTGATGTGACACTGTAGACGGTAGTTCATTTTCTCCGGCTTGCCTCCAGTAAGCAACAGTTCCAGGTCACAGTAATCATTGGGCTCTGTAAAGAATGCAGAAAGCTCCAGTCAGACATTTTTTTTTTAAAAAAGCAAGAGCTTGGAACTCGTTGAAGATTAAATGACCAAAACCACCAAGATATAAAAATAGATAACCTGCATTTACGGTACAGTTTTTCACAATCTCCACAGCCAAAGAAGTCCTTTTGAAGTGTCGGTCCTGTTGCAGTTGAACACATGGCAGTCCATATGTGCACAACAAGCTCCCAGTAACAGCAATGGAATAATGACCAAAGCATCTGCTTTAGCAATGTAGGTGCTCCGTTTTCTAAAGTATCTGCTGAGAATATTCTGGTATATTTCTTGCACAATGTGCTAGGAAGTAGCATTGGAGGGTGCTTAACAAACAACCACAGTACAAAAAACAATAGAGTACAAAGAACAGTAATCAAAAAACAGCCGCCGACATCCGTCCCTCCAGGGCCCGCTATTTAACCCCCTACTCTATCCCCAGCCCCCCCCCCCCCACCCCCCCGCTGACGATTAATTCCTCGCGAAGAAGTCAATGAATGGTTGCCAGCTCCAGGCGAGCCCTGACACCGACCCTCTCAAGGCGAACTTGATCTTTTCCAGGCCGAGAAAGCTCGCCATGTCGGTTAACCAGGCCTCTGACTTCGGAGGCCTAGACTCCCTCCAAGCCAGGAGTATCCGTCGTCAAGGGTCGCCATTTCCACCCTTGTCTTCAATACCCTGGACATGACATCCGCGAACCCCCGCCAATATCCCCTAAGTTTTGGGCATGCCCAGAACATGTGGACATGGTTCGCTGGTCCGCCCGCACACCTGACACACTTGTCTTCCACCCCAAAAAATCTACTCATCCGGGTCGCTGTCATGTGCGCCCGGTGCACCACCTTAAACTGGATCAAGCTGAGCCTGGCATATGTAGCGGTCACGTTGACCCCGCTCAGAGCCTCCACCCATAGGCCATCCTCCATCTCACCCCCCAGTTCCCCCTCCCACTTACGCTTCAGCTCCTCTGTATGTGTCTCCTCCGCCCCCATTAATTCTTTGTAGATGTCCGAGATGCTCCCCTCCCCCACCCAGCCCCTCGACACTACCCTATCTTGAATCCCTCTTAGTGGCAGGAGTGGGAAGGATGATACCTGCCTGCGCAGAAAGTCCCGCACTTGTAGATATCTGAAATCATTCCCTGCTGCCAACCCAAACTTCTCCTCCAACGCCCTCAAGCTGGGGAAGCTCCCCTCCAGAAACAGGTCCCCCATCTTCTCAATCGTTGATTGGGGGGGTTTAAACTAATGCAGCAGGGGCATGGGAACCTGGATTGTAGTTTTAGGGTAAGGGAGAATGAGAGTATATAGGTCAGGAGCACAGATTTGACGTCGCAGGAGGGGGCCAGTGTTCAGGTAGGTGGTTTGAAGTGTGTCTACTTCAATGCCAGGAGTATACGAAACAAGGTAGGGGAACTGGCAGCATGGGTTGGTACCTGGGACTTCGATGTTGTGGCCATTTCGGAGACATGGATAGAGCAGGGACAGGAATGGATGTTGCATGTTCCGGGGTTTAGGTGTTTTAGTAAGCTCAGAGAAGGAGGCAAAAGAGGGGGAGGTGTGGCGCTGCTAGTCAAGAGCAGTATTACGGTGGCGGAGAGGATGCTAGATGGGGACTCTTCTTCCGAGGTAGTATGGGCTGAAGTTAGAAACAGGAAAGGAGAGGTCACCCTGTTGGGAGTTTTTTATAGGCCTCCTAATAGTTCTAGGGATGTAGAGGAAAGGATGGCGAAGATGATTCTGGATATGAGTGAAAGTAACAGGGTAGTCATTATGGGAGACTTTAACTTTCCAAATATTGACTGGAAAAGATATAGTTCGAGTACAATAGATGGGTCATTTTTTGTACAGTGTGTGCAGGAGGGTTTCCTGAAACAATATGTTGACAGGCCAACAAGAGGCGAGGCCACGTTGGATTTGGTTTTGGGTAATGAACCAGGCCAGGTGTTGGATTTGGAGGTAGGAGAGCACTTTGGGGACAGTGACCGCAATTCGGTGACGTTTACGTTAATGGTGGAAAGGGATAAGTATACACCGCAGGGCAAGAGTTATAGCTGGGGGAAGGGCAATTATGATGCCATTAGACGTGACTTGGGGGGGATAAGGTGGAGAAGTAGGCTGCAAGTGTTGGGCACACTGGATAAGTGGGGCTTGTTCAAGGATCAGCTACTGCGTGTTCTTGATAAGTATGTACCGGTCAGACAGGGAGGAAGGCGTCGAGCGAGGGAACCGTGGTTTACCAAGGAAGTGGAATCTCTTGTTAAGAGGAAGAAGGAAGCCTATGTGAAGATGAGGTGTGAAGTTTCGGTTGGGGTGATGGATAGTTACAAGGTAGCGAGGAAGGATCTAAAGAGAGAGCTAAGACGAGCAAGGAGGGGACATGAGAAGTATTTGGCAGGAAGGATCAAGGAAAACCCAAAAGCTTTCTATAGGTATGTCAGGAATAAGCGAATGACTAGGGAAAGAGTAGGACCAGTCAAGGACAGGGATGGAAAATTGTGTGTGGAGTCTGAAGAGATAGGCGAGATACTAAATGAATATTTTTCGTCAGTATTCACTCAGGAAAAAGATAATGTTGTGGAGGAGAATGCTGAGCCCCAGGCTAATAGAATAGATGGCATTGAGGTACGTAGGGAAGAGGTGTTGGCAATTCTGGACAGGCTGAAAATAGATAAGTCCCCGGGACCTGATGGGATTTATCCTAGGATTCTCTGGGAGGCCAGGGAAGAGATTGCTGGACCTTTGGCTTTGATTTTTATGTCATCATTGGCTACAGGAATAGTGCCAGAGGACTGGAGGACAGCAAATGTGGTCCCTTTGTTCAAAAAGGGGAGCAGAGACAACCCCGGCAACTATAGACTGGTGAGCCTCACGTCTGTAGTGGGTAAAGTCTTGGAGGGGACTATAAGAGACAAGATTTATAATCATCTAGATAGGAATAATATGATCAGGGATAGTCAGCATGGCTTTGTGAAGGGTAGGTCATGCCTCACAAACCTTATTGAGTTCTTTGAGAAGGTGACTGAACAGGTAGACGAGGGTAGAGCAGTTGATGTGGTGTATATGGATTTCAGCAAAGCGTTTGATAAGGTTCCCCACGGTAGGCTATTGCAAAAAATACGAAGGCTGGGGATTGAGGGTGATTTAGAGATGTGGATCAGAAATTGGCTAGCTGAAAGAAGACAGAGGGTGGTGGTTGATGGGAAATGTTCAGAATGGAGTACAGTCACAAGTGGAGTACCACAAGGATCTGTTCTGGAACCGTTGCTGTTTGTCATTTTTATCAATGACCTAGAGGAAGGCGCAGAAGGGTGGGTGAGTAAATTTGCAGACGATACTAAAGTTGGTGGTGTTGTCGATAGTGTGGAAGGATGTAGCAGGTTACAGAGGGATATAGATAAGCTGCAGAGCTGGGCTGAGAGGTGGCAAATGGAGTTTAATGTAGAGAAGTGTGAGGTGATTCACTTTGGAAGGAATAACAGGAATGCGGAATATTTGGCTAATGGTAAAGTTCTTGAAAGTGTGGATGAGCAGAGGGATCTAGGTGTCCATGTACATAGATCCCTGAAAGTTGCCACCCAGGTTGATAGGGTTGTGAAGAAGGCCTATGGAGTGTTGGCCTTTATTGGTAGAGGGATTGAGTTCCGGAGTCGGGAGGTCATGTTGCAGCTGTACAGAACTCTGGTACGGCCGCATTTGGAGTATTGCGTACAGTTCTGGTCACCGCATTATAGGAAGGACGTGGAGGCTTTGGAGCGGGTGCAGAGGAGATTTACCAGGATGTTGCCTGGTATGGAGGGAAAATCTTATGAGGAAAGGCTGATGGACTTGAGGTTGTTTTCGTTGGAGAGAAGAAGGTTAAGAGGAGACTTAATAGAGGCATACAAAATGATCAGGGGGTTGGATAGGGTGGACAGTGAGAGCCTTCTCCCGCGGATGGATATGGCTGGCACGAGGGGACATAACTTTAAACTGAGGGGTAATAGATATAAGACAGAGGTCAGAGGTAGGTTCTTTACGCAAAGTGTAGTGAGGCCGTGGAATGCCCTACCTGCTACAGTAGTGAACTCGCCAACATTGAGGGCATTTAAAAGTTTATTGGATAAACATATGGATGATAATGGCATAGTGTAGGTTAGATGGCTTTTGTTTCGGTGCAACATCGTGGGCCGACGGGCCTGTACTGCGCTGTATTGTTCTATGTTCTAATCCCCGCCCTTTGCCATACCCAAAATCCCCCATCTAGGCTCCCCGGAGTGAACCGATGATTGTTGCATATTGGGGACCAAACCGACGCCCTCACTGCACCAACAGATCTCCTCCATTGACCCCAGATCCTCAGGGCCGCCACCACCACGGGGCTGGTGGAATATCTCGCCGGCGGGAACGGCAAAGGTGCCGTTATCAGCGCCCCTAAGCTGGTGCCCCTGCATGAGGCCGCTTCCATCCGCTCCCAAGCCGCCCCCGTCCCCACCACCCACTTCGTATCATCACAATTTTGGCCGCCCAGTAATAATTACTAAAATGTGGCAGGGCAAGCCCACCCCCCCCTCCCCCGCCGATTCCTCTCGAGCATCCCCTTTTTCACCCGTGGAGACTTACCCACCCAAACAAAGCCCAAAATGATTTTGTTGATCCTCTTAAAGAAGGACCGCGGGATGAAAATCGGGAGGCATTGGAACATAAATAAAAATCTCGGCAATATCGTCATCTTAACCGTCAGCACCCTCTCCGCCAGTGATAGCGGGAGCGCATCCCATCTCCGAAACTCGCCCCATATCTGCTCAACCAGCCGGGACAAGTTCAACTTGTGTAACCGGCCCCAGTCATGCGCCACTTGTATCCCCAGATACCTAAAGTTGTCCCTCACTAACCTAAACAGTAGCCCTCCCAGCCGACTCTCCTGGCCTCTTGCCTGTACAACATACATCTCACTCTTCGTCATATTCAGTTTGTATCCCGAAAACCGGCCAAATTCCCCCAGAATCGTCATAATCTCCCTCATCCCTGCCCCTGGATCCGCCACATATAGGAGTAAATCATCCGCATACAGTGATACCCTATGCTTCCCCCCCCCCTCTCCAGCCCCTAGAAGCTCTCAGAGCAATTGCCAGCGGCTCTATGGCTACCGCAAACAGCAGCGGGGAGAGGAGGCATCCCTGTCTTGTCCCCCGGTACAGCCTAAAATAGTCCGAGGTCGCCTTGTTTGTCCTTCCGGAGCCTGGTACAGCAGCCTGACCCAGTCGATAAAGCCCCTACCAAACCCAAAGCGTCCCAACACCTCCCAGAAATAGTCCCACTCTACCCGGTCAAACGCCTTCTCTGCATCCATGGCCACAACTACCTCTACCTCCCTGCCCTCCGGGGGCATCATAATCACGTTAAGCAACCTTCTAATATTGGCCACCAACTGCCTACCCTTGACAAATTCGGTTTGGTCCTCCATAATCACCTCCGGCACACAATCTCCAATCCTGGAGGCCAACACTTTGGCCAACAACTTCGCGTCCACATTAAGCAACGAGATCAGCCTGTAGGACCCACACAGCTCCGGGTTTTTGTCCCACTTCAATATTAACGAGATGGTGGCCTGTGACATCGTCGGGGGCTGCACCCCTCTATCCCTCACCTCGTTAAAAACCTTAACCAGCAACGGCCCTAATATCCCCGAAAATTTCTTGTACAATTCTACCGGGAACCCATCCGGCCCCGGAGCTTTGCCCGACTGCATTGCCTTCAAGCTCTCAGATATTTCTTCGGACCTAATCGGAGCCCCCAACCCACCCACCAGCTCCCTGCCCACCCTTCGGAAAGTCAGCCCATCCAAAAAGCGTTTCAACCCCGAGGGGGGCACCGAGTGGTAAAGTCCGCTATAAAAATCCCTGAACGCCCTATTTAGCCCAGCCGAATTCCCTACCAGGTTCCCATCTCTGTCGACCACCTTATCGATTCCCCTGGCCGCCTCCCTCTTCCTCAACTGCTGAGCCAGCATTCTGCTGGCCTTCTCCCCATATTCATACAGCGGCCCCCTCGTCTTTCTTAGCTGCTCCACTGCCTTGCCCGTGGACAGTACCCCAAACTCTGCCTGCAGCCTCCGGCACTCCCTTAACAGTTCCACCCCTGGGGTCACCGCATACCTCCTATCTACCCATAGGATCTCCTTGATCAGTCGGTCCGTCTCTGCCCTATCCGTCCTATCTCTATGTGCTCGAATTGAAATCAACTCCCCTCTCACCACTGCCTTCAGCGCCTCCCAGACCACCGCTGCTGAGACTTCCCCATGCCATTGATCTGCAGGTAGTCCAGCACAGTTTCTTACTCTCTCACACACCGCCTCATCCGCCAACAGGCCCACGTCCAATCGCCACTGCGGGCGCTGGAAGCTCTCCTCACTAACCTGCAGTTCCACCCAGTGTGGGGCATGGTCCGAGACAGTGATGGCCGAGTACCCCGTGTCCACCACCCCCGCCAGCAGATCCTTACTCAAACTGAAAAAGTTGATCCGGGAATACACTCTGTGTACATGCGAGTAGAAAGACAACTCCTTAGCCGTCGGCTGTCTAAATCTCTATGGGTCGATCCCCCCCCATCTGCTCCATGAACCCTATCAACTCCTTTGCCACCGCTGGCACCTTCCCCGTTCTCGAACAATACCGGTCCAGCCTGGGTCAATAACCGTCTTAAAATCCCCTCCCATCACCAGCTTGTGCGAGTCCAAATCCGGTATCTTCCCCAGTACCCTCCTAATGAAATCAACATCGTCCTAGTTTGGCGCGTAGACGTTGACCAATACCACCTTCCTCCCCTCCAGCTTACCGCTCACCATGACATAATGGACCCCCCCCGTCCGAAACAATACTGCCCGCCTGGAACTGCACCCGCTTATTAATTAAAACCGCCACCCCTCATCTTAGTATCCAGCCCCGAATGGAAGACCTGACTGATCAAACCCTTCCTCAGCTTGATCCGCCACTTTCAGGTGCGTCTCTTGCAGCATCACCACGTCCGCCTTCAGAGCCCTCGAATGCGTGAACACACGGGGCCTCTTGACAGGCCCATTCAGCCCTCTAACATTCCAGGTGATCAGCCTGGTTGGGGGGCACCCCGCCCCACGCCCATGCGTCGTGCCGCCAACTGCCTGCCTCCAGGCAGCCCCCACCCTCGACCTCCTCTCCATCCCCAGACCCAAGTCCCTCCCAGCAGAATAACTGCCCCCCCCTCGCAACATCACTCTATAGCCCAACCCCTGCCCTGTATTGAACCAGTATACACCCCCTACTGTGCTTCCATGAACTAGCTCACTTAGCTAGTCTGGTGGCCCTCGCCTCCGGCGCCACAAAGTCTCCACCTATTGTTCCCTACTGCCCTCCCCCCGCCCATCGAAACCACTTCCCTCATCAAACCAAGACCGAACAATCTCCTAATTACCATAGGAGACAGCCCAAAACAGACAGACCCCCACAGCACACCCCTCAATAGTGCAAATTAAAATAATACGAAATAAAACATAGAAAGCCCCCACCAACCACCCCCCTCAAAACACCCCCAAAAAAACAACGACCGAATATCTTTTACTCCCCGTCTTCACCCAAACTTCAAGGACAAACTAAAAAAAGGAAGGACAACAATCAAACCATATATACATCGTTCAAAAAAGAAAAAAGAGAAAAACGCTGCCAAGTCCAAAAAAGTCCTCAGTTCTGCGCCAGACCCTTCTTCTTGGCAAAGTCCATCGCCTCTTCGGGCAACTCGAAGTAGAGGTGCTGCTCCTCATGAGTGACCCAGAGGCGCGCCGGGTAGTGGAGCCCAAATTTCACTTTCCTCTTAAACAGGATTTCCTTCACTTGCTTGAAGCCTGCCCTCCTTCTGGCCACCTCCACACTCAGGTCCTGATAGACGCGCAATATACTGTTGTCCCACTTGCAGCTCCTAGTACGTTTGGCCCACTGGAGGACACACTCCTTATCTAAAAATCTGTGGAACCGCACCTCCATCGCCCTTGGGGGGACTCCGGCCGTGGCTTCCTCGCCATCGCCCTGTACGCCCTGTCCACCTCCAGCGGCCGGGGAAAAGCCCCCTCCCCCAGATGCTTCTGGAACATATTTACCACAAAAGCGCCGGCATCAGCCCCCTCAGGGAGACCGACAATTCTCTAATTCTGTCGGCGCGCACTGTTCTCCAGCTCTTCCACTTTTTCTAACTGCCTCTTCTGCTGATCCTTCAGCAACCCCACTTCCAGCTCCACCACCGTTTGGTGCTCCTCCTGGTCCGCCAGCGCTTTCTCCAACTCCTGGATCGTCCGATCCTGGGCATCCAGCCTGCGTTCCAGCCGATCGATCGACTCCTTTATTGGGTCGAGACAATCTCGTTTCTGTCTGGCGAAGCCCTCTTGGATGACCTGCATCAGCTCCTCCATCGATGGCTGGGCCGTTGCAGCAGGGGTCCGAACCTCGGCCATGTTAACTTTAGTAGCCACTTCTATCCAGCCCTTGCTTATCTTTCTGTTTCTTCCTTTACAGTCCCTTGGGGTTCTCCGTTCCATACACCACTGTGTCCTCACTTGTCCGCACTTTCCAAATCAAGACTCAAAACCACGAGAAAGTCGGGGAAAAAGGTCCAAAAGCCCGGCCAGAGCGGGAGCCACCAAGTATGCCACCTACTCCCTCATAGCCACCACCGGAAGTCTGGAGGGTGCTTTTATGAGGGTCAGTACGGATTTGTTGGACTGAATGACTTTCTGCACTGTTGGGATTCTATGATTTAGCAGGGCTGTAAGGTGGACAATATGGAATTAACTTCAATGGAAAAGGTATCACATTGTGGTGTATAATAGGCAGCTAAATGAGTTTCACTCATTTCACACCATCACCCAGTGAAACTCTCTCTCTTTGCCTTTTTCTAATTCAAGAACCACCACCTAAAAGCACTGCAGGATTTCAACTCTATAAAATAGACCATATGATAGAGGTTGGATAAACTCGGATTGTTTTCACTAGGACGGTGCAGGTTGAAGAGCGACCTAGCACAGTGGTTAGAACTGTTGTTTCACAGTGCTAGGGACCCGGGTTCCATTCCCGGCTTGGGTCACTGTCTGTGCGGAGTCTGCACTGTCTCCCCGTGTCTGCGTGGGGGTTTCCTCCGGGTGCTCCGGTTTCCTCCCACAAGTCCTGAAAGACGTGTTTCTTAGGTGAATTGGACATTCTGAATTGTTTCTCACTGTACCCGAACGGGCGCCAGAGTGTGGCGACTAGGGGATTTTCACAGTAACTTCATTGCAGTGTTAATGTAAGCCTCTATTCAATAGAGAACTCACCAGGAAGGGTCCAAATTCAATTGCCAAATAGTGCTCAAACAAGCAAATGCAAATTTTCATTCATACAAAAGCTAATTAGACACCTTTCAACAAAACAGCATCTTTGGGAAGCAGCATCAGAATAATTGGAGGCATGGCCTGGATTTCCCTCCCCCTCCGCAGCATGTTCTGCAGCGGCAGAGGGCGGCTCACCAGTGGCTGGCAGCAGCATCTTCTGATCCCGCAGCGGGGGTGCCCCGCCGTTGGGACTGTAAGATCCCGCCAGCGTGAACGGACAGAAAATCCCACTCATAATGTAGAATCACAGAATGGTAACAACATAGAAGGAGAATATGTCTGCGGCGTCTCTCTGCCAGAGCAACTCAGTTAGTCCTACTCCCTGTGGCTCTGAAAATCCTTTATTTTTAGATGACGGTAATGCCGCTGCTCTTGTGTTCTCGCTCCTTACACTGCTGCTGCTCTGTGTTCCCCTCTTTATATTTAGGCTTCATCACCAATGAAGCAGCTGGTTGAAGTTGCTTTTAATTCTATTCATGTCATGTAAAGTTTTAAAAAACAACTGATGGATATCTAAGGAAGAAGAATTTATCGAAATATCTGCATCTTCACTCCTTAGTGCACCTTCATGAACCCTGGCCGACAAAAATCCACCTATCTCAGTTTGTACTTTTCTAACTGGCCCTCGACCTCAATGACTTTCCAGTGGAGAGAATTCTGGATTCCCACTGCTCTTTGGGTGAAGACGTGTTTTCTGTCACCGCCCCCGAATGACATTTTGCCTGGATTCGTCCACCAAGGGAAATATTTTGTCTCCATCTACCTTACATTACAAATCCTTACATTATCTCAAACACCTTGATTAGATCACCCCATAATCTCCTGCAGGTTGTTCAGTGGAATGGGTTAAAGTGTGTCTGTTTCAATGCAGGAGTGTCAGGAATAAGGGAGATGAACTTAGAGCATGGATGAGTACTTGGAACTACGATGTTGTGGCCATTACGGAGACATGGATTTCACAGGGGCAGGAATGGTTGTTAGATGTTCCGGGGTTCAGAGATTTTAAGAAGAATAGGGAGGGAGGTAAAAGAGGAGGGGGAGTAGCACTGTTAATTAGGGAGTGCAACACAGCTGCAGAAAAGGAGGTAGTCGAGGAGGGTTTGTCTACTGAGTCAGTATGGGTGGAAGTCAGAAACAAGAAAGGAGCAGTCACTTTATTGAGAGTTTTCTATAGACCCCCCAACAGCAGCAGAGAGATAGAGGAACAGATTGGGCAGCAGATCTTGGAAAAGTGCAGAAGTAACAGAGTTGTTGTCATGGGTGACTTCAACTTCCCTAATATTGACTGGAACTTCCTTACTGTAAATGGTTTGGATGGTGTGTACAGGAAGGATTCCTGACTCATTATGTAGATAGGCCGACTAGGGGGGAGGCCATATTGAATTTAGTGCTCGGCAACGAACCAGGCCAGGTGTCAGATGTCTCGGTGGGAGAGCATTTCGTTGACAGTGACCACAACTCCTTGACCTTTACCATAGTCATGGAGCGGGATAGGAACAGACAGTATACCATAGTCATGGAGAGTGATAGGAACAGACAGTATACCATAGTCATGGAGAGGGATAGGAACACACAGTATGGGAAGGTATTTAATTGGGGAGGGGAAATTATACTGCTTTTAGACAGGAGCTGAGGAGCATAAATTGGGAACAGATGTTCTCAGGGAAATGCACATCAGTAATGTGGTGGTTGTTTAAGGAGCACTTGCTGCGAGTGCTGAATAGTTTTGTCCCACTGAGACGAGGAAGGAATGGTAAGATGAAAGAGCCTTGGATGACAAGAGGAGTGGAGCTTCCAGTCAAGAGGAAGAAGGAAGCTTACATAAGGTTGAGGAAGCAAGGATCTGGTACGGCTCCAGAGGGTTACAAGGTAGCCAGGAAGGAGCTCAAAAATGGACTTAGGAGAGCTAGAAGAAGGCATGAAAAAGCCCCGGCGGGAAGGATTAGGGAAAACCCCAAGGCATTATACACTTAGTGAGACATAAGAGGATGATCAGAGTGAGAGTAGGGCCAATCAAGGATAGTGGAGGGAACTTGTGCCTGGCGTCTGAGGAGATAGGGGAGGCCCTAAATGAATATTTTGCTTCAGTATTCTAGAGAGAGGGACCTTGTTGCTCATGAGAACAGTGTGAACTTGGTTAATAGGCTCAAACAGGTTCATATTAAGAAGGAGGATGTGCTGGAAATTTTGAAAAGCATCAGGATAGATAAGTCCCCTGGGCCTGACGGGATATACCCAAGGTTACTACGGGAAGCGAGGGAGGAGATTGCTGCGCCGTTGGCGATGATCTTCACTGGAGTAGTACCAGATGATTGGAGGGAGACAAATGTTGCTCCCCTGTACAAGAAAGGGAATAGGGAAATCCCTGGGAATTACAGACCAGTCAGTCTTGCGTCTATGGTGAGCAAAATATTGGAAAGGTTTCTGAGAGATAGGATTTATGATTATTTTGAAAAACAATAGTTGAATTAAAGATAGTCAGCATGGCTTGTGAGGGGCAGGTCACAAGCCTCATTGAATTCTTTGAGGATGTGACGAGACACATTGATGAAGGTTGGGCAGTGGATGTGGTGTACATGGATTTCAGTAAGGCATTTGATAAGGCTCATTCAGAAAGTTAGGAGGCATGGGATACAGGGAAATTTGGCTGTCTGGATACAGAATTGGTTGGCCGAAAGAAGACAGCGAGTGGTAGTGGATGGAATGTATTCCGCCTGGAGGTCGATGACCAGTGGTGTCCCACAGGAATCTGTTCTGGGACCTCTGCTCTTTGTGGTTTTTATAAATGACTTGGATGAGGAAGTGGAAGGGTGGGATAGTAAGTTTGCCGATGACACGAAGGTTGGTGGAGTTGTAGATAGTGTCGAGGGCTGTTGCAGGTTACAACAGGACATTGACAAGGTGCAGAGCTGGGCTGAAAAGTGGCATATGGAGTTCAACCTAGATAAATGTGAAGTGATTCATTTTGTAAGGTCGAATTTGAATGCTGAATACAGGGATAAAGGCAGGATTCTTGGAAGTGTGGAGGAACAGAGGGATCTTGGGGTTCGCATACATAGATCCCTCAAAGTTGCCACACAGGTTGATAGGGTTGTTAAGAAGGCATAAGGTGTGTTGGCTTTCATTAACAGGGGGATTGAGTTTAAGCGCGGTTTTGCTACAGTTTATAAAACACTGGTTAGACCATTGTGTCCAGTTCTGGTCGCCTCATTATAGGAAGGATGTGGATGCTTTGGAGAGGGTGCAGATGAGATTTACCAGGATGCTGCCTGGACTGGAGGGCGTGTTTTATGGAGAAAGGTTGAGGGAGCTAGGGCTTTTCTCACTGGAGTGAAGAAGGCAGAGAGGTGATTTGATAGAGGTGTACAAGGTGATGAGAGGCATGGATAGAGTGGGTAGCCAGAGACTTTTCCCCAGGGTGGAAATGGCTGTCACGAGGGGACATAATTTTAAGGTAATTGGAGGAAGGTATAGGGGAGATGACAGAGGCATCTTTACACACAGTGGTGAGTGCGTGGAATGCACTGCCAGCAGAGGTGGTGGAGTCAGAGTCATTAGGTACATTTAAGCGACTCTTAGACGGGTACATGGACAGCAGTAAATTGAAGGGCTGTAGGTTAGGTTGATCTTAGATTAGGATAAATGGTCGGCACAACATAGTGGGCTGAAAGGCCTGTACTGTGCTGTACTGTTCTCTGTAAGTGCGTTCATAAAGTTGTCAAACAGGTTGAGTGCACCAATGGCTGGCGGGAAGTGCGGGAGAGACTTCTGGTCAGCCACACTTGATGTGGTGCGGTGCCCCTCCAGCTATAAGCCCATAGTGACAGACTAGCGACCTGCTGCGGGAATTACTAGCAATGGGAATAGGTGAAAGTCTGCCTTAGTGCAACTACTAGGTGTGGAAAGAGAATTGGAATTGGAATAATCTTCTATACTCATGGTGCGGCACGGCGGCACAGTGGTTAGCACTACTGCCTCACAGCGCCAGGGTCCCGGGTTCAATTCTGACCTTGGGTGATTGTCTGTGCGGAGTTTGTACGTTCTCCCAGTGTCTCCGTGGGTTTCCTCCAGGTGCTCCGGTTTGCTCCCATAGTCCAAAGATGTGCAGGTTAGGTGGGCTGGCCATGATAAATTGCCCTTAGTGTCCACCTCCATTCCGAGGCACTCACCTGCTTCAAGAAGACCATCATCATACCGGTGTCAAAGAAGAACCAGGCAACGTGCCTCACTGACTACCGTTTGGTGGCCTTGACATCTATCATTATGAAGTGGTTCGAGAAGTTGGTCATGAGTCACATCAGCTCCTTGCTCCCAGAATGCAATGATCCACTGGAATTTGCATACCGCCACAACCACAGCAAACACCATCTCCCTGGCCCTACACTCATCCCAAGAGCATCTCAACAACAAGGACTCCTACATCAGACTCCTATTCATTGACTACAGCTCTGCCTTCAACACCATAATCCCAGCCAAGCTCATATCCAAACTCCAAACCTAGGACTTGGCTCCTCCCTCTGCAACTGGATCCTCGACTTCCTGACCCATAGACCACAATCAGTAAGAATAAACAACACCTCCTCCATAATAGTCCTCAATACCGGGGCTCCGCAAGGCTGCGTACTTAGCCCCCCTACTACACTTCCTATACACACACGACTGTGTGGCAAAATGTGACTCCAACTCCATCTACAAGTTTGCTGACGATACGACCATAGTGGGCCGGATCTCGAACAACGATGAGTCCGAATACAGGAGGGAGATAGAGAACCTAGTGGAGTGGTGTAGCGACAACAATCTCTCCCTCAATGCCAGCAAAACTAAAGAGCTGGTCATTGACTTCAGGAAGCAAAGTACTGTACACACCCCTGTGAGCATCAACGGGGCCGAGGTGGAGATGGCTAGCAGCTTCAAATTCCTAGGTGTGCACATCTCCAAAAATCTGTCCTCGTCCACCCACATCGACGCTACCACCAAGAAAGCACAACAGCGTCTATACTTCCTCAGGAAACTAAGGAAATTCAGCATGTCCACATTGACTCTCACTAATTTTTACAGATGCACCATAGAAAGCATCCTATCTGGCTGCATCACAGCCTGGTATGGCAACTGCTCGGCCCAAAACTGTAAGAAACTACAGCCCAGTCCATCACACGAGCCCACCTCCCATCCATTGACTCTATCTGCACCTCCCGCTGCCTTGGGAAAGCGGACAGCATAATCAAAGACCCCTCCCACCCAGGTTATTCTCTCTTCCAATGCCCGTGTCTATGTATTTACATTGTGTATCTATCGTATGTCCTATTTTTTTTCATGTATGTAACGATCTGTCTGGACTGTACGCAGAACAATACCTTTCACTGCACCTCGGTACACGTAACAATAAACCCAAATCCAAAACCAAAAAGGTTAGGTGAGGTTAGGGTTAGGGCGGAGTTGGCCTGGATAGGATGCTCTTTCGGAGGGTCGTGCAGACTCGATGGGGCGGCTGGCCTCCTTCTGCACTGTAGGAACGCTATGATAAAATGATTTATGAAAAGTTTAAGACAAAATGCAGAGTGAAGTAGACTTTTCATTTTTATTCTGCAAATGAAGGAGTCCTGCATTTTGAATGTAGTGTCATTATTTCTATGCTGAGATGCTCAGAATTCTCCTGTCATTTTATGCTTTATTTTAATTATTGCCTGTTATTATATCTTGAATTATGGTGACTTGTTTTATTTGAATCGTCATTTTTCAAGAAATCAAATCAAAGCAATTACCTATTGATCCACAAGGTGGCAGTACCTCCAGGAAATGAGAGTCGTGTATACTCTCCCAGTCAAAGTGGATGGTAGATGAGCTATTGTTCCAAATCTGCAGATAACAGAAAATTAATGCATTTGTTGTGAATTACCTAGGAATGAATAGGATTGTGTTGGGTAAACTGATGGACCATTCAGGTTACCGTCAACATATAGAGCATAGAATGGTAGAGAGGAGACATCTTTGATATCTTGGTCCATGGTTTACTGAACTTCAAATGCATATCTAAGTATTGTTTTTTTAATGCGACAAGGGATTTTGCTCTACTCCCCTTTTCGGACACTGCCCGTGTGTGAAAACGCCCTCCTCAAGTCCACGCTATTAATTTTTTAAATCAATGCCCATGTTTTTGACATCTCTGTTCACAGAAATCAGTCCTTCCTGTTCACTGGTGCTCCAAAGACACGAGTTCAGTTCCCACCACGGCACTGGGCGAAGATAAATCCAATTGATTAATAAATCTGGAATAAAATGCTAATCTCATTAATATTAATTAATTACTGCCAGTCTCATTAATGGGCGGCATGGTAGCACAGTGGTTAGCACTGCTGCTTCACAACGCCAGGGACCCGGGTTCGATTCCCGGCTTAGGTCACTGTCTGTGCGGAGTCTGCACGTTCTCCCCACTCCCTGCGTGGGTTTCCTCCGGGTGCTCCGGTTTCCTCCCACAAGTCCCGAAAGACGTGCTGTTAGGTAATTTGGACATTCTGAATTCTCCCTCAGTGTACCCGAACATGTGCCGGAATGTGGCGACTAGGGACTTTTCACAGTAACTTCATTGCAGTGTTAATGTGAGCCTGCTTGTGATACTAATAAAGATTATTATTATTATTGTTATTATTATTAATAAGAAATTACCGGATTGTTACTAAGAACCTAGCTGGTTCGCTAATGTCCTTTAGGGAGGAAAATCTGCCGTCCTTTCCAAATCTGGCCTACGTGTGACTCCAGATCCACAGCAACATGGTTGCCTCTTAGCAAGCCACTCAGTTCCAACTTGCGTTCTTGTGTTCTTATGCCAAACCTTTTCCCTTCCTCCGTGGACACTGGCTGGTTTGCTGAGCTTTCCAGCATTGGCAACGGGGGTTCCGTTATACCCCCACCAGCGGGCAGCCTGATATAATTACCACCATGTATTCTCATATAAAGAACAAAGAACAAAGAAAGGTACAGCACAGGAACAGGCCTTTCGGCCCTACATGCCCGTGCCGACCATGCTGCCTGTCTAAACTAAAATCTTCTACACTTCCTGGGTCCGTATCCCTCTATTCCCATCCTATTCATGTATTTGTCAAGATGCCCCTTAAATGTCACTATCGTCCCTGCTTCCACCACCTCCTCCGGCAGCGAGTTCCAGGCACCCACTACCCTCTGCGTAAAAAACTTGCCTCGTACATCTACTCTAAACCTTGCCCCTCGCACCTTAAACCTATGCCCCCTAGTAATTGACCCCTCTACCTTGGGGGAAACCCTCTGACTATCCACTCTGTCTATGCCCCTCATATATTTATTGAGCTGCTTTATATTTGCATATACTTTGTCTTGGCACCCGATCTTCACAAGTTTCCAAAGGCAGCTCAAGTGCAAGTGTTGAAGGTTCTCAGCGTGACACTGGTACGCAGTCCAGGTCTCACCTGCGTAGAGGGGGCAGCACTACTGCCCTGCACTCTTTCAATTTGGTAAGCAGACTGACTCTTGTCCATTCCCAGACTGATGTCCAAAGTCTGCTGAAGGCTACACTTGCTTTGGCAATTCCCTCATGGGTCTCGTGGTCAACACAGACAGCTTGAGAGGGCGTGCTGCCGAGGTAAGTGAACAGACAGTGCAATGAAATATTGGACTCAAAATAGGGCTTTACTGAAACAGGCTGATGTAGTATTTCAGTTTTCTTTGTACCTGTACTGATCAGATTGGTCTATGTCTGTGCATGTACCCTGTGAACCGCTTGATTTTAAAAATCTCTTATCATAGAAACATAGAGGGCGGCATGCGGTGCAGTGGTTAGCACTGGGACTACGGCGCTGAGGACCCGGGTTCGATTCCCGGCCCTGGGTCACTGTCCGTGTGGCGTTTACGCATTCTACCTGTGTCTGCATGGGTTTCACCCCCACAACCCAAAGATGTGCAGGTTAGGTGAATTGGCCACGCTAAATTGCCCCTTAATTGAAAATATATATATTTAGGGGCTCTAAATTTAAAAAGAATCATAGAAACATGGAAAATAAGAGCAGGATTAGGCCATTCGGCCCTTCGAGCTTCATTAAGATCATGGTTGAACCTCTATCTCAATGCCATACTCCCGCCCTATCCCCATACCCTTTGGTGCCTTTGGAGTCTAGAAATCTAATTTTTTCATCCTTAAGTATATGTAGTGACTTGGCTTCCAGACCTCTGTGGTAGAGGATACCACAGGTTCACCACCATCTGAGTGAAGAAGTTTCTCCTCATCTCAGTCCTTAATGGCCTACCCCGTATCCTGAGGCAGTGACTCCTTGTTCTAGATTCCCCAGCCAGTGGAAACAATGGCCGGAATTGGGGTTCTCTTTTCCCGCTGGCAGCCCACATCCGCCCGTGGATTTCCAGCGGCTTGGGGTGGCTACAGTGGGAAGTCCCATTGACAAGCAGCGGGAACGGCGGGCGGCTGGGGGACTGGAGAACCCATCCCAACATCCCTGTACCCAGTCTGCCCAGCCCTGCCAGAATTCTGTACGTTCCAATGAGATCCCCTCTCATTCTTCTAAATCCCAGTCAACACAGGCCCGGTCGACCCAATTTCTCCTCATGTGACAATCCTGCCACCCCAGGAATTAGTCTGGTATTAGGTCACCCCTCCCTTGTGAAAAGAGTCCCAGCCTTTCCTGAAAATTATATTCTCACTTTTAGTATCATTCATGGAAATTGCTCATCCGCCTTCTCCAGTGCCTTCACATCCATTTACTTTTTATTTTTATAAATTTGATGTACCCAATTCATTTTTTCCAATTAAGGGGCAATTTAACGTAGCCAATCCGCCTACCCGGCACATCTTTGGGCTGTGGGGGCGAAACCCACGCAAACACAGGGAGAATGTGCAAACTCCACATGGACAGTGAACCAGAGCCGGGATCGAACCTGGGACCTCGGCGCCGTGAGGCAGCAGTGCTAACCACTGCGCCGCCCTGCTGCCCTATTCACATTCATTTATAATATGGAAACTGTGTACAACACTCCAGATGTGATCTACCCAAGTTTCTATAGATATTTCATATCACTTCAGGGGTGGTACCAGGGGATTGGAGAGTGGCGAATGTCGTGCCTCTGTTCAAAAAAGGGACTAGGGATAACCCTGGGAATTACAGGCCAGTTAGTCTTACTTCGGTGGTAGGCAAAGTAATGGAAAGGGATAGGATTTCTGAGCATCTGGAAAGACACTGCTTGATTAGGGATAGTCAGCACGGATTTGTGGGGATAGGTCTTGCCTCACAAGTCTTATTGAATTCTTTGAGGAGGTTACCAAGCACGTGGATGAAGGTAAAGCAGTGGATGTAGTGTACATGGATTTCAGAAAGGCATTTGATAAGGTTCCCCATGGTAGGCTTATGCAGAAAGTAAGGAGGCATGGGATAGTGGGGAATTTGGCCAGTTGGATAACAAACTGGCTAACTGATAGAAGTCAGAGAGTGGTGGTGGATGGCAAATATTTATCCTGGAGCCCAGCTACCAGTTGCGTACTGCAGGGATCAGTTCTGGATCCTCTGTTGTTTGTGATTTTCATTAATGACTTGGATGAGGGAGTTGAAGGGTGGGTCAGTAAATTTGCAGACGATACGAAGATTGGTAGAGTTGTGTATCGTGAGGAGGGCTGTTGTCGGCTGCAAAGAGACATAGATAGGATGCAGAGCTGGGCTGAGAAGTGGCAGACGGAGAATAACCCTGAAAAGTGTGAGGTTGTCCATTTTGGAAGGACAAATATGAATGCGGAATACAGGGTTAACGGTAGAGTTCTTGGCAATGTGGAGGAGCAGAGAGATCTTGGGGTCTATGTTCATAGATCTTTGAAAGTTGCCACTCAAGTGGATAGAGCTGTGCAGAAGGCTTATGGTGTGCTGGCGTTCATTAACATAGGGATTGAATTTAGGAGCCGTGAGGTGATGATGCAGCTGTACAAAACCTTGGTAAGGCCACATTTGGAGTACTGTGTACAGTTCTGGTCGCCTCATTTTAGGAAGGATGTGGAAGCTTTGGAAAAGGTGCAAAGGAGATTTACCAGGATGTTGCCTGGAATGGAGAGTAGGTCTTACGAGGAAAGGTTGAGGGTGCTAGGCCTTTTCTCATTAGAACGGAGAAGGATGAGGGGTGACTTGATAGAGGTTTATAAGATGATCAGGGGAATAGATAGAGTAGACAGTCAGAGACTTTTTCCCCGGGTGGAACAAACCATTACAAGGGGACATAAATTTAAGGTGAATGGTGGAAGATATAGGGGGGATGTCAGAGGTAGGTTCTTTACCCAGAGAGTAGTGGGGGCATGGAATGCACTGCCTGTGGAAGTAGGTGAGTCGGAAACAATAAGGACCTTCAGGTGGCTATTGGATAGGTACAAGGATCACGGTAGAATGCTGGGGTGTAGATTGATTTGTTCTTAATCTCGGACAAAAGGTTGGCACAACATCGTGGGCCGAAGGGCCTGTTCTGTGCTGTATTTTCTATGTTCACTGCTTTTTGTTCCTATCTCTCGGGAAATGAGCGCCCATGTATGTTTGCCATTTTAACACAATGCCATTTAAAATTCAGACCTCAAAGTACTTCTTCAGGGTGGTGCCCATGTAGTTCTCGCCCGGGATAAGGATGGCATAAGGCTTCAGCATAACTTGAAATGGCTCGGTATAGCCTTTAGCCTCCAGTTCCATGCCTATGATGTTAGTAATCGCCGTAGAAGCTGTTTTCATGGATCTTTCCAAGCTAGTTTTCCTGAAATTTAGGAAGAAAGAAAAGGATTTAGTTTGGGAGGAATGCACTTTTGGCACATTAGTTTGATTTTATTTTGTGCCCGACAGATCATCTTCTGTATCCAGGCAGAGCTGACCCCTTTGTGACAATAGTCTTCAAACCCGCGACCACTACCATCTAGAAGGACAAAGGCAGCAGATACCTGGGAGCCCCACAACCTGGAGGTTCCCCTCCCAGTCACTCACCACCCTGACTTGGAAGTACATCGGCCGTTCCTTCACTGCCGCTGGGTCAAAATCCTGGCAATCTCTCGTGAACAGCACTGTGGATGTACTTACCCCTCAGGGACTGCAGCGGTTCACGAAGGCAGCTCACCACCACCTTCTCAAGGGCAATTAGGTATGGGCAATAAATGCTGGCCTAGCCAGCGAGGCCCACATCCGGTAAAAAATGAATAAATAAAATTGAGGGCACAGCTGGCAAAGAGCGCATTTATCTATCAAGCGAAGGTCTGCCCTACGAAGGTACTGGTGGACTCTCCTGCAAGGATGAAAAGTGAAGTGTGTGGGATGAACCTTTGGCATGGGCCCCAGGTTCCCATCTCTGAAAGCCATTCAGTGGGTCTTTGGCAACAATCCTGCAACTTCCGCAGTTGTTGTTTTTTTGATTCAGGTGGCACTTTGCAGAAAGCCACTCACAGCCAGAAGGAGGTTGGCAGCACATCCAAAGGAACATGCCCATCACCACCCCAGTGGACCGACACCAGCTCTGTCGCTCAGCCAGTGGCACTGCTGATGGTGAGTGCACTCGGTTACACTGGGTCTCCCCATTGTGCTGAGCCCCAGCTTCTCCATTCAGTGCAGCTGTGGTCTTAACACTATGACAATGAGGTATGTTGCCTATCCTGGCCCTCCCACCCAGGAAAGACACAATGTTCGACAGGATGGTTAGAAGTAGGCTGAGACTTACTCTGTGGGTTTCTGTGCCCCTAGCGTGTTCTAAGATTTCCTAGAATCCCTACAGTGCAGAAGGAGGCCATTCAGCCCATCGACTCTACACTGACCCTCTGATAGAACACCCTACCCAGGCCCACTTCCCCATCCTATCCTTGTAACTACATAACCCCACTGAACATGGAAACTTAGGGACAATTTAGCATGGCCAATCCACCTAACCTGCACATCTTTGAACTGTGGGAGGAAACAGGAGCACCCGGAGGAAACCCACGCAGACACGGGGAGAACGTGCAGACTCTGCACAGAGACTCCTCCAAGGTTGGAATTGAACCCGGGTCCCTGGCGCTGTGAGACAGCAGTGCTAACCACCGTGCCACCCCAGACTCGTTCATTTCCAGATTTTTATTAAATTCAACCATCTGGAGTGGTGGGATTTGAACCCTGGTCCCCAGATCTTGTCCTGCCTTCCCATTTCTTGGGTGTGCATGGAATTGGAGGGTCTGGACTCGTGCCTGCCATACATGCACTGCCAAGGTAAAGAGGCTTCCAGCCTCTCCCATCGCTGCCTCCTGCTGAAAAGCCTTTGCAGCACCCAGACTCGGGGGCTTCTCAGAATGCTGACAGCAGGGCTCCAATTCACATCACCTTTTAACGAGGGCCGGACGTCTGATGCTTCTATCTAGCCCACGTCTCCTCCCACACATCGCACCCTGTCAGCCTAAACGTTCTAATCCTTTTCCCCTCACGTGCTTATCTCGTATTCCCTGAAATGCAGGCAGTCGCTGGACCTCAGGTCACTATTCTGAGCGTCTAAGAGATGGAGTCCTTGGGGTGGAAATCCACCTTGCTCCCAATCCGTTGGTAGGATGAACGCAGAACCCAAGCTGTGGTGTGAGACAGGGCAACAGCACATGTGCAATTTACCTATTGATGCTGGACTCATTGATATTCATAGGTTCTGGAATATCCCGCAACACAAGGTAAAAGACGCTGTGATAATCCTTCAGCTGCAAAGGAAAAACAAGATGTCATTCAAATTAGAGATCAAATTAGAAAACATCATCAATATAACCTTCTGCGAGCTTCAGAGAAAACAGTTGTGTTGCTGCCACACATGATTTGTGTGACCTGGTCTTTTATCTTTTAAACATGTTGATGAGCCTGTTTGTAATTCTTACTATATTCTGCCTTATTTAAACAGGCAGACACACCCTGGAGTTTCAACCTAGATTGTATGCCCAAGGGTGAATGTAACCTCTATGGGGCAAGGACAAAGGTAGGCAGGCTTGGAATTGCGCAGCGCAGGCAGGCATTTTCCCAGAGGCTCAATGGGCAGGGCTATCTGGCCACAAGTAGTGGTTGGCCAATTGAGCTACTTAAAAATGGTCTATTGTGGGAGACCATTTGGAATTTTCCAGTCAGCCATAAGGCGGTAGGAGGCACTGGGAAACAGGCCAACTGCTTGGAGGTTGCTCCTGACGACAGACAGGGGGAGCCAGCACTCCAGGCAGGCTCAAACCCTCCCTGCAGCGACAGACAGGGTGAGCCAGCACTCCAGGCAGACTCAAACCCTCCCTGCAGCTGTAGGCCACCGTGTAGAGGGGGAACCCTCTCTATAGTGCTGGCCTGCTGCTGAATCGATTCCCTAGTGAACATTTCAAAAAGGTGGAGAGCGGTTGCCTCAATAAACAAACATATGAAATAGGAGCAGATGTAGGCCATTCGGCCCCTCGAACCATCTCCACCATTCAATAAGATCATGGCTCATCTGTTTGTGTTTCAAGTCCCACAGCCCCACCTAGCCTCAATAATCTTTCACTTGGTTGTCTAACAAGAATCCCGGCATGGATTCTCAGGCCTCGTTTCGCTCGAGTGAGAGCGAAACGAGGCCGGTGAACAGCTGATAACGAGAACCCTGCCAGGCGCCAAACTGTTTGTGTTGCAACCGGCCAGCTCCCGTAAGCGAATCGGGGGCGTGCCGAGACACCAATTATCACCACTTAGGCCTATTTCCATACAATTAACATGAGCCAACCCATATCCAGCAAGTGGTCACACTGCCGCCGATTAGTACTCCTTTTTTAAAACGTGAACCTGGCGGGAGGAGTTTCCGAGGGGAGCGGAGGAGAGGAGTAGTCATCTTTTCTCACAGCAAAGAGCCCGGGGACACTGGGCTTGCTGCCCCAGTGCTCGTTGGGGGACCCTCAGCTGGTGGGGGGGGGGGGGGGGGGGGGGGGGGGGGGGGGGGGGGGGGGGGGGGGGGGGGGGGGGGGGGGGGGGGGGGGGGGGGGGGAGGAGACCTTCCGCAGGGTTGCACTGCCATGGGAGTGCGCCGGGGGGGGGGGGGGTCAGTGGGGGATGGGTGGGTCCCGGGGTGGGAGCCACCGATGTTTGTCAGTCTAACACCCTCGCCCAATTCCTTACAGATATTGAACGTTATGGATGGTATTTAGCACAGTGGTCAGCACTGTTGCTTCACAGCTCCACGGTCCCAGGTTCGATTCCTGGCTTGGGTCACTGTCTGTGCAGAGTCTGCACATCCTCCCCGTGTCTGCGTCGGTTTCCTCCGGGTGCTCCGGTTTCCTCCCACAGTCCAAAGATGTGCATGTTAGGTGGATTGGCCATGATAAATTGCTTTTCCTGTCCAAAAAGGTTGGTGGGGATACGGGGATAGGGTGAAGGTGTGGGGTGTGTAGCGCAACAATTACTCACTCAAGTCGAGAAGTGGTGAAGTCAATCGAGGCTTTATTAAGCAAGATTTGTTCCCCAGCAGCTCAGTTACAGAATGCAGCTGCTGGGAGAACCCGGGCTCTTATACTCCGCCTTTCTGGGCGGAGCCAGCAGGCGGCAGATCCAACCAGGACCCGGGACCTGTCAGCCAATAGCCTCTCGGCTTCACAGGTAACGTACTACCCCTAATACATACCACCACAGGGTGCTCTTTCCAAGGGCCGGTGTAGACTCGATGGGCCGAATGTTCTCCTTCTGCACTGTAAATTCTATGATGCTAGACCCTGCAGAACAGACCCTAGTGGTGCTGCTGCTAGGCTGTGCGGCCAGATATCTGAGTCGAAGGCAGCAGCGGCGTCTGCAGATGCTTGAGGGGGCGGCCCATGTGCCGGACCCCGCCGCACACCTGAGGACCCGGTCGCCCATCAGGCCAGGGAGGGACCCAGAGGGGTAGGCCCACGATTGCCTAGGGTATACAGGCATCGCTGATTGTTTAAACAGATGACGGACAGCCCGTGCCTAGGAGGCTCTACCTCAACAAGGAGACGGTGTGGCATATGTGCCTTGTCCTCGCGGACGTGGAGGAGGAGGACACCTGCTCCCGGAGGCTGTCAAAGTCACTGCAGCCCTGAACCTTTACGCCTCGGGATTCTTTCAGGGCTCGAGCAGGGACCTGTGTAGTATCTCACAGGCCACGGCCTGTTTGCCCGGGCGGAAAACTATATCAACTTTTTTTTCATAAATTTAAAATACCCAATTGATTTTTGTTTTCCAATTAAGGAGCAATTTAGCGTGGTCACAAGGAGATTGTGCAAACTCCACACGGACAGTGACACAGAGCCGGGATCGAACCCGGATCCTCGGCGCCTTGAGTCAGCAGTGCTAGCCACTGCGCCACTGTGTTGCCCAGAACTATATTAACTTTGACATGGAGCAAGCCCAGCAAGATGCCCAGGCAGCAGGATTTTCTGCCATGGCTGGGATGCCCCACATCCAGGGGCTGATAGACTGCACGCATGTCGCCCTGCACTCACCAGGCCATCTGGGAGTGCCCTACATCAACAGGAAGGGGTTACACTCCCTGAACATACAGCTCGTGTGTGACCACCACATGAAGATCATGCACATGTGTGCACGCTTCCCAGGGAGTGTGTACGACAGCTACGTCCTGGGGCAGTCGGTAATGCCCAGCCACTTCGAGGAGCACCCCAGGGTGGGCGGCTGGCTCTTGGTGGATAATGACGCTGAGGACCTGGCAAATGACCCCAGTACGGAGGCCGGAGACCGAAGCGGAGGCCCGATTCAACAAGGCCCTTGTGGTCACCCGGGCTGTTATTGAGCGGTGCATCGGTCTGCTCAAAGTGCGGTTCCGATGCCTCAACCGCTCCGGTGGTGCCCTGCAATACATCCCCCTGGAGGCTCCCCCACTTTGTGGTGGTCTGCTGCGTCCTCCACATGCTGGAGGTTGGGGGTGAGGAACATGTGCCCACCTCCAAGGAGGAGGAGGACAAGGATGATGAGGAGGCACCGGAGCAGCGGCTGAAATCATAGAAATCATAGAATTTACAGTGCAGAAGGAGGCCATTCGCCCATCGAGTCTGCACCGGCTCTTGGAAAGAGCACCCTACCCAAGGTCAACACCGCCACCCTATCCCCATAACCCACTAACCCCATCCAACACTAAGGGCAATTTTGGACACCAAGGGCAATTTATCATGGCCAATCCACCTAACCTGCACATCTTTGGACTGTGGGAGGAAACCGGAGCACCCGGAGGAAACCCACGCACACACGGGGAGGATGTACAGACTCCGCACAGACAGTGGCCCAAGCCGGAATTGAACCTGGGACCCTGGAGCTGTGAAGCAATTGTGCTATCCACAAGGCTACCGTACGATTCCATACTGCCTTTGCTCAAGGGTTTTTATTTTTAATGTGTCACAGGTGTCCAACAATTCCCCACTCTCCTGATGGTGCCGCCCCACTCTCCCCACCATCCCATTCTTCACCGCCCCCCCCCCCCCCCCCCCCCCCCCAACCTCCCCTCTCTCCCGGTGTCCTCAGTGATCCTTCTGCTGCGTCGAGGTGTCTCCCCAGGATGCGTATGAGGTGGAGGCTGCCAGCTGTTTACCGCGTCCAGTGTCTTCAATATTTCTGGCAGGCGCCCTCTGGGAGCCGGAGGACCTCAGTGCATTTGTCAACGGCACATGCACAGTTGTGCTGCACTGTTCTGACTGAGAGACGCGGCCTCATCAGAGGGGTGGAACTTGGGGGAGCTTGTGGCCACCATCCGCACTCCATGAGATCGGTCCGGGTTGGCACCCAGCACTCTCTCCTCCTGCCCAGTGCCCATAGGGCCTCGGGGTTCACCTCGGGGCGAGGGGCAGCTGGCTCTGGCCCCGGCTGCCCCTGCATCATGTGGCTCTGCCAGCCCTGGCGGTTTCTCATGGTCTGCACCGTGATGTCTATGCCCTCGGTGATGCTCCTCAGCGATTGGGACATGCTCTAGAGCACCTCAGCAATGCCCACTGCGACTGGGAGAAGCTTCACAGCACCTCGGTCATGCCCATCTGAGAGCGGGACATGTTCCGCAGAACCTCAACAAGGTCAGCCTGGTACTGGGTCACGTCCCCCAGCGAGGCGGACATTCTGTCGAGACCCTCAGCCATGGCCGTCACTGACTGAGCAACGCCTTGGGCACCTTCACTCATGCTGCTGACGTTGTGCACCAGGTTCTCCACTGCGGCCGCCACCCTAGCAGTGTTGGCCTTGGTGCCACTCATTGCCGGCGTCATTTCCCGTGCCCGTAACCTCTGGGACTCCTCCAAGCGGCTATGGACCTGCTGGAGTGTCACTGACATCTCCCTCTTAATGTCCTGATGCACCCTAACCTCTCCATCAGCTCCGGGTAACCCTGTACCAGAGGCTCAGCATCAGGCTGGGACCCAGCTGGCTCCTGGGATCCAGCAGACCGCCGACTGTTGTCTCGGCTGGGCGTTCCTGCCTCCACCTGATGGACATCAGCAGCTGTGTGGTGCTCACCAGATTGTGCACCAGATGTCTGACCACTAGTATTTCTCACCGAGGTGTGTGTCTCTGAGCTGGTGAAGGGTGGGGATGACAGCTGTGACGCGTTGATCTTGGCAGCCTCGTAGCTCTCCACCGGGGTGCTCTCCTGGGAGGCTGGAGAGGGGACCGCCCGGAAAGGGCCGGCGCCATCGGCTGGAGGACCTGCATGAGAATGGACATGTGGTCAGTGGGAGGGATGGGTCAGTCAGAATGCCAATAACAACTCATGTTTGACAGGTGTGGTCCGGTGGATCCTCACCTCTACGGCTTCCGCTAACCTTCATGTTGGTGACCGCTCTGTCCTCGGCCACCCCGTCACCTCCAGGGCCTGTTCCTCAAAGGTGGTGAGGATTTGCATGTCCGGCACGCCTCTGCCAGTCTGGTCCCTCTCCCAGCAATTGTGGGAGAGCTTCTCCTGCAGAGACATAGAGAGGGCGTCATTAGCCACACGCGTGGTTCACAGTGGTGGGAGGAGGGGTGTGAGGGAAGGGTCGGGTGAAGGGAGAGGGGGGGGGGGGGGTGAAGAGACAGTTGGGTTGGTGGCAACTCACCCTTGCTGCCTGGTGTAGGCCGTTGACCATCTTACGACACTGGAGGCCAGTTCTCCTGGTCACACTGCCCGAGCTTACGGCCGCCACCATCTCGTTTCAGGCCGTACTGGCTGCCCCGTGGCTGAACCTCTGGGACTCTCGGGGGGGGGGGGGGGAACAGGACATCCCTTCTGGTCTCCACCGCATTGAGGAGCCTCCCCAGGTCTGCATCCCCGAATCATGGGGCCGGTCTCCTCAATGCCGTGGCTGCAAGCTGAGTGGGGCTGGCTGTGCAAGTTCTGTTTAAGTGCTACTCGGCCTTGTTAGCGGAGGGGGGGGGTCTGGTGTGCGTGATCCCGCCGAATCGGCTGCCGAGCCTTCACACGCAGCGAGAAGGCCGTGGGCCCTCGTTAAGTGGACCAATTAACGTTGAATAGGGTTCTCAACTCTGTTTTAAATGTGCGACCCCACATTTTAAAACAGTGCCCCCTAGTTCTGGACTCCAGAGGAAACATCCTGGGCCGGATTCTCCGGTCGCCGAGGCTGAAATCACGTCCGGCGTCTTGCCGGAGAATCCAAGTTTCCAACCAAATCGGGGGCGGCGATGCTTTCGCGATGCTCCGCCCCCTTCAAACCAGCATACTCTGCGAGTACGTCGCGTCACGTATCCACGGTCTCAGGACATTGCCTGAGGCCCGCCCCTCCGATGCTCCGCCCCCAACTGGCAGGGTTCACGACGGCGCGGGTCAAACATGGTCTCACCCATCGGGAACTCGGCGTGGCGGCTGCGGACTCAGTCCAGCGCCTCCAGTCGGGGTGAGGGCCAATCCGTAGGCAGGGGGAGGCATTATCCAGGGCTGGGGGCACCGTGGGGGGGGGGGGGGGGGCGCGGTCTGGGGCGCGCGAGCCGGCCCAAAGACTTTTTTACAGGCTGGGTGCATGAGTGGTCACTGACCTGCCAATTCTCCGGGGCGTATCGGCAGCTAGAGCTGGCTGCTCCACGCTGCCGTCCTGCTATCCCACAGCAAATCGGTGGCCGTTTTGCGTCAGATGTTCTGGTGCAAAATGCCACCGTCCCCACGCTGGTGTGGGGACACAGCCCCAGAATCGGAGAATCCAGCACCCTGTCTTTGTCCACCATTGTCAAGACCATTCAGGATCTTTTATACTTCAAACATGTCACCCCTCACTCTTCTAAACTCCAGTGCAAACCTGCCCAGTCTGTCCAACCTTTCCTCTTAAGACAACCCACTCATTCCAGTTACCAATCTAATACACCTCCTCTGAGCCGACTACAATGCATCTATATCCTTCCCTAAATAATAAGACTAATACTGCACACAGTATTCGGGTGTGGTATCACCATTACCCTGTATAACTATGGAGGCGCCTCTCCTCTCACCTACCTGAAAAACTATCCTGCTGTTTCCTCAGAGCTGAATGGCCTCCTGCTCACCCTCCAGCTTTAAAAGCCCACCATCCATCCTTAACTGGACAGCATGACCTCTGGCCACTAATTCACCAAGTTGGGGAAAATCACTGTTGCGTTAACTGTTTCCTACCCTACCCCTCCTCTCCGCACAGTGCAGGTAGAAATCCTGCCCTAAGTCTCCGCAGTGGGACTTGCAATTTGTGACCTCCAGTGGTGAGAGTGCAACCAAGGTTGCCATTATTGGGAAAACAACAGGGTATCTTCCCAAAGGAGGTAGCCATTATCTTTAATTCATTCAGGGGATTTGGGCATTGCTGGCTCTGTATTGTCCATGAGGAGGTGCTGGTGTGCTGGCTTCTTGAACCGCTGCAGTCCACGGGTCGTAGGTATACCCACAGCGCTGTTAGGAAGAGCATTCCAGGCTCTTCAACCAGTGACCGTGAATGAACGGTGAGATATTTCCAAGTCAGGATGGTGAGTGGCTTGGAGGGGAACGTGCAGGTGATGGTGTTCCCAGGCATCTGTGGCACTGGTCCTTCTAGATGGTAGAAGCGCAGGTTTGGAGAGTGCTATTGAAGGAGTTTTTGTGAGTTGCTGTATTGCATCTTGAAGATGGTACACACTGCTGTCATCTGCCCGCCAACCTGAGATGTGAATAGGCCAATTAAAGTATTAATTGGCCTATTCACAGCCACTTTCTGACCCAAAACGCCACAAGGTGAGTCCGCCAGCTATATCGTGGCAGCCTCCTGGTGAGACTGAAAGTGACTGAGGACAACAGACAGCCTCTCACAGTTGCTAGCCCAATCAGTGGGTCAGCTTCATCAGCACCACCTCTAGAGCTGGTCACTGCTGAGACTGCAAGGGGATGCCACCATACTGAGATGCCCTCACAGGTAGTTCAAATCTCTCTATTGTGTGTCAGGGCAGTGCAGGGCAGGTCAGGTCCTGGTGATTTGGTGTGTGTGTGAGGAAGGGGGGGGTGAACCCTCCAGCGGTGGCATTGGCGCACTGGTGCACCCACTGCCACAGCCTCTGTGAGCCATGGGCCCCTCAAAAAGGAGCCTGTTTTGGCCCTTCGAGTCTGGTGGAAGCTCCACTACCACCCCACGAAGCCGCTGGAAGCCCTCCACGATATAAGAACATAAGAACCAGGAGTAGGTCATCTGGCCCCTCGAGCCTGCTCCGCCATTCAATGAGATCATGGATGATCTTTTGTGGACTCAGCTCCACTTTCCGGCCCGAACACCATAACCCTTAATCCCTTTATTCTTCAAAAAACTATCTATCTTTATCTTAAAAATATTTAATGAAGGAGCCTCTACTGCTTCGCTGGGCAAGGAATTCCATAGATTCACAACCCTTTGGGTGAAGAAGTTCCTCCTAAACTCAGTCCTAAATCTACTTCCCCTTATTTTGAGGCTATGCCCCCTAGTTCTGCTTTCACCCGCCAGTGGAAACAACCTGCCCGCATCTATCCTATCTATTCCCTTCATAATTTTATATGTTTCTATAAGATCCCCCCTCATCCTTCTAGATTCCAACGAGTACAGTCCCAGTCTACTCAAACTTTCCTCGTAATCCAACCCCTTCAGCTCTGGGATTAACCTAGTGAATCTCCTCTGCACACCCTCCAGTGCCAGTACGTCCTTTCTCAGGTAAGGAGACCAAAACTGAACACAATACTCCAGGTGTGGCCTCACTAACACCTTATACAATTGCAGCATAACCTCCCTAGTCTTAAACTCCACCCCTCTAGCAATGAAGGACAAAATTCCATTTGTCGCCTTAATCACCTGTTGCAACTGTAAACCAACTTTTTGCGACTCATGCACTAGCACACCCAGGTCTCTCTGCACAGCAGCATGTTTTAATATTAATACAGCTGGCTCACTCACGGTGTGGCGTGTTGTGGTTTTGGTGCTGTTAAAATGCCAGCAGGGTTATAAAGTGGCCGCGAATAGGCCAATTCATCACCTTAATTGGCCGCACACGTTCGATTCGGGAGCAGACAAGCTGCTGCTGTCTCTGCCTTCGGTAAGATCCAGTGGTGTGGGAACATATCGGCTTTCTTTGCCGGCACCATTTTTCCATCTGTCCAGAACCAGGGGTCACAGCCGGAGGATATGGGTATGGGGTAGACCATTTAGGGCAGAGATGAGGAGAAATTTCTTCACTCAGAGAGTGGTGAGCCTGTGGAATTTGCTGCCTAAGAAAGTAGTTGAAGCCAAAGCATTGTATGTTTTCAAGGAGTTAGATGTAGCTCTTGGGGCAAAAGGAATCAAAGGATATGGGGGTAAGGTAGAATCAGGCTATTGAGTTGGATGATCAGCCATGATCATAATGAATGGCAGAGCAGGCTCGAAGGCCCGAATGGCCTCCTCCAGTCCCAATTTTCTAAGTTTCTGTGAAAGCTGTTGACAAGAGGAGGCAAAGTGTCGACAAAGGGATATGGATAGGTAAAGTGAGTGGGCAAAAAATTTAGGAGGAAGAGCAGAAAAGTTGTATACTATATACATGGAGAGAGATTGCAGAACGCGGTGTGTGAATCACAAAGATTTAACATGCAGGTACAGCAAGTGATTAAGAAAGCAAATGGAATGTTAATGTCTATTGCGAAGGTGATGAAAAATAAAAGGAGGCAACTCCCTTCCGAAGAGCAATGTGGGTGTACCTACACCACATGGACTGTAGTAGTTCAAGTATGCAGCTCACCGCCACCTTTGCAAGAGCAATTAGGGGTGGACACTAAATTCTGGCTTAGCCTGTGTTTCCCACAGCCTATGGGAGAATTATAAAAAGTTTGCTGTGCACAGCCTTGGTCAGACCACATCTGGAATACTGTGCACCGTTTTGGTCTCCTTATTTGAAAAAGGATACAAGCAGTTCATACAAGGTTCACTCGACTCATTCCTGGGATGAAAGGGCTTATTATTTTGAAGAAATGTTGGGGCTATACTCATGGGAGTTTAGAAGAATGAGAGGCGATCGTATTGAAACATATAAGATCCTGAGGGGACTTGACAAGGTGGACGTTGAAAGGATGTTTCCCTGTGTGGGAGAGACAAGAACCAGGCGGACACAGTTCAAAAATAAGGGGCGGGATTCTCAGTCGGCTGAAGCCGGAATAGGGAAACTCGATTGGGCGGAGAATTGGTCTTGACACTGGGTTCATGCCAAATTACAATTCTCCGGTGCCTCCACAGTGGCGTCAATGTTTTCCTCTCCGCACATACAGTAAACACCGTTAGCATATCATTAGCAGGCCCGAACTGCTGTTCTCTGGGACCTCCGCAATGCTCTGCCCCTGTCGGGCGAATTCCCGATGGCGAGGTTCACTTGTGCTTTTAAAAATCGGTAAGCAGGCGCCGAGGCTGATGAGGAAGGGACAGGTAGGACACGGAGAGGCGCAACCGTGGGCAGCCGGTCCTGACACCGGCTGGGCTGGCTGGGGGCGGGGTGACGGGGGGTGAACATCGGTGGGCTGTGGAACCGGGACAACCCCCCACAGGACTGGGGTATTCATGCATGCACTGCCATTGCCGGGGCCTGCAAGGCAGCCATCTTGCTGCGCAACCACTGAGCACCCATCGTGGCTCTTGGTCGTGCAGAGTACGACCAGCCGTATGGGTGCCCCCATCCCACCCCACCACCACCCCCGCACCCAGCCCCTATCTCATGCACCCCAGTCCCCGCCATACCACCCCCACAGCCCCAACCAACCCACCGATAGCGCATCACGTGGCCCACCCAAGGGAAATGCCCACAGTAGCCCCTACAGAGGGGCGCCATGGAGTGTACAGCTGGCATGGGTAGCACCAGCTGGCGGTACTCCTGGCAGCAGGGTCGGGCACCAGATCCAGAGGCCCCACAGTGCCGGGCACCAACGGGGCCAGGGTTGCCAGGATGAGGGAGGGGGACATGCGGGGGGAGGGTCCGCAGTGCCAACCGGGGCCACCATGAAGCCCTTTGGACCTGGTTGGGTATGAGGGTGCACACCATGCTAACATGTCGACCTTTCACCCTCTAATGACAATGGATAGTGGAATTCAACTATCCACACTTAGGCCACACTTGGAGTATAGTGTTCAATTCTGGTCGCCACACTACCAGAAGGATGTGGAGGCTTTAGAGAGGGTGCAGAAGAGATTTACCAGAATGTTGCCTGGTATGGAGGGCATTAGCTATGAGGAGAGGTTGAATAAACTCGGTTTGTTCTCACTGGAACGAAGGAGGTTGAGGGGAGACCTGATAGAGGTCTACAAAATTATGAGGGGCATATACAGAGTGGATAGTCAGAGGCTTTTCCCCAGGGTAGAGGGGTCAATTACTAGGGGGCATAGGTTTAAGGTGAGAGGGGCAAGGTTTAGAGTAGATGTACGTGGCAAGTTTTTTTACGCAGAGGGTAGTGGGTGCCTGGAACTCGCTACCGGAGGAGGTGGTGGAAGCAGGGACGATAGTGACATTTAAGGGGCATCTTGACAAATACATGAATAGGATGGGAATAGAGGGATACGGACCCAGGAAGTGTAGAAGATTGTAGTTTAGTCGGGCAGCATGGTCGGCACGGGCTTGGAGGGCCGAAGGGCCTGTGCTGTACATTTCTTTGTTCTTGTTCAACCAACAATGGTGGCCTTCCTCCTAGTCGCTGCAACCCTGCGGGATGCCCTGCGGCTGGACGTGCTGGAGCTTCTCGAGGAGGAGGACCATGCAGCAGCGGAGCATGCAGCAGCGGAGCATGCAGCAGCGGAGCATGCAGCAGCGGAGCATGCAGCAGCGGAGCAAGTCCCAGAGGAACAGGAGGCAGCCGGTGCAAAGGAAGCGCCGCCTGTGATTTGAGGACTTGCCAGACCGGGCATGCAGTCAAGGACTCCGGCTGAGCAGGGGGACAGAGCGACATATTTGTCAGATCATGGCGCAGCTGGCACCGCAGGTGAATGGGGGAAGGCACCGGCTCCTGGTGGCCGTCAAGGTGACATCACCCTGAACTTCTACGCCACAGGGTCCTTCCAGGTGCCGAGTGGGGATCTGTCTGGAATCTCACAGTCCTCGAAGCACAGGTGTATCTGTGCCGTCATGGAGGCCTTGTATGTCCGGTCGGCACAATGCATTTATTTCAATGTGGACCGAACCCACCAGGATGCCAGGGCAGCAGGGTTCCCCACCATCATCGAAATACCCCATGCCCCGGTGGTCATCGACGGGACGCATGTCACCCTATGAGAACCTGCATGTGACAGGCCGGTCTTCAAAAACCAAAAGGGGTTCCACTCGATGAACGTGCAGCTGGCGTGTGACCATCAGCTGCGCATCATACACGTCTTCACCCGATACCCAGGTAGTCTGCACGATGTCTTCATCCTGGCACACTCCATGGTTCCTGACCTCTTTGCTGCGCCCCCCCCCTCCCGGCAGGGGGGTTGGCTCCTGGGCAACAGAGGTTTTCCACTGTGGTCGTGGCTGATGACGCCTATCCGGAGGCCACAAATCAATGCGGAGACCCGCTACAACAAGCCCATGCAGCGACCAGGGGCATGATTAAGTAGTGCTTCAGCCTCCTGAAGGTGTGGTTCAGGTGCCTAGACGACTCTGGAGGGGCCCTCCAGTATAGCTCTGGGAGGGTCGCCCGCATCATAGCGGCCTGCTGCGTGCCCCACAACATTGCGCGGCAGGGAGGCGACGTGCTGGAGGAGCAGAATGAACATCAGAATGCAGTGGAGGGCGAGGATGGGCAGGACGTGGGGTCCAGGCAGGCGTGGGAGATTGCACAGCATGTATGCCTGGACCGACGCACACGAGACGCTCTGAGCGCCTCCAGGTTCACCGACTAGGGGCATTGACGTCAGCCCAGACCAGCCCATCCCTGACATCCTTCCGACAGAGCACCAAGGCAGGTTGTAACGTTGTGCACAAGTGTTTAATGTTAACACATATATACAGGTTTCTGCCCTAGCCCCTAACGCCCCCTGTGCCCTGTACCCGTGCCAACTTAACTAGTGTCTAACTTCCTGGCCTTACGGGCCCTTGCACTATGTCTAGGTGGACCCCCAGATGGAGGTGGCTTGCTGTGATTCCCGCCCTGTGATTTGCATCCCCTTTGGTCTTCTGAGGCGACGCGGCCTGGCTGCTGCTCGAGTGTCCCAGGTGGCGAGGTCCCAGGTGGAGAGGGAGGGGGTGCTGGTAGTGGAGCAGGGGCATGGGGGTGGTGGTGTGGGGCCCAATGCCGGCCTCATGCTAGTGCTAGCCCCGTAACAGTCGGTGAATTAGTCCAGGTGCGCCGCCAATTTTGCTGTCGTAGAGTCCACTAATCCTGCCCGGGCATCAACACTTGGTCTCAGGAACGCAGAGTCTGGCCCAAGATGTCTTCCATTTAAGATGGAGATGAAGAGAATTTGTTTTTCCTGCAGAGAGCAATGGAGGCTGGGTCGATGAACATGTTCAAGGCTGAGTTAGATAGATTCTTGATTAATGTAATAACCCTCACGGGGATGACCCAATTTATCTCCCCCATGGGCTCGTGGATTATGAGCTCCCCCACTGATGGGCGGATGCCTATTAGCTGGAGCTCATGAAACCAACACTAAAAAGCCAGACCGGGCTGGAACTGGCATGATCGGTAATCATTGCTGGCGGCCCTGGTTGGGACCAGCATGATCGGTAGTCCTGGCTGGGACACACGTGCTATATGCTGCATTACGGCCTTTTCTTTAGACTAGAAAATAAACCTATGTTTGGATCACCTTCTCAGGTCGCCTTATCGATTTTAAAATTAACAAGGGAGTCAAAAGTTGTAGGGGGCAAAGGGAAAACATAGATGAGGCCACTATCGGAGCAGCCATGGTCTTAATGAATGGCAGAGCAGGCGTAGATATTGAATAGCCAACACCTGTTCCTAATTTGTATGTTCACGCCTACACCAGCTCTTTGAAAGAAATACCAATTTAGTTCCAATCTCCCTTGCTCTATCCCCATAACCTTGTAGTTTCTTTCAGTTCGAGTACCTATCCAATCTCCTTTTGAAATCTATTCTTGAATCTGTGTCCACCTGTCCTTCAGGCAACGCATCCCAGGTCATAACAATAGCTGTATAACCGTTATGGGGTCTGCCAGACTCAGGCACTTCAATCTCTTTGTATTTTGTTACTGCCAAACAAGACATTGAAACAATTGCATGATCTCCAACTATTTCTTGATGGCATTTCCAGCCCTACGGGTTGACAGGGGGAAAAGCACAATCATTGGGAAAATCTAGGAAGGTGTGTGATGCACGATCAATGACCACTAAAGCGAGGTTGTAGTCCAACTGAAGGCTTTAATAAGCTAGATGATTCCTCCAGCAGCTCAGGTACAGAATGAAGGCTGCTGGGGCGGCACGGGCTCTTATACCCCACCTAGCAGGGCGGAGCAACCATACATCCTAACCAATAGAAAGCATACAGTTTCCACCAATGGTGCTCCAGCCTATCAGGTACCTTAATACCTATAATACCACATTCACACCCTGTTAAAAAAGAGTCCGGCGGGGGGCGGGGGGGGGGGGGGGGGGGGGGGGGCGGGTGGGGGGGGCCTGATAATACAAACATGGAAACGTGGTAGAATTAGTTATGGAGGTACCGTAATACCACCGTACAGCGTCTTCTAACTATTTACAATTCGGATAGCTATTTACAATTGATGATTTAAATTTACAGTTTACAATGAAGCAACCAGTCGATCGGGGGCCCTGGTCATCCTCTGTGATCGTCGGAGCTTCGGTGGTGACTCCGGTGGAGGCTCGGGCGTCTGTGACTCCGGGAGTGTGGCTTCGATCTCCTACTTATTGTCACAAGTAGGCTTCAAATGAAGTTACTGTGAAAGGCCCCTAGTCGCCACATTCCTGTAACATCCTCCCCGAACAGGCGCTGGAATGTGGGGCTTTTCACAGTAACTTAATTTGAAGCCTACTTGTGACAATAAGCGATTTTCATTCCATTTTCATTTTCATGGCAGCTTTGGCACCCCTAGACTGTGCTGGTGGGGAAAACGGTTGACCTGGGAAGGGAGCGCCTGCGGGGTGCGTCGGTGGGTAGGGGGGCCTAGACCGGGCCCGCGTAAGGACCGATCCTCCTGTAAGGTGCCCCAGTGGAGGGGAGGGTGGGACTGGTGGCTGGGGTGTGCCTGGGGCTCCAGCGGGCGCCAGGTCTCGTAGGGAGACCGTATCTTGTCGGCCGTTGGGATACGCCACGTAGGCGTACTGGGGGTTAGCATGGAGAAGATGGACCCCCTCAACCAACGGGTCCGACTTGTACGCCCGCACGTGTTTTTGGAGCAGGATGGGTCCGGGTGCTGCCAGCCAGGTCGGGAGCGAGGTCCCAAAGGAGGACTTCCTGGGGAAGACAAGGAGACGTTCGTGAGGTGTCTGGTTGGTGGTATTACAAAGCAGTGACGGATGGAGTGGAGGGCATCCGGGAGGACGTCCTGCCAGCAGGAGGCTGGGAGGTTCCTGGACCATAGGGCCAGTAGGACGGTCTTCCAGACCGTTCCGTTCTCCCTCTCTACCTGTCCGTTACCCCGGGGGTTGTAACTGGTCGTCCTGCTCGAGGCGATGCCCTTGCTGAGCAGAATTGACGCAGTTTGTCGCTCATAAAGGAGGACCCCCCTATCACTATGTATGTAAGCGGGGAACCCGAACAGTGCATAGATGCTATGGAGGGCCTTGATGACGGTGGTTGCGGTCATGTCGGGGCAGGGGATGGCGAATGGGAACCGGGAGTACTCATCAATCACGTCCAGGGAGTATGTGTTGCGGTCGGTGGAGGGGAGGGGGCCTTTGATGTCCATGCTGAGGCATTCAAAGGGACGGGAAGCGTTTATCAGGTGCGCTTTCTCTGGCCGGTAGAAGTGCGGTTTGCACTCTGCGCAGATTTGGCAGTCCCTGGTGGCTGTCCTGACCGCCTCGATGGAGTAGGGCAGGTTGCGGGTCTTGACAAAATGGAAAAAGCGAGTGACCCCCGGGTGGCAGAGGTCCTCATGGAGGGCTCGGAGGCGGTCCACTTGTGCGGTGGCACATGTGCCGCGGGACAGGGTGTCAGGAGGCTCATTTAGATTCCCGGGATGGTACAAGATCTCGTAGTTGTAGGTGGAGAGTTCGATCCTCCACTGCAAGATCTTGTCGTTTTTTTATCAAACATGAAAGCAACCGACCGTTGGTCAGTGACGAGAGTGAATCTCCTGCCGGCCAGGTAATGCCTCCAATGTCGCACAGCTTCTACTATGGCCTGGGCGTCCTTTTCGACTAAGGAGTGGCGGATTTCGGAAGCATGGAAGGTACATGAGAAGGCGGCCACTGGTCTGCCCGCTTGGTTGAGGGTAGCCGCCAGAGCTACGTCAGACGTATCGCTCTCGACCTGGAAGGGGAGGGACTCGTCGATGGCGTGCATCGTGGCCTTTGCAATGTCTGCTTTGATGCGGCTGAAGGCTTGGCGGGCCTCTTTCGACAGGGGAAAAGCTGTAGATTGGATCGGGGATGTGCCTTGTCCGCATAGTTGGGGACCCACTGGGCGTAGTAGCTAAAAAGCCCTAGGCAATGTTTCAGGGCCTTGGAGCAGTGAGGGAGGGGGAACTCCATAAGGGGCGCATGCGTTCAGGGTCGTGGCCTATAACTCCATTTCACACTACGTAGCCGAGGATGGCTAGGCGGTCGGTGCTAAACACGCATTTATCCTTGTATGTAAGGTTAAGGATTTTTGCGGTCTGGAGGAATTTTCGGAGGTTGGTGTCGTGGTCCTGCTGGTCGTGGCCACAGATGGTGACATTATTGGGATACGGGAATGTTGTCCGTAAACCGTACCGGTCAACCATTTGGTCCATCTCGCGCTGGAACACCGAGACCCCGTTGGTGACACCGAAGGGAACATTTAGGAAGTGATAGAGCCGCCCATCTGCCTCGAAGGCAGTGTATTTGCGGTCACTAGTGCGGATCGGGAGCTGGTGGTAGGTGGACTTGAGATCCACCGCGGAGAAGACCTTATAATGTGCGCTCCTGTTTACCAGGTCGGATATGCGGGGGAGAAGGTACACGTCCAGCTGCGTAAACCTGTTGATGGTCTGACTGTAGTCAATGACCATCCTATGCTTCTCCCCGGTCTTTACCACCACTACTTGAGCTCTCCAGGGGCTGTTACTGGCTTCAATGACCCCTTCCCTCAGTAGCCTTTGGACCTCTGACCTAATGAAGATCCGGTCCTGGGCACTGTACCGTTTGCTCCTGGTGGCGACGGGTTTGCAATCCGGGGTGAGGTTCGCAAACAGGGAAGGCGGGTCGTCCTTAAGGGTCACGAGGCCGCAGACAGTAAGGGGGGGTATAGGGCCGCCGAATTTAAAGGTTAGACTTTGGAGGTTACACTGGAAGTCTAAACCCAGGAGTGTAGCCGCGCAGAGGTGGGGAAGGACGTAGAGACGGAAATTTTTGAACTCCCTTCCCTGGACTGTGAAATTTGCTACACAAAACCCCTTTATCTCCACTGAGTGTGAACCGGAGGCCAGGGAGATTTTTTGATTAACGGGGTGGATGAGGAGAGAACAGCGCCTTACGGTGTCGGGGTGCATGAAGTTCTTTGTGCTCCCAGAGTCAATTAGGCAGGACGTTTCGTGCCCGTTGATGAATACGGTCGTCGTAGCAGTTGAGAGTGTTCGAGGCCGGGACTGATCCAGGGTCACCAAGCTAATCGCAGCAGTTGAGTGTTCTCTTCGGGCAGTGTGTGGTCAGCCGAGCTGGGGTCCTGGGGGTTCATCCAAGATGGCGGCTTCCATTGGTCGCACATGGCTGGGCGTGCACAAAATGGCGGCGCCCATCCCTCTAACGTGGTGTCCGCCGGACAAGATGGCAGCGCCCGGGGTCCGCACGTGGCCCTGGAATAGGAAGATGGCGGCGACCGCTGGCCGCACGGGGACTGTGGAGACGTTTGTGGTGGCGGTCCGCATTCACCGCCGGAGACCACGGCAACCGCACGGGCCTGACATACCGCCACAAAATGGCCCTTTTCGCCGCATCCCTTGCAGGTGGATTCGCGGGCCGGGCAACGCTGGCGGGGGTGCTTGGCCTGCCCGCAATTGTAGCAGCGGGGCCCCCCGGGGTTGCCAGGCCGCCTTGCAGCGCAGGCTTGTGGGGGGATAGGGGATGTCTCGGGGTCCGCTGTGGAGGGGTTCCAAGCTGCCCAAGGAGCTGCCGCGCGGTCGGGAATGTAAGCGCGGGCGTTCCTGGAGGCCACGTCCAGGGAGCTTGCAAGGGCCCGTGCCTCCTTGAGACTCAGTGTCTTTTTCTAGCAGTCGCTGGCGGATTTGTGAGGATAGCATACCTGCCACGAAAGCGTCCCGGACCAAGAGTTCAGTGTGTTCGCTCGCCGAAACTTGCGGGCAGCTGCAGTTTCTCCCCAACACCAGGAGTGCATGGTAGAATTCTTCCAGCGATTCCCCAGGGGTTTGTCGCCTTGTTACAAGCAGGTGCCGGGCGTAGACCTGGTTTACCGGGTGAATATAATGTCCTTTTAGCAGCTCTATTCCTGCATCGAAGTCTTCCGCTTCCTCGATGAGGGTGTAAATCTCCGGGCTCACCCTTGAGTGCAGGACTTGCATTTTCTGCTCTCCCGTGGGTGTGTTTTCGGCCGTCCCGAGATACCCTTTAAAGCACGCCAGCCAGAGCTTGAAGATTGCCGCTGAGTTCGCCGCGTGGGGGCTGAGTTGCAGATTGCTTGATGAGGAGCTCCATCCTTTCTTTTTTTAAAAAACTAGCTTATTAAATTGATGCACGATCAATGACCACTAAAGCGAGGTTGTAGTCCAACTGAAGGTTTTAATAAGCTAAATGTTTCCCCCAGCAGCTCAGGTACAAAATGAAGGCTGCTGGGGCGGCACGGGCTCTTATACCCCGCCTAGCAGGGCGGAGCTACCATACATCCTAACCAATAGAAAGCATACAGTTTCCACCAATGGTGCTCCAGCCTATCAGATACCGTAATACCTCTAATACCACAGTGTGGTTGTTTCCCCAATCGAGGTTTTCAAAGTCATGAGTGGTCTGGACAGAGTAGATAGAGAAAAACTGTTCCCATTGGTGGAAGAACTGGGAACGAGAGGGCGCAGATTTAAGGTCATTGGCAAAAGAAGCGATGCAGGCACAAGGAATAAAATGTTCACGAAGCGGGTGGCTAAGATCTAGAATGTGCTCACGTGACCAGTGATTTGGAAATCTTAGAACTACTGACAGACAAATACTTCTCACCTCTTGCGGGATGTAAGTGAGGATGAACTCGTGATCCCAGTGGGGTTCCAAAATTCCGTTATCCGGGCAGATGTGAAAGGCCGAGTTTAAATCCTGATCATACTCCAGATTGGTGGGTTGGATAGACTCTCCAGGAATAGAACATATCAGGTTAGGTTTTAGTATTTGCCAGCAATAGGGAAGCTCCACATGCCTAGAAACAAGGACAAATTACAGAAACGCTCTTCACATTAGTAAATAGGACTTGTTTCAATGCTTCAAGATCATTTCACTGCACCTCGTGACCCAAACATAAAAACCAGTCTTTCCTCTCCTGACTTATACTGGGGTTAGAATCCACAGGCCCTGTACGATCCAGTCGTACTTCACAATTTTTTAATATTCATTTACAAGAGGTGGGCGTCCCTGGCAGCATTTATTGCCCATCCTTAGTTTCCGTTGAGAAGGTGGTGGTGAGTTGCCTCTTTGAACCGCTGAAATCTGTATGTTCAAGGCACACCCAGCTGTTAGGGAGGGAGTTCCAGAATTTTGCCCCAGCGGCAGTGAAGGAACGGCGATATATTTCCAAGTCAGAATGATGAGTGGCTTGGAGAAGAACCTCTAGGTGGTGGGGTTCCCAGATATCTGCTGCCCTTGTCCTTCTCGATGGCAGTGGTCGTGGGTTTGGAATGTGTTGCCTAAGGAACCTTGGCGACTTCCTGCAGTGAATCTTGTAGATGGGACACACGGCTGCCACTGTGCATCGGAGGTGACGGGATTATATGATTATCTTAAAATTTACAGTGCAGAAGGAGGCCATTCGGCCTATCGAGTCTGCACCGGCTAGGGCGCCCTACCCAAGTCCACACCTCCAACCTATCCCCATAACCCAGTAACCCCACCCAGCACTGAGGACAATTTTGGACACTAAGGGCAATTCAGCATGGCCAATCCACCTAATCTGCACATCTTTGGACTGTGAGAGGAAATAGGAGCATCCAAAGGAAACCCACGCACACACGGGGAGAACGTGCAGACTCCGCACAGACAGTGACCCAAGCCAGGAATCAAACCTGGGACCCTGGAGCTGTGAAGCAATTGTGCTAACCACTATGTTACCGTGCAGGCTGCTTTGTCCTGGATGGTGTTCAGCTTCTTGAGTGTTGCTAGAGCTGCACTCATCCAGGCAAGTGGAGAGTATTCCTTCACACTCCTGATTTGTGCCTTGTAGATGGTGGACAGGCTTTGAGGAATCAGGCGTTGAAGTCCTGCAGCTTCCTAGCTTCTGATAAAAGCAAATTACTGCGCATGCTGGAATATGAAACAAGAACAGAGTCTCGATGACACTTTGTCAAAGCTGGAGAGAACTCAAAATAGAATGAGATTCATATTGTGAGGGGTGGGTGCGTGGAGCAGTGGAGCTGGATAGAGGGCCCATGATAGGTGGAGAGTGACAAAGATGTCATGGACAAAAATACAAAGGGAATGTAAATGGTGGTGATAATGTCTAAGAAGGGTGCTGATGGCAATACATTAAGATATCAGAATATGTTAATTGCAGAGCAGGGAGAAGCAGTGTGACAAGGTTCTCTCCGACTTTGACAGAGTCATCCAGACTCAAAACGTTGGCTCTGTTCTCTCTCCACAGATACTGTCAGACCTGCTGAGACTGCCCAGCATTTTCTGTTTTAGTTCCTTGTCTCTGACCTGCTCTTGTAGCCACATTATTTATATAGTTAGTCCATTTCAGTTTCTGGGTAGGATGTTAAATGTGAGAGATTCAGCTAAGGTAATGCCACTGACTGTCAAGGGGGCGATGGTTCGATTCTCTCTTGCTGAAGGTGGTCATTGCCTGGCACTTGCCTGGGGTGTGACTGTAACTTGCCACTTCTCAGCCCAAGCCTGGATATTGTCCAGGTCTTGCTGCATTTGCACATGGGCTGTTTCAGTGTCTGAGGAGTTGTGAATGGTGCTGAACATTGTGCAGTCATCCGCAAACATCCTCACTTCTGACTTTACAATGGAAGGAATGTCATTGATGAGGCAGCTGAAGATGGTTGGGCCTAGGGCACTACCCTGAGGAACACCTTCAGTAATGTCCTGGAGCTAAGATGATTGGTCTCACAACTATCTTCTTTTGTGCCAGGTCTGACTCCAACCAGCGGAGAGTTTTCCCCCTGATTCCCATCGACTCCAGTTTAGCTAGGGCTCCGAGATGCCATACTCGGTCAAATGCTGCTTTGATGTCAAGGGCAATCACTCTCACTTCAAGTCTGGAGTTCAGCTCTTTTGTCCATGTTTGAACCAAGGCTGTAATGAGGTCAGGAGCTGAGTGGCCCTGCTGAAACCCAAACTGAGCGTCAGTGAGCAGTTTTTTGCTGCCTAAGTGCCGCTTGATAGCAGTGTAGAAGACCCCTTCCATCACTTTACTAATGATCGAGAACAGACTGATGGGGCGGTAATTGGTGATTTTAAGGGCATGTCGGAGGGCTGAAATTTAGCATCACCGGAGATTACTATTTTGTCCATCCTGTCAAAGCTTTTTCTAAATTGCCCCTTAATTGGAAAAAAAAATGAATTGGGTACTCTAAATTTTTTTTTTTTTTAATCCAATTTTCAATGAGGCGATCACATTGAAACTAACAAAATACTCTCAGGGCTCTCTCAGGGTAGATGTTGATAGGAGGGTTCTCCCATCAGCTGATCGAGAATCATTGAACACAGTCGCAGGCAATTTAGAACTGTGATGAGGAGGAATTTCGTCACTCAGAGGGTGGCGAATCTTTGAGATTCATTACCCCAGGGGGATGTGGAAGCTCAATCACTGAGCATGTTCAAGACAGGAAGAAGTCTTACAACACCGGGTTAAAGTCCAGCAGGTTTGGTGTTGGACTTTAACCTGGTGTTGTAAGACTTCTTACTGTGCTCACCCCAGTCCAACGCCGGCATCTCCACATCATGTTCAAGACAGTAGTCGATAGGGCGGCATGCAGCGCAGTGGTTAGCACTGGGACTGCGGCGCTGAGGACTGGCGTTCGAATCCCGGCCCTGGGCCACTGTCCGTGTGGAGTTTGCACATTCTCCCCGTGCCTGTGTGGGTTGCACCCCCACAACCCAAAGATGGGCCGAGTGGCCTCCTTCCGCACTGTAAATTCTATGATTCTATGTGCAGGGTAGGTGGATTGGCCACGTTAAATTGACATCAAGGAATACGGGGATAGCACAGGAAAACACCATTGTGGTAGATGATCGGCCACAATCTAAGTGAATGCCGGAGCAGACTCAATGGGCTGAATGGTCTACTCGTGCTCCTTTTGCTCTAGTAGCTCCATTCCATCCACCACAGCCCTGAATCATTTGTTTGCTTTCATGCTTAATTTTGTCCACAAAAGGCAGGACGATCCAACCCAGCCAATTACCACTCCATCAGTCTACTCTTGATCATCAGCAAAGTGATGGAAGGTGCCATTGACAACGCTATAAAGTAGCACTTATTGAAATGAAATGAAAATCGCTTATTGTCACAAGTAGGCTTCAATGAAGTTACCGTGAAAAGCCCCTAGTCGCCACATTCCTGCGCCTGTTCGGGGAGGCTGGTACGGGAATTGAACCATGCTGCTGGCCTGCCTTGGTCTGCTTTAAAAGCCAGTTATTTAGCCCAGTGTGCTAAACCAGCCCCAGCCATAATCTACTCACTGAAGGTCAGTTTGGATTCTGGCAGAGTCACTCAGCTCCTGACTTCATTACAGCCTTGGTCTAAACATGGACAAGGGTGCTGAACCCCAGAAGTCAGGTGAGATTGATTGCCCTTGACATCAACTTGACCGAGTATGCGGGCAGCACGGTGGCGCAGCGGTTAGCATTGCTGCCTCACGGCTCCGAGGTCCCAGGTTCGATCCTGGCTTTGGGTCACTGTCCATGTGGAGTTTGCACATTCTCCCCGTGTTTGCGTGGGTTTCGCCCCCACAACCCAAAGATGTACAGGGCAGGTGGATTGGCCACGCTAAATTGCCCCTTAATTGGAAAAAAAATGAATTGGGTACTCTAAATTTTTTTTTTTTTTTAAACTTGACCGAGTATGGCATCAAGGAGCCCTAACAAAACTGAAATCAATGGGAATCGGGAGTCACTGGTTGGAGTCACACCTGTTGTGTCCGGTGTCGAGCAATGAATCCACAGAACTGCTGGTGACTTGTCCAAGCCAGAATCTTTATTAAAGCACACGTGGTAAGGTGACAATCAGATACAGAGCAAGTTATCCTGGAGTTTCTTGAGACTCCCCTGGAACTACCCCTATGCACGACTGTCCCCATGTACGTCTTACAACCTTCTGAGGATCACCGGATCTGCCCTGACTTATATCTGAGTGCCTTGTCACATGACCACTGTCTCGAGACCGCATGGTGGATCTGTACCATCACCTGCTGGTTGGTGGTCGCACCACCACCTCTATACAATATTGTTTTCAGGCATATCACCACAATACCTAGCTGATTGTTCTGGTTGTTGGAGGTCAATCATCTGACTCCCAGGACATCACTGCAGGAGTTCCTCAGGGTAGTGTCCAAGACCCAAATATCTTCAACTGCTTAATTTATGACCGTCCCTCATTATTTTAACCTTTTATTGTCACAAGTATGAGGTTACTGTGAAAAGCACCAAGTTGCCACCTTCTGGCGCCTGTCCGAGGAGGCTGGTATGGGAATTGAACCCGTGCTGCTGGCCTTGTTCTGCATCACAAACCAGCTGTTTAGCCCACTGAGCTAAACCAGCCCAGAAGTGGGGATGATCACTTGATGCACAATGTTCAGCACCATTTGTGTCTCCTCAGATACTGAAGCAGTCCGTACCCCTATGCAGTAAGACTGGGACAACATTCATGTTTGGGCCGATAAGTGGCAAGCAACAAGCGCCCGGGATTTGACCACCTCCGACAAGAGAGAATCTAACGATTTTCCCTCAACATTCAATGGCAATAATATCGCTGAATCCTGAATTATCAACATCCTGGGAGTTACCATTGATCAGAAATTGAACTGGACGAGCCACATTAATATTGTGGCTGCAAGAGCAGGTCAGAGGCTGGCAATCCTGCCTTCTTGACGCCCCAAAGTCTGTCTGCTATCTACAAGACACAGGTCAGGGGTGCAATGGGATACTCTCCACTTGACCGTGTACAATCTAACCCACTCCTCTATGAGTGCAATAATCCAATAATCAAGAATCTCAACACCAATTTGGGAGGTAAAGCTACTCCAGCACAGGAAAATGTATGAGCTGGCCTTCAGCACGACTGAAGAATTCTGTAAATGAATGTGCAGAAGATTTTTGGTGAAAAGCGCTTCAAAAGACATTCAAATGATCATGGAAGTCAGTTTACGTGCAAATTCCTCAGAATAGTTCCATAGTGGGCCAAAAATCAACAAGATAAGTAATTCAATAACAGTTTCTTGCTTCTGACATGAAGCCACTGGTAACTCAGAGACCTTAGTGCCAAACTTTCAATTGTTTTCTTACTGATCCTTTACAAAAACAGCGACCATTGTGCTTACGTTGCGTTGCGAAGGATGACTATCTTTTGAGAACAAACACAAGGGTTGGTAGCTTCAAAGCGCACAAAGTGATCCGCTGTTATATCTCTGCATTCTCCAGGGGCAGTAACACTCTCCCCATCAGAGATAGAGACAAATTCCAGAGCAACATGTTGGCCAGTGCCTGAGATAACAGAGAACCAAACAGAAAAGTGTGTTAATTTTGAACATTTACCATTATGTAGCAATTGACTGAGATAAACAATTCACTTCTAATATTTGACCTGCCACCAAAATAGTACCTCAATCTAGTTGCAAAGTTTGTGGGTGAACCGTGCAAGATCATTTTTTTTTTTTTTTTCCTGTTTGAGGTGCTAAATTATGAATAAATCGCATTCCATGGCTCAATTCCAAGTACTGATTACTCGCTGTGCGACAGAGAACTAACCAACTATTGCAATTTATCACAATCTAACCCACTCTCCCATAGACCGTGTACAAACTAACCCACTAAGCTATCGACAGTGTACAATCTAACCCACTCTTCCATAGACCGGGTACAAACTAACCCACTCCGCGATCGACAGTGTACAATCTAACCCACTCTTCCATAGACGGTGTACAATCCAACCCACTCCTCTATCGACAGTGTACAATCTAACCCACTCCGCTATCGACAGTGTACAATCTAACCCACTCCACTATCGACAGTGTACAATCTAACCCACTCCCTTTTCGACAGTGTACAATCTAACCCACTCCTCTCTCGACAGTGTACAATCTAACCCACTCTTCCATAGACGGTGTACAATCTAACCCACTCGCTTATCGACAGTGTACAATCTAACCCACTCCTCTCTCGACAGTGTACAATCTAACCCACTCTTCCATAGACGGTGTACAATCTAACCCACTCGCTTATCGACAGTGTACAATCTAACCCACTCCTCTATCGACAGTGTATAATCTAACCCACTCCTCTATCGACGGTGTACAATCTAACCCACTCCACTATCGACAGTGTACAATCTAACCCACTCGCTTATCGACAGTGTACAATCTAACCCACTCCACTATCGACAGTGTACAATCTAACCCACTCCTCTATCGACAGTGTACAATCTAACCCACTCCCCTATCGACAGTGTACAATCTAACCCACTCCCTTTTCGACAGTGTATAATCTAACCCACTCCTCTATCGACGGTGTACAATCTAACCCACTCCACTATCGACAGTGTACAATCTAACCCACTCGCTTATCGACAGTGTACAATCTAACCCACTCCACTATCGACAGTGTACAATCTAACCCACTCCTCTATCGACAGTGTACAATCAAACCCACTCCCCTATCGACAGTGAACAATCTAACCCACTCTTCCATAGACCGTGTACAATCTAACCCACTCCCTTTTCGACAGTGTACAATCTAACCCACTCCTCTCTCGACAGTGTGCAATCTAACCCACTCTTCCATAGACGGTGTACAATCTAACCCACTCCTCTATCGACAGTGTACAATCTAACCCACTCCCCTATTAACAGTGTACAATCTAACCCACTCCCCTATCGACAGTGTACAATCTAACCCACTCTTCCATAGACCGTGTACAATCTAACCCACTCCCTTTTCGGCAGTGTACAATCTAACCCACTCCTCTCTCGACAGTGTACAACTAACCCACTCTTCCATGCACGGTGTACAATCTAACCCACTCCTCTATCGATAGTGTACAATCTAACCCACTCCCCTCTCGACAGTGTACAATCTAACCCACTCCCCTATCGACAGTGTACAATCTAACCCACTGCCCTCTCGACAGTGTACAATCTAACCCACTCTTCCATAGACGGTGTACAATCTAACCCACTGCCCTATCGACAGTGTACAATCTAACACACTCCCCTCTCGACAGTGTACAATTTAACCCACTCTTCCATAGACGGTGTACAATCTAACCCACTCCTCTCTCGACAGTGTACAATCTAACCCACTCCTCTATCGACAGTGTACAATCAAACCCACTCCCCTATCGACAGTGTACAATCTAACCCACTCTTCCATAGACGGTGTACAATCAAAACCACTCCCCTATCGACAGTGTACAATCTAACCCACTCTTCCATAGATCGTGTACAATCTAACCAACTCCCTTTTCGACAGTGTACAATCTAACCCACTCCTCTATCGACAGTGTACAATCTAACCCACTCCCTTTTCGACAGTGTACAATCTAACGCACTCCTCTATCGACGGTGTACAATCTAACCCACTCCCTTTTCGACAGTGTACAATCTAACCCACTCCCTTTTCGACAGTGTACAATCTAACCCACTCCCTTTTCGACAGTGTACAATCTAACCCACTCCCCTATCGACAGTGTACAATCTAACCCACTCTTCCATAGACCGTGTACAATCTAACCAACTCCCTTTTCGACAGTGTACAATCTAACCCACTCCTCTATCGACAGTGTACAATCTAACCCACTCCCTTTTCGACAGTGTACAATCTAACCCACTCCTCTCTCGACAGTGTGCAATCTAACCCACTCTTCCATAGACGGTGTACAATCTAACCCACTCCTCTATCGACAGTGTATAATCTAACCCACTCCTCTATCGACAGTGTACAATCTAACCCACTCCCCTATCGACAGTGTACAATCTAACCCACTCCCCTATCGACAGTGTACAATCTATCCCATTCCCCTATCGACAGAGTACAATCTAACCCACTCCCCTATCGACAGTGTACAATCTAATCCACTCCTCTATCGACAGTGTACAATCTAGCCCACTCCCCTATCGACAGTGTACAATCTAACCCACTCCCCTATGGACAGTGTACAATCTAACCCACTCCCCTATCGACAGTGTACAATCTAACCCACTCCCCTATCGACAGTGTACAATCTAACCCACTCCTCTATCGACAGTGTACAATCTAACCCACTCCCCTATCGACAGTGTACAATCTAAACCACTCCCCAATCGACAGTGTACAATCTAACCCACTCTTCCATAGACCGTGTACAATCTAACCCACTCCTCTCTCGACAGTGTACAATCTAACCCACTCTTCCATAGACGGTGTACAATCTAACCCACTCCTCTATCGACAGTGTACAATCTAACCCACTCCCCTATTGACAGTGTACAATCTAACCCACTCCTCTCTCGACAGTGTACAATCTAACCCACTCCCTTTTCGACAGTGTACAATCTAACCCACTCCCCTATCGACAGTGTACAATCTAACCCACTCTTCCATAGACGGTGTACAATCTAATCCACTCCTCTATCGACAGTGTACAATCTAACCCACTCCACTATCGACATTGTACAAACTAACCCACTCCATTATCGACAGTGTACAATCTAACCCACTCCTCTATCGACAGTGTACAATCTAACCCTCTCCACTATCGACAGTGTACAATCTAACCCATTCCCTTATCGACAGTGTACAATCTAACCCACTCCACTATCGACATTGTACAAACTAACCCACTCCATTATCGACAGTGTACAATCTAACCCACTCCTCTATCGACAGTGTACAATCTAACCCACTCCCCTCTTGACAGTGTACAATCTAACCCACTCTTCCATAGACGGTGTACAATCTAACCCACTCCTCTCTCGACAGTGTACAATCTAACCCACTCCTCTATCAACAGTGTACAATCTAACCCACTCCACTATCGACATTGTACAAACTAACCCACTCCCTTTTCGACAGTGTACAATCTAACGCACTCCTCTATCGACGGTGTACAATCTAACCCACTCCCTTTTCGACAGTGTACAATCTAACCCACTCCCTTTTCGACAGTGTACAATCTAACCCACTCCCTTTTCGACAGTGTACAATCTAACCCACTCCCCTATCGACAGTGTACAATCTAACCCACTCTTCCATAGACCGTGTACAATCTAACCAACTCCCTTTTCGACAGTGTACAATCTAACCCACTCCTCTATCGACAGTGTACAATCTAACCCACTCCCTTTTCGACAGTGTACAATCTAACCCACTCCTCTCTCGACAGTGTGCAATCTAACCCACTCTTCCATAGACGGTGTACAATCTAACCCACTCCTCTATCGACAGTGTATAATCTAACCCACTCCTCTATCGACAGTGTACAATCTAACCCACTCCCCTATCGACAGTGTACAATCTAACCCACTCCCCTATCGACAGTGTACAATCTATCCCACTCCCCTATCGACAGTGTACAATCTAATCCACTCCTCTATCGACAGTGTACAATCTAGCCCACTCCCCTATCGACAGTGTACAATCTAACCCACTCCCCTATGGACAGTGTACAATCTAACCCACTCCCCTATCGACAGTGTACAATCTAACCCACTCCCCTATCGACAGTGTACAATCTAACCCACTCCTCTATCGACAGTGTACAATCTAACCCACTCCCCTATCGACAGTGTACAATCTAAACCACTCCCCAATCGACAGTGTACAATCTAACCCACTCTTCCATAGACCGTGTACAATCTAACCCACTCCTCTCTCGACAGTGTACAATCTAACCCACTCTTCCATAGACGGTGTACAATCTAACCCACTCCTCTATCGACAGTGTACAATCTAACCCACTCCCCTATTGACAGTGTACAATCTAACCCACTCCCTTTTCGACAGTGTACAATCTAACCCACTCCCCTATCGACAGTGTACAATCTAACCCACTCTTCCATAGACGGTGTACAATCTAACCCACTCCTCTATCGACAGTGTACAATCTAACCCACTCCACTATCGACATTGTACAAACTAACCCACTCCATTATCGACAGTGTACAATCTAACCCACTCCTCTATCGACAGTGTACAATCTAACCCTCTCCACTATCGACAGTGTACAATCTAACCCATTCCCTTATCGACAGTGTACAATCTAACCCACTCCATTATCGACATTGTACAATCTAACCCACTCCTCTATCGACAGTGTACAATCTAACCCACTCCCCTCTTGACAGTGTACAATCTAACCCACTCTTCCATAGACGGTGTACAATCTAACCCACTCCTCTCTCGACAGTGTACAATCTAACCCACTCCTCTATCAACAGTGTACAATCTAACCCACTCCACTATCGACATTGTACAAACTAACCCACTCCCTTATCGACAGTGTACAATCTAACCCACTCCTCTATCGACAGTGTACAATCTAACCCACTCCATTATCGACATTGTACAATCTAACCCACTCCTCTATCGACAGTGTACAATCAAACCCACTCCCCTATCGACAGTGTACAATCTAACCCAATCTTCCATAGACGGTGTACAATCAAACCCACTCCCCTATCGACAGTGTACAATCTAACCCACTCTTCCATAGACCGTGTACAATCTAACCACTCCCTTTTCGACAGTGTACAATCTAATCCACTCCTCTATCGACAGTGTACAATCTAACCCACTCCCCTATCGACAGTGTACAATCTAACCCACTCCCCTATGGACAGTGTACAATCTAACCCACTCCCCTATCGACAGTGTACGATCTAACCCACTCCCCTATTGACAGTGTACAATCTAACCCACTCCTCTCTCGACAGTGTACAATCTAACCCACTCCCTTTTCGACAGTGTACAATCTAATCCACTCCCCTATCGACAGTGTACAATCTAACCCACTCTTCCATAGACGGTGTACAATCTAACCCACTCCTCTATCGACAGTGTACAATCTAACCCACTCCACTATCGACATTGTACAAACTAACCCACTCCCTTATCGACAGTGTACAATCTAACCCACTCCCTTATCGACAGTGTACAATCTAACCCACTCCTCTATCGACAGTGTACAATCTAACCCACTCCCTTATCGACAGTGTACAATCTACCCCACTCCCCTATCGACAGTGTACAATCTACCCCACTCCCCTATCGACAGTGTACAATCTAACCCACTCCTCTATCGACAGTGTACAATCTAACCCACTCTTCCATAGACGGTGTACAATCTAATCCACTCCGCTATCGACAGTGTACAATCTAACCCACTCTCCCATAGACCGTGTACAAACTAACCCACTCTCCCATAGACCGTGTACAAACTAAGCCACACCGCTTTCGACAGTGTACAATCTAACCCACTCTTCCAGAGACCGTGTACAATCTAATCCACTCCTCTATCGACAGTGTACAATCTAACCCACTCCACTATCGACAGTGTACAATCTAACCCACTCCTCTATCGACAGTGTACAATCTAACCCACTCTTCTATCGACAGTGTACAATCTAACCCACTCCACTATCGACAGTGTACAATCTAATCCACTCCTCTATCGACAGTGTACAATCTAACCCACTCTTCTATCGACAGTGTACAATCTAACCCACTCCTCTATCGACAGTGTACAATGGAGCCCACTCCTCTATCGGCAGTGTACAATCTAACCCAATCCCCTATCGACAGTGTACAATCTAATCCACTCCTCTATCGACAGTGTACAATCTAACCCACTCCCCTATCGACAGTGTACAATCTAACCCACTCCCCTATCGACAGTGTACAATCTAGCCCACTCCCCTATCGACAGTGTACAATCTAACCCACTCCTCTATTGACAGTGTACAAACTAACCCACTCCCCTATCGACAGTGTACAATCTAACCCACTCCTCTATCGACAGTGTACAATCTAACCCACTCCTCTAACGACAGTGTACAATCTAACCCACTCCTCTATCGACAGTGTACAATCTAACCCACTCCTCTATCGACAGTGTACAATCTAACGCACTCCTCTATCGACAGTGTACAATCTAACCCACTCCCCTATCGACAGTGTACAATCTAACGCACTCCTCTATCGACAGTGTACAATCTAACCCACTCCCCTATCGACAGTGTACAATCTAACCCACTCCCCTATCGACAGTGTACAATCTAACCCACTCCCCTATCGACAGTGTACAATCTAACGCACTCCTCTATCGACAGTGTACAATCTAACGCACTCCTCTATCGACAGTGTACAATCTAACCCACTCCCCTATCGACAGTGTACAATCTAACCCACTCCCCTATCGACAGTGTACAATCTAACCCACTCCCCTATCGACAGTGTACAATCTAACCCACTCCCCTAACGACAGTGTACAATCTAACCCACTCCTCTAACGACAGTGTACAATCTAACCCACTCCTCTATCGACAGTGTACAATCTAACCCACTCCTCTATCGACAGTGTACAATCTAACGCACTCCTCTATCGACAGTGTACAATCTAACCCACTCCCCTATCGACAGTGTACAATCTAACGCACTCCTCTATCGACAGTGTACAATCTAACCCACTCCTCTATCGACAGTGTACAATCTAACCCTCTCCTCTAACGACAGTGTACAATCTAACCCACTCCACTATCGACATTGTACAAACTAACCCACTCCCTTTTCGACAGTGTACAATCTAACGCACTCCTCTATCGACGGTGTACAATCTAACCCACTCCCTTTTCGACAGTGTACAATCTAACCCACTCCCTTTTCGACAGTGTACAATCTAACCCACTCCCTTTTCGACAGTGTACAATCTAACCCACTCCCCTATCGACAGTGTACAATCTAACCCACTCTTCCATAGACCGTGTACAATCTAACCAACTCCCTTTTCGACAGTGTACAATCTAACCCACTCCTCTATCGACAGTGTACAATCTAACCCACTCCCTTTTCGACAGTGTACAATCTAACCCACTCCTCTCTCGACAGTGTGCAATCTAACCCACTCTTCCATAGACGGTGTACAATCTAACCCACTCCTCTATCGACAGTGTATAATCTAACCCACTCCTCTATCGACAGTGTACAATCTAACCCACTCCCCTATCGACAGTGTACAATCTAACCCACTCCCCTATCGACAGTGTACAATCTATCCCACTCCCCTATCGACAGTGTACAATCTAATCCACTCCTCTATCGACAGTGTACAATCTAGCCCACTCCCCTATCGACAGTGTACAATCTAACCCACTCCCCTATGGACAGTGTACAATCTAACCCACTCCCCTATCGACAGTGTACAATCTAACCCACTCCCCTATCGACAGTGTACAATCTAACCCACTCCTCTATCGACAGTGTACAATCTAACCCACTCCCCTATCGACAGTGTACAATCTAAACCACTCCCCAATCGACAGTGTACAATCTAACCCACTCTTCCATAGACCGTGTACAATCTAACCCACTCCTCTCTCGACAGTGTACAATCTAACCCACTCTTCCATAGACGGTGTACAATCTAACCCACTCCTCTATCGACAGTGTACAATCTAACCCACTCCCCTATTGACAGTGTACAATCTAACCCACTCCCTTTTCGACAGTGTACAATCTAACCCACTCCCCTATCGACAGTGTACAATCTAACCCACTCTTCCATAGACGGTGTACAATCTAACCCACTCCTCTATCGACAGTGTACAATCTAACCCACTCCACTATCGACATTGTACAAACTAACCCACTCCATTATCGACAGTGTACAATCTAACCCACTCCTCTATCGACAGTGTACAATCTAACCCTCTCCACTATCGACAGTGTACAATCTAACCCATTCCCTTATCGACAGTGTACAATCTAACCCACTCCATTATCGACATTGTACAATCTAACCCACTCCTCTATCGACAGTGTACAATCTAACCCACTCCCCTCTTGACAGTGTACAATCTAACCCACACTTCCATAGACGGTGTACAATCTAACCCACTCCTCTCTCGACAGTGTACAATCTAACCCACTCCTCTATCAACAGTGTACAATCTAACCCACTCCACTATCGACATTGTACAAACTAACCCACTCCCTTATCGACAGTGTACAATCTAACCCACTCCTCTATCGACAGTGTACAATCTAACCCACTCCATTATCGACATTGTACAATCTAACCCACTCCTCTATCGACAGTGTACAATCAAACCCACTCCCCTATCGACAGTGTACAATCTAACCCACTCTTCCATAGACGGTGTACAATCAAACCCACTCCCCTATCGACAGTGTACAATCTAACCCACTCTTCCATAGACCGTGTACAATCTAACCACTCCCTTTTCGACAGTGTACAATCTAATCCACTCCTCTATCGACAGTGTACAATCTAACCCACTCCCCTATCGACAGTGTACAATCTAACCCACTCCCCTATGGACAGTGTACAATCTAACCCACTCCCCTATCGACAGTGTACGATCTAACCCACTCCCCTATTGACAGTGTACAATCTAACCCACTCCTCTCTCGACAGTGTACAATCTAACCCACTCCCTTTTCGACAGTGTACAATCTAATCCACTCCCCTATCGACAGTGTACAATCTAACCCACTCTTCCATAGACGGTGTACAATCTAACCCACTCCTCTATCGACAGTGTACAATCTAACCCACTCCACTATCGACATTGTACAAACTAACCCACTCCCTTATCGACAGTGTACAATCTAACCCACTCCCTTATCGACAGTGTACAATCTAACCCACTCCTCTATCGACAGTGTACAATCTAACCCACTCCCTTATCGACAGTGTACAATCTACCCCACTCCCCTATCGACAGTGTACAATCTACCCCACTCCCCTATCGACAGTGTACAATCTAACCCACTCCTCTATCGACAGTGTACAATCTAACCCACTCTTCCATAGACGGTGTACAATCTAATCCACTCCGCTATCGACAGTGTACAATCTAACCCACTCTCCCATAGACCGTGTACAAACTAACCCACTCTCCCATAGACCGTGTACAAACTAAGCCACACCGCTTTCGACAGTGTACAATCTAACCCACTCTTCCAGAGACCGTGTACAATCTAATCCACTCCTCTATCGACAGTGTACAATCTAACCCACTCCACTATCGACAGTGTACAATCTAACCCACTCCTCTATCGACAGTGTACAATCTAACCCACTCTTCTATCGACAGTGTACAATCTAACCCACTCCACTATCGACAGTGTACAATCTAATCCACTCCTCTATCGACAGTGTACAATCTAACCCACTCTTCTATCGACAGTGTACAATCTAACCCACTCCTCTATCGACAGTGTACAATGGAGCCCACTCCTCTATCGGCAGTGTACAATCTAACCCAATCCCCTATCGACAGTGTACAATCTAATCCACTCCTCTATCGACAGTGTACAATCTAACCCACTCCCCTATCGACAGTGTACAATCTAACCCACTCCCCTATCGACAGTGTACAATCTAGCCCACTCCCCTATCGACAGTGTACAATCTAACCCACTCCTCTATTGACAGTGTACAAACTAACCCACTCCCCTATCGACAGTGTACAATCTAACCCACTCCTCTATCGACAGTGTACAATCTAACCCACTCCTCTAACGACAGTGTACAATCTAACCCACTCCTCTATCGACAGTGTACAATCTAACCCACTCCTCTATCGACAGTGTACAATCTAACGCACTCCTCTATCGACAGTGTACAATCTAACCCACTCCCCTATCGACAGTGTACAATCTAACGCACTCCTCTATCGACAGTGTACAATCTAACCCACTCCCCTATCGACAGTGTACAATCTAACCCACTCCCCTATCGACAGTGTACAATCTAACCCACTCCCCTATCGACAGTGTACAATCTAACGCACTCCTCTATCGACAGTGTACAATCTAACGCACTCCTCTATCGACAGTGTACAATCTAACCCACTCCCCTATCGACAGTGTACAATCTAACCCACTCCCCTATCGACAGTGTACAATCTAACCCACTCCCCTATCGACAGTGTACAATCTAACCCACTCCCCTAACGACAGTGTACAATCTAACCCACTCCTCTAACGACAGTGTACAATCTAACCCACTCCTCTATCGACAGTGTACAATCTAACCCACTCCTCTATCGACAGTGTACAATCTAACGCACTCCTCTATCGACAGTGTACAATCTAACCCACTCCCCTATCGACAGTGTACAATCTAACGCACTCCTCTATCGACAGTGTACAATCTAACCCACTCCTCTATCGACAGTGTACAATCTAACCCTCTCCTCTAACGACAGTGTACAATCTAACCCACTCCTCTATCGACAGTGTACAATCTAACCCACTCCCCTATCGACAGTGTACAATCTAACGCACTCCTCTATCGACAGTGTACAATCTAACCCACTCCCCTATCGACAGTGTACAATCTAACCCACTCCCCTATCGACAGTGTACAATCTAACCCACTCCCCTATCGACAGTGTACAATCTAACGCACTCCTCTATCGACAGTGTACAATCTAACGCACTCCTCTATCGACAGTGTACAATCTAACCCACTCCCCTATCGACAGTGTACAATCTAACCCACTCCCCTATCGACAGTGTACAATCTAACCCACTCCCCTATCGACAGTGTACAATCTAACCCACTCCCCTAACGACAGTGTACAATCTAACCCACTCCTCTAACGACAGTGTACAATCTAACCCACTCCTCTATCGACAGTGTACAATCTAACCCACTCCTCTATCGACAGTGTACAATCTAACGCACTCCTCTATCGACAGTGTACAATCTAACCCACTCCCCTATCGACAGTGTACAATCTAACGCACTCCTCTATCGACAGTGTACAATCTAACCCACTCCCCTATCGACAGTGTACAATCTAACCCACTCCCCTATCGACAGTGTACAATCTAACCCACTCCCCTATCGACAGTGTACAATCTAACCCACTCCCCTATCGACAGTGTACAATCTAACCCACTCCTCTAACGACAGTGTACAATCTAACCCACTCCTCTATCGACAGTGTACAATCGAATCCACTCCCCTATCGACAGTGTACAATCTAACCCACTCCTCTATTGACAGTGTACAATCTAACCCACTCTTCTATCGACAGTGTACAATCTAACCCACTCCCCTATCGACAGTGTACAATCTAACCCACTCCCCTATCGACAGTGTACAATCTAACCCTCTCCTCTAACGACAGTGTACAATCTAACCCACTCCTCTATCGACAGTGTACAATCGAATCCACTCCCCTATCGACAGTGTACAATCTAACCCACTCCTCTATTGACAGTGTACAATCTAACCCACTCTTCTATCGACAGTGTACAATCTAACCCACTCCCCTCTCGACAGTGTACAATCTAACCCACTCCCCTATCGACAGTGTACAATCTAACCCACTCCTCTAACGACAGTGTACAATCTAACCCACTCCTCTATCGACAGTGTACAATCTAACCCACTCCTCTAACGACAGTGTACAATCTAACCCACTCCTCTATCGACAGTGTACAATCTAACCCACTCCCCTATCGACAGTGTACAATCTAACCCACTCCTCTATCGACAGTGTACAATCTAACCCACTCTCCCATAGACCGTGTACAAACTAACCCACTCTCCCAATGACCGTGTACAAACTAAGCCACACCGCTTTCGACAGTGTACAATCTCACCCACTCTTCCAGAGACCTTGTACAATCTAATCCACTCCTCTGTCGACAGTGTACAATGTAGCCCACTCCTCTATCGACAGTGTACAATCTAACCCACTCCTCTATCGACAGTGTACAATCTAACCCACTCCTCTATCGACAGTGTACAATCTAACGCACTCCTCTATCGACAGTGTACAATCTAACCCACTCCCCTATCGACAGTGTACAATCTAACGCACTCCTCTATCGACAGTGTACAATCTAACCCACTCCCCTATCGACAGTGTACAATCTAACCCACTCCCCTATCGACAGTGTACAATCTAACCCACTCCCCTATCGACAGTGTACAATCTAACGCACTCCTCTATCGACAGTGTACAATCTAACGCACTCCTCTATCGACAGTGTACAATCTAACCCACTCCCCTATCGACAGTGTACAATCTAACCCACTCCCCTATCGACAGTGTACAATCTAACCCACTCCCCTATCGACAGTGTACAATCTAACCCACTCCCCTAACGACAGTGTACAATCTAACCCACTCCTCTAACGACAGTGTACAATCTAACCCACTCCTCTATCGACAGTGTACAATCTAACCCACTCCTCTATCGACAGTGTACAATCTAACGCACTCCTCTATCGACAGTGTACAATCTAACCCACTCCCCTATCGACAGTGTACAATCTAACGCACTCCTCTATCGACAGTGTACAATCTAACCCACTCCCCTATCGACAGTGTACAATCTAACCCACTCCCCTATCGACAGTGTACAATCTAACCCACTCCCCTATCGACAGTGTACAATCTAACCCACTCCCCTATCGACAGTGTACAATCTAACCCACTCCTCTAACGACAGTGTACAATCTAACCCACTCCTCTATCGACAGTGTACAATCGAATCCACTCCCCTATCGACAGTGTACAATCTAACCCACTCCTCTATTGACAGTGTACAATCTAACCCACTCTTCTATCGACAGTGTACAATCTAACCCACTCCCCTATCGACAGTGTACAATCTAACCCACTCCCCTATCGACAGTGTACAATCTAACCCTCTCCTCTAACGACAGTGTACAATCTAACCCACTCCTCTAACGACAGTGTACAATCGAATCCACTCCCCTATCGACAGTGTACAATCTAACCCACTCCTCTATTGACAGTGTACAATCTAACCCACTCTTCTATCGACAGTGTACAATCTAACCCACTCCCCTCTCGACAGTGTACAATCTAACCCACTCCCCTATCGACAGTGTACAATCTAACCCACTCCTCTAACGACAGTGTACAATCTAACCCACTCCTCTATCGACAGTGTACAATCTAACCCACTCCTCTAACGACAGTGTACAATCTAACCCACTCCTCTATCGACAGTGTACAATCTAACCCACTCCCCTATCGACAGTGTACAATCTAACCCACTCCTCTATCGACAGTGTACAATCTAACCCACTCTCCCATAGACCGTGTACAAACTAACCCACTCTCCCAATGACCGTGTACAAACTAAGCCACACCGCTTTCGACAGTGTACAATCTCACCCACTCTTCCAGAGACCTTGTACAATCTAATCCACTCCTCTGTCGACAGTGTACAATGTAGCCCACTCCTCTATCAACAGTGTACAATCTAACCCACTCCCCTATCAACAGTGTACAATCTAATCCACTCCTCTATCGACAGTGTACAATCTAACCCACTCCCCTATCGACAGTGTACAATCTAACCCACTCCCCTATCGACAGTGTACAATCTAACCCACTCCTCTAACGACAGTGTACAATCTAACCCACTCTTCCATAGACCGTGTACAATTGAACCCACTCTCCCATAGACCGTGTACAAACTAAGCCACACCGCTTTCGACAGTGTACAATCTCACCCACTCTTCCAGAGAGCGTGTACAATCTAATCCACTCCTCTATCGACAGTGCACAATCTAACCCACTCCTCTCTCGACAGTGTACAATCTAACCCACTCCTCTATCAACAGTGTACAATCTAACCCACTCCACTATCGACATTGTACAAACTAACCCACTCCCTTATCGACAGTGTACAATCTAACCCACTCCTCTATCGACAGTGTACAATCTAACCCACTCCATTATCGACATTGTACAATCTAACCCACTCCTCTATCGACAGTGTACAATCAAACCCACTCCCCTATCGACAGTGTACAATCTAACCCACTCTTCCATAGACGGTGTACAATCAAACCCACTCCCCTATCGACAGTGTACAATCTAACCCACTCTTCCATAGACCGTGTACAATCTAACCACTCCCTTTTCGACAGTGTACAATCTAACCCACTCCTCTATCGACAGTATACAATCTAACCCACTCCACTATCGACAGTGTACAATCTAACCCACTCCTCTCTCGACAGTGTGCAATCTAACCCACTCCCTTTTCGACAGTGTACAATCTAACCCATTCCCCTATCGACAGAGTACAATCTAACCCACTCCCCTATCGACAGTGTACAATCTAATCCACTCCTCTATCGACAGTGTACAATCTAACCCACTCCCCTATCGACAGTGTACAATCTAACCCACTCCCCTATGGACAGTGTACAATCTAACCCACTCCCCTATCGACAGTGTACGATCTAACCCACTCCCCTATTGACAGTGTACAATCTAACCCACTCCTCTCTCGACAGTGTACAATCTAACCCACTCCCTTTTCGACAGTGTACAATCTAATCCACTCCCCTATCGACAGTGTACAATCTAACCCACTCTTCCATAGACGGTGTACAATCTAACCCACTCCTCTATCGACAGTGTACAATCTAACCCACTCCACTATCGACATTGTACAAACTAACCCACTCCCTTATCGACAGTGTACAATCTAACCCACTCCCTTATCGACAGTGTACAATCTAACCCACTCCTCTATCGACAGTGTACAATCTAACCCACTCCCTTATCGACAGTGTACAATCTACCCCACTCCCCTATCGACAGTGTACAATCTACCCCACTCCCCTATCGACAGTGTACAATCTAACCCACTCCTCTATCGACAGTGTACAATCTAACCCACTCTTCCATAGACGGTGTACAATCTAATCCACTCCGCTATCGACAGTGTACAATCTAACCCACTCTCCCATAGACCGTGTACAAACTAACCCACTCTCCCATAGACCGTGTACAAACTAAGCCACACCGCTTTCGACAGTGTACAATCTAACCCACTCTTCCAGAGACCGTGTACAATCTAATCCACTCCTCTATCGACAGTGTACAATCTAACCCACTCCACTATCGACAGTGTACAATCTAACCCACTCCTCTATCGACAGTGTACAATCTAACCCACTCTTCTATCGACAGTGTACAATCTAACCCACTCCACTATCGACAGTGTACAATCTAACCCACTCCCCTATCGACAGTGTACAATCTAACCCACTCCCCTATCGACAGTGTACAATCTAACCCACTCCTCTAACGACAGTGTACAATCTAACCCACTCCTCTATCGACAGTGTACAATCGAATCCACTCCCCTATCGACAGTGTACAATCTAACCCACTCCTCTATTGACAGTGTACAATCTAACCCACTCTTCTATCGACAGTGTACAATCTAACCCACTCCCCTATCGACAGTGTACAATCTAACCCACTCCCCTATCGACAGTGTACAATCTAACCCTCTCCTCTAACGACAGTGTACAATCTAACCCACTCCTCTATCGACAGTGTACAATCGAATCCACTCCCCTATCGACAGTGTACAATCTAACCCACTCCTCTATTGACAGTGTACAATCTAACCCACTCTTCTATCGACAGTGTACAATCTAACCCACTCCCCTCTCGACAGTGTACAATCTAACCCACTCCCCTATCGACAGTGTACAATCTAACCCACTCCTCTAACGACAGTGTACAATCTAACCCACTCCTCTATCGACAGTGTACAATCTAACCCACTCCTCTAACGACAGTGTACAATCTAACCCACTCCTCTATCGACAGTGTACAATCTAACCCACTCCCCTATCGACAGTGTACAATCTAACCCACTCCTCTATCGACAGTGTACAATCTAACCCACTCTCCCATAGACCGTGTACAAACTAACCCACTCTCCCAATGACCGTGTACAAACTAAGCCACACCGCTTTCGACAGTGTACAATCTCACCCACTCTTCCAGAGACCTTGTACAATCTAATCCACTCCTCTGTCGACAGTGTACAATGTAGCCCACTCCTCTATCGACAGTGTACAATCTAACCCACTCCTCTATCGACAGTGTACAATCTAACCCACTCCTCTATCGACAGTGTACAATCTAACGCACTCCTCTATCGACAGTGTACAATCTAACCCACTCCCCTATCGACAGTGTACAATCTAACGCACTCCTCTATCGACAGTGTACAATCTAACCCACTCCCCTATCGACAGTGTACAATCTAACCCACTCCCCTATCGACAGTGTACAATCTAACCCACTCCCCTATCGACAGTGTACAATCTAACGCACTCCTCTATCGACAGTGTACAATCTAACGCACTCCTCTATCGACAGTGTACAATCTAACCCACTCCCCTATCGACAGTGTACAATCTAACCCACTCCCCTATCGACAGTGTACAATCTAACCCACTCCCCTATCGACAGTGTACAATCTAACCCACTCCCCTAACGACAGTGTACAATCTAACCCACTCCTCTAACGACAGTGTACAATCTAACCCACTCCTCTATCGACAGTGTACAATCTAACCCACTCCTCTATCGACAGTGTACAATCTAACGCACTCCTCTATCGACAGTGTACAATCTAACCCACTCCCCTATCGACAGTGTACAATCTAACGCACTCCTCTATCGACAGTGTACAATCTAACCCACTCCCCTATCGACAGTGTACAATCTAACCCACTCCCCTATCGACAGTGTACAATCTAACCCACTCCCCTATCGACAGTGTACAATCTAACCCACTCCCCTATCGACAGTGTACAATCTAACCCACTCCTCTAACGACAGTGTACAATCTAACCCACTCCTCTATCGACAGTGTACAATCGAATCCACTCCCCTATCGACAGTGTACAATCTAACCCACTCCTCTATTGACAGTGTACAATCTAACCCACTCTTCTATCGACAGTGTACAATCTAACCCACTCCCCTATCGACAGTGTACAATCTAACCCACTCCCCTATCGACAGTGTACAATCTAACCCTCTCCTCTAACGACAGTGTACAATCTAACCCACTCCTCTAACGACAGTGTACAATCGAATCCACTCCCCTATCGACAGTGTACAATCTAACCCACTCCTCTATTGACAGTGTACAATCTAACCCACTCTTCTATCGACAGTGTACAATCTAACCCACTCCCCTCTCGACAGTGTACAATCTAACCCACTCCCCTATCGACAGTGTACAATCTAACCCACTCCTCTAACGACAGTGTACAATCTAACCCACTCCTCTATCGACAGTGTACAATCTAACCCACTCCTCTAACGACAGTGTACAATCTAACCCACTCCTCTATCGACAGTGTACAATCTAACCCACTCCCCTATCGACAGTGTACAATCTAACCCACTCCTCTATCGACAGTGTACAATCTAACCCACTCTCCCATAGACCGTGTACAAACTAACCCACTCTCCCAATGACCGTGTACAAACTAAGCCACACCGCTTTCGACAGTGTACAATCTCACCCACTCTTCCAGAGACCTTGTACAATCTAATCCACTCCTCTGTCGACAGTGTACAATGTAGCCCACTCCTCTATCAACAGTGTACAATCTAACCCACTCCCCTATCAACAGTGTACAATCTAATCCACTCCTCTATCGACAGTGTACAATCTAACCCACTCCCCTATCGACAGTGTACAATCTAACCCACTCCCCTATCGACAGTGTACAATCTAACCCACTCCTCTAACGACAGTGTACAATCTAACCCACTCTTCCATAGACCGTGTACAATTGAACCCACTCTCCCATAGACCGTGTACAAACTAAGCCACACCGCTTTCGACAGTGTACAATCTCACCCACTCTTCCAGAGAGCGTGTACAATCTAATCCACTCCTCTATCGACAGTGCACAATCTAACCCACTCCTCTCTCGACAGTGTACAATCTAACCCACTCCTCTATCAACAGTGTACAATCTAACCCACTCCACTATCGACATTGTACAAACTAACCCACTCCCTTATCGACAGTGTACAATCTAACCCACTCCTCTATCGACAGTGTACAATCTAACCCACTCCATTATCGACATTGTACAATCTAACCCACTCCTCTATCGACAGTGTACAATCAAACCCACTCCCCTATCGACAGTGTACAATCTAACCCACTCTTCCATAGACGGTGTACAATCAAACCCACTCCCCTATCGACAGTGTACAATCTAACCCACTCTTCCATAGACCGTGTACAATCTAACCACTCCCTTTTCGACAGTGTACAATCTAACCCACTCCTCTATCGACAGTATACAATCTAACCCACTCCACTATCGACAGTGTACAATCTAACCCACTCCTCTCTCGACAGTGTGCAATCTAACCCACTCCCTTTTCGACAGTGTACAATCTAACCCATTCCCCTATCGACAGAGTACAATCTAACCCACTCCCCTATCGACAGTGTACAATCTAATCCACTCCTCTATCGACAGTGTACAATCTAACCCACTCCCCTATCGACAGTGTACAATCTAACCCACTCCCCTATGGACAGTGTACAATCTAACCCACTCCCCTATCGACAGTGTACGATCTAACCCACTCCCCTATTGACAGTGTACAATCTAACCCACTCCTCTCTCGACAGTGTACAATCTAACCCACTCCCTTTTCGACAGTGTACAATCTAATCCACTCCCCTATCGACAGTGTACAATCTAACCCACTCTTCCATAGACGGTGTACAATCTAACCCACTCCTCTATCGACAGTGTACAATCTAACCCACTCCACTATCGACATTGTACAAACTAACCCACTCCCTTATCGACAGTGTACAATCTAACCCACTCCCTTATCGACAGTGTACAATCTAACCCACTCCTCTATCGACAGTGTACAATCTAACCCACTCCCTTATCGACAGTGTACAATCTACCCCACTCCCCTATCGACAGTGTACAATCTACCCCACTCCCCTATCGACAGTGTACAATCTAACCCACTCCTCTATCGACAGTGTACAATCTAACCCACTCTTCCATAGACGGTGTACAATCTAATCCACTCCGCTATCGACAGTGTACAATCTAACCCACTCTCCCATAGACCGTGTACAAACTAACCCACTCTCCCATAGACCGTGTACAAACTAAGCCACACCGCTTTCGACAGTGTACAATCTAACCCACTCTTCCAGAGACCGTGTACAATCTAATCCACTCCTCTATCGACAGTGTACAATCTAACCCACTCCACTATCGACAGTGTACAATCTAACCCACTCCTCTATCGACAGTGTACAATCTAACCCACTCTTCTATCGACAGTGTACAATCTAACCCACTCCACTATCGACAGTGTACAATCTAATCCACTCCTCTATCGACAGTGTACAATCTAACCCACTCTTCTATCGACAGTGTACAATCTAACCCACTCCTCTATCGACAGTGTACAATGGAGCCCACTCCTCTATCGGCAGTGTACAATCTAACCCAATCCCCTATCGACAGTGTACAATCTAATCCACTCCTCTATCGACAGTGTACAATCTAACCCACTCCCCTATCGACAGTGTACAATCTAACCCACTCCCCTATCGACAGTGTACAATCTAGCCCACTCCCCTATCGACAGTGTACAATCTAACCCACTCCTCTATTGACAGTGTACAAACTAACCCACTCCCCTATCGACAGTGTACAATCTAACCCACTCCTCTATCGACAGTGTACAATCTAACCCACTCCTCTAACGACAGTGTACAATCTAACCCACTCCTCTATCGACAGTGTACAATCTAACCCACTCCTCTATCGACAGTGTACAATCTAACGCACTCCTCTATCGACAGTGTACAATCTAACCCACTCCCCTATCGACAGTGTACAATCTAACGCACTCCTCTATCGACAGTGTACAATCTAACCCACTCCCCTATCGACAGTGTACAATCTAACCCACTCCCCTATCGACAGTGTACAATCTAACCCACTCCCCTATCGACAGTGTACAATCTAACGCACTCCTCTATCGACAGTGTACAATCTAACGCACTCCTCTATCGACAGTGTACAATCTAACCCACTCCCCTATCGACAGTGTACAATCTAACCCACTCCCCTATCGACAGTGTACAATCTAACCCACTCCCCTATCGACAGTGTACAATCTAACCCACTCCCCTAACGACAGTGTACAATCTAACCCACTCCTCTAACGACAGTGTACAATCTAACCCACTCCTCTATCGACAGTGTACAATCTAACCCACTCCTCTATCGACAGTGTACAATCTAACGCACTCCTCTATCGACAGTGTACAATCTAACCCACTCCCCTATCGACAGTGTACAATCTAACGCACTCCTCTATCGACAGTGTACAATCTAACCCACTCCCCTATCGACAGTGTACAATCTAACCCACTCCCCTATCGACAGTGTACAATCTAACCCACTCCCCTATCGACAGTGTACAATCTAACCCACTCCTCTAACGACAGTGTACAATCTAACCCACTCCTCTATCGACAGTGTACAATCTAACCCACTCCTCTATCGACAGTGTACAATCTAACCCAATCCCCTATCGACAGTGTACAATCTAACCCACTCCTCTATCGACAGTGTACAATCGAATCCACTCCCCTATCGACAGTGTACAATCTAACCCACTCCTCTATTGACAGTGTACAATCTAACCCACTCTTCTATCGACAGTGTACAATCTAACCCACTCCCCTATCGACAGTGTACAATTTAACCCACTCCCCTATCGACAGTGTACAATCTAACCCACTCCTCTAACGACAGTGTACAATCTAACCCACTCCTCTATCGACAGTGTACAATCGAATCCACTCCCCTATCGACAGTGTACAATCTAACCCACTCCTCTATTGACAGTGTACAATCTAACCCACTCTTCTATCGACAGTGTACAATCTAACCCACTCCCCTCTCGACAGTGTACAATCTAACCCACTCCCCTATCGACAGTGTACAATCTAACCCACTCCTCTAACGACAGTGTACAATCGAATCCACTCCCCTATCGACAGTGTACAATCTAACCCTCTCCTCTAACGACAGTGTACAATCTAACCCACTCCTCTATTGACAGTGTACAATCTAACCCACTCTTCTATCGACAGTGTACAATCTAACCCACTCCCCTCTCGACAGTGTACAATCTAACCCACTCCCCTATCGACAGTGTACAATCTAACCCACTCCTCTAACGACAGTGTACAATCTAACCCACTCCTCTAACGACAGTGTACAATCTAACCCACTCCTCTATCGACAGTGTACAATCTAACCCACTCCCCTATCGACAGTGTACAATGTAACCCACTCCTCTATCGACAGTGTACAATCTAACCCACTCTCCCATAGACCGTGTACAAACTAACCCACTCTCCCAATGACCGTGTACAAACTAAGCCACACCGCTTTCGACAGTGTACAATCTCACCCACTCTTCCAGAGACCGTGTACAATCTAATCCACTCCTCTGTCGACAGTGTACAATGTAGCCCACTCCTCTATCGACAGTGTACAATCTAACCCACTCCCCTATCAACAGTGTACAATCTAATCCACTCCTCTATCGACAGTGTACAATCTAACCCACTCCCCTATCGACAGTGTACAATCTAACCCACTCCCCTATCGACAGTGTACAATCTAACCCACTCCTCTAACGACAGTGTACAATCTAACCCACTCCTCTATCGACAGTGTACAATCTAACCCACTCCTCTATCGACAGTGTACAATCGAACCCACTCTTCCATAGACCGTGTACAATTGAACCCACTCTCCCATAGACCGTGTACAAACTAAGCCACACCGCTTTCGACAGTGTACAATCTCACCCACTCTTCCAGAGACCGTGTACAATCTAATCCACTCCTCTATCGACAGTGCACAATGTAGCCCACTCCTCTATCGACAGTGTACAATCTAACCCACTCCCCTATCGACAGTGTACAATCTAATCCACTCCTCTATCGACAGTGTACAATCTAACCCACTCCCCTATCGACAGTGTACGATCTAACCCACTCCCCTATTGACAGTGTACAATCTAACCCACTCCTCTCTCGACAGTGTACAATCTAACCCACTCCCTTTTCGACAGTGTACAATCTAACCCACTCCCCTATCGACAGTGTACAATCTAACCCACTCTTCCATAGACGGTGTACAATCTAACCCACTCCTCTATCAACAGTGTACAATCTAACCCACTCCACTATCGACATTGTACAAACTAACCCACTCCCTTATCGACAGTGTACAATCTAACCCACTCCCTTATCGACAGTGTACAATGTAGCCCACTCCTCTATCGGCAGTGTACAATCTAACCCAATCCCCTATCGACAGTGTACAATCTAATCCACTCCTCTATCGACAGTGTACAATCTAACCCACTCCCCTATCGACAGTGTACAATCTAACCCACTCCCCTATCGACAGTGTACAATCTAACCCACTCCTCTATCGACAGTGTACAATCTAACCCACTCCTCTAACGACAGTGTACAATCTAACCCACTCCCCTATCGACAGTGTACAATCTAACCCACTCCTCTATTGACAGTGTACAATCTAACCCACTCCTCTATCGACAGTGTACAATCTAACCCACTCCTCTATCGACAGTGTACAATCTAACCCACTCCTCTATCGACAGTGTACAATCGAATCCACTCCCTAATCGACAGTGTACAATCTAACCCACTCCTCTATTGACAGTGTACAATCTAACCCACTCTTCTATCGACAGTGTACAATCTAACCCACTCCCCTCTCGACAGTGTACAATCTAACCCACTCCCCTATCGACAGTGTACAATCTAACCCACTCCTCTAACGACAGTGTACAATCTAACCCACTCCTCTATCGACAGTGTACAATCTAACCCACTCCTCTATCGACAGTGTACAATCTAACCCACTCCTCTAACGACAGTGTACAATCTAACCCACTCCTCTATCGACAGTGTACAATCTAACCCACTCCCCTATCGACAGTGTACAATCTAACCCACTCCTCTATCGACAGTGTACAATCTAACCCACTCTCCCATAGACCGTGTACAAACTAACCCACTCTCCCATAGACCGTGTACAAACTAAGCCACACCGCTTTCGACAGTGTACAATCTCACCCACTCTTCCAGAGACCGTGTACAATCTAATCCACTCCTCTATCGACAGTGTACAATGTAGCCCACTCCTCTATCGACAGTGTACAATCTAACCCACTCTCGTATCGACAGTGTACAATCTAACCCACTCCTCTATCGACAGTGTACAATCTAAACCACTCCCCTATCGACAGTGTACAATCTAACCCACTCCCCTATCGACAGTGTACAATCTAACCCACTCCTCTAACGACAGTGTACAATCTAACCCACTCCTCTATCGACAGTGTACAATCTAACCCACTCCTCTATCGACAGTGTACAATCGAACCCACTCTTCCATAGACCGTGTACAATTGAACCCACTCTTCCATAGGCCGTGTACAATCTAACCCACTCCTCCATGGACCGTGTACAGTCCCACGCTCTCTTCCATAGATATCATACAATCTAATGTGCACATTCTAACACATTTTTCTGTAGACCGTGTACAATGTAACCACGCTTCCTTAGACTGCATACAATCTAACCCACTCTGCCATAGGCAGTGTACAATCTAACACACTCTTCCATAGACCATGCACATTCTAACACACTGTTTCATAGACCATGTACCATCTCATCCACTCCGCCATAGGCTGCATACTTTCTAACCACTCTGCCAAAGACCGTGTACAATATAATCCCCTTTTCCATAAACCATGCACAATCTAATCCACTCTTGCTTTGACTGAGCACAATCCAACACTTCTCCCAAAGATATACAATCTAATCCACTTCTTCCACACATTTTACACAATGTAGTGCACGAGTAATACTGACACTTAATGGTACTAAATGCATCAAATGGCAATGTTGACACTTCAAATCCAAATGATACATATTAAAAACTGACCCTCCTCCTACTATTTGAAGATACTGGCTAGTGTATAACAGGTTGGATTTGGAGGCTGGCACGTATGCAAGTATATTACAGATCCCATCTCTGCTGGATCTTCAGCTTGTTACCTGTTAGTACAAAGTCTTTCACTTGACAGTTGTCACACACCATGGTAACAGTTTGGGAGAAGGATTCTGAAGATGGTGGGAGGAAGGCAACCTATGAATTCAGAAATGTAGATACATCATATTATCAAAATATATTTACAAAACTCTCCCCCAAAAATAAGTGCGATAAAAGCCCATATTGACACAGGGAGAAAGTGCAACTTTCAACAAGAGAATCTTTGGGCCGTCCAGGTGGCACAGTGGTTAGCACTGCTGCCTCAGAGCACCAGGGACCGGAGTTTAATTGCAACCTTGGGTGATTGTGCATTCTCCCCCCCCCCCCGCTGTGTCTGCGTGGGTTTCCTCTGGCTGCTCCGGTTTCCTCCCACAGTCCAAAAATGTGCCGGTTAGATGGATTGGTCATGCTAAATTGCCCCTTAATGTCTAAAAGGATAGGTGGGGTTATGGGGGATTGGGCCTAGGTGGCGTGCTCTTTCAGAGGTCTGGTGCAGACTCGATGGCTCAAATAGCCTCCTTCTGCATTGAAGGGATTCTCTGATCTATGACCTACAGACAGCTACCCAAGGCTGGAATTGACCTAGGGTCTCTGGCGCTATGATGCAGCAGTACTACCCACTGTGCCACCCATTAGATTAAGGCACATAAGACAAAACAAAATGGGATATTGTGGGCTGAGTTACTTGTTGCATTCTCAGTCGTACAACAGCTTGCAATTATGTATCCAACGTATTATAAACATTCCAAGATGTTTCACAGAAGCCACTATCAAAGGGGCAGCACGGTAGCATAGTGGATAGCACAATTGCTTCACAGCTCCAGGGACCCGGGTTCGATTCCGGCTTGGGTCACTGTCTGTGCGGAGTCTGCACGTTCTCCCCGTGTGTGCGTGGGTTTCCTCCGGGTGCTCCGGTTTCCTCCCACAGTCCAAAGATGTGCAGGTTAGGTGGATTGGCCATGATAAATTGCCCTTAGTGTCCAAAATTGCCCTTAGTGTTGGGTGGGGTTACTGGGTTATGGGGATAGGGTGGAGTGTTGACCTTGGGTAGGGTGCTCTTTCCAAGAGCCGGTGCAGAAGCGATGGGCCGAATGGCCTCCTTCTGCACTGTAAATTCTATGATTCTATAAACAGGTTTTGACAATGAGTCACATAACGAGATACAAGCATAGTGTCTCAAATCCAACTGTCCAAAAATAGAGCATTTGTAGAATGTGCCAGGCATCAACTTTTAATTGAGTATAATTTAAAAGAACCAACTTACCTGGAGGATTTGGCTAAGGGCTGCGCTGGCGTGGTGTCGGACTGGAGTAGTAATCGGTTCAGCACTTTTCTCGCCAATCTATTTCCCTGCTCTGAGCCACCCTTGACCCCACCTTTCCCAAGCCGGCCCATCTTGGCCGGAACCGGCCGCCCAGAAATCCAATGAGATGTGAAATCCCCCACGGCCTCGGTGATGCTAATTGTGCCAGTCCGATATTTAACAAGCCTGTTTTGCTCATTCTGTCTTTACTGGTATTGGCAGCACATCACAGATATCTACTTTAATTCCCTTTATCTGCCCTTTCCTGAATGCTTTTGTTGGTAAAATATTCACATGCCACTTTAAATGTCTGTAATTTAATCAGCTTCACTAATATGGGTCAGAGCTCTAAAACAAGAGGTCATAATCTTAGAATAAGAGGTAGCAAATTGAAAACAGAGTTGAGGAAAAACTATTTCTCCCAGAAGGTTGTGAATCTGTAGAATTCACTACCCAGAATGCGGTGGATGCAGCGACAGTGAGTAAATTTAAGGAGGAGTTAGACAGATTTTAAATTGGCAATGGGTTGAAGGGTTATGGAGAACGGGGAGGACGGTGGAGTTGAGGCCAGGATGGAATCAGCCACAATCACATTGAAGGTGTTTAGGCTGCGGAGGCTAAATTGCCTACTCCTGCACATAGGTCATGTGTTCTAGGAAGGAGATGGTCTGGCTGATTTTGCAATTCAGCTCTTGGTCTTTGACATTGTTGGGAGCAAATGAGGGACATATCGGCCATGATAGAATGGCAGAGCAGACTCGATAGGCCGAATGGCTTAATTCTGCTCCAATATCTTATGAACTTATGAAAGAGATTTTATTCACTGACCTCCAGGATCAGGGCCTGGCCTGGATTCAGCTCAAACACAGCAGGTCTGATTGCAAAAGGAGTTACGTCCAGAAAGCCAGCAGCTGCCACACTCTACGGAATAGAAAGAAAAGACATTAGTCAAATCAAGCAATAATTTCTTTTAATTTTTGTAAAGATTGGGCAGCACGGTGGCGCAGTGGGTTAGCCCTGCTGCCTCACGGCGCCGAGGTCCCAGGTTCGATTCCGGTTCTGGGTCACTGTCCATGTGGAGTTTGCACATTCTCCCCGTGCTTGCATGGGTTTCGCCCCCACAAACCAAAGATGTGCAGGCTAGGTGGATTGGCCACGCTGGATTGGCCACGCTAAATTCCCCCTAAATTGGAAAAAATTAATTGTAAACTCTAAATTTTTATTTAAAAAAAAAAATCTTTTGTAAAGGCTGTTGCCGACCATGAATTTCGCTCCAACAGGTCACAATCTGGATCCTGTGTCTCTGAGTCTGATCCAGAGCTGCGTATTTATTTAAATATGCGTTTGTATGATTCTCCTGGCAGATGGGGCTTAATGGCCGCACGTGGGAGATCTTGCCAGGCCACCGTTTAGTACTGGTTTCCAGAAACATGGAACAGTTGTAATGGCACCTGGCCATTAGAGACGTTCGGGTGGTCAGGGACAGGTCAGGGTGGCACCTGGCACTCCCTCTGGCAAGGGTGGCTCAGAGCATGGGTTCAATTCCTATACCAGCTGAGGTTCTTCTCAACCTTGCCCCTCGCAGGAGGTGTGGTAATCCTCAGGTTAAATCACCACCCGTCAGCTCTCCCCCCTCAAAGAGGAAAGCAGCCTATGGTCACCTGGGACTGTGGTGACTTTACTTTACTAGAGGCTGTGAGAAGGCACAAAAAGGGAGTCTGGGGACAGAGTCTACAAAATACCAAGTGTTTCAGTTACTTGCCTTTGCAAGGACTTTTTCCCTCAACAGGGCAGAGGTCCTACAGATTATTCATGAAACAAAGCCCAGCAGTGTGTGCCTAACTTCCTATGCCCCCATCCTGTGATTCCAAGCTCCTGGTTCACTGAGACCATACAGAATTCTCACCCTGAAATTTGTAGTCGGCCACATTTTCTTCGGCATCACGCAGAAACAGCCAGAGTTGTATCCATCGTTTCTGCACAGGAATTCTGTAATCTTCACTCCGCCCACCAAGCAGTAGCCACAGTCTAAAGTGCCAGGTACTGTGGGGCACAGGCAGGGAACAGCAATTTACTCTTTACATTCATTCACCGTATGACAAAATTCAAAACTCTTGGTAGCTTTTCAATATTTATCACTTTTTGTGTACATGATTAAAAAGGTGTTTTTTTGACTGCACTAAATCCTCGTTCCTCTTTCCCTTGTGTTCATACCATTTCTTAGAAACTTCCAAAAGTGTTCCAATTACATTTAACAATTCTGAAAATCTGCGACTGTTTTGTAGCTAGAATAGAGAATTTTTTTGAAATGAAGGAGGAACTTAACCCCAAGTGTTCAGCCATGGATTCCCTACAGTGCAGAAAGAGGCCATTCGGCCCATCGAGTCTGCACCGACCCTCCGAAAGAGCACCCTGCCTAGGTCCACTTCCACTCCCTATCCCCGCCTAACCTTAGGACACTAAGGGGCAATTCAGCATGGTCAATTCACCTAACCTGCACATCTTTGGACTGCGGGAGGAAACGGGAGCACCAGGAGGAAACCCACGCAGACATGGGGAGAACGTGCAGACTCCGCACAGACAGTGACCCAAGGCCAGAATTGTACCGGGGTCCCTGATGCTGTGGGGCAGCAGTGCTAACCACTATGCCACCGGGTCGCCCCATGGCTAGAATAGAGTAGGTGCAGTGCTGCAGGACAGATACAATGAATGCTATTTGTATAACACTGAGCAAAATCACCTTTATAGCAAGCTTATTTGACACGTAAATTTACCATGCAAAACATCAGTCTGTTCATGGTGTTCTGCTCCAGGGTTCAAGTGAGGTTTTCCAGCCAGTTACTAGGGAAGAGTAGCTGACTGTTTCCTGTTGCCATCCCAATGGATTTTAACTTCAGGGTACCTTCTGCTAGATGTACTCCAACCAAGGCTGAAAAGCCCCAATTACTCCTTATGATGAAGGTCAGCCACTCACATCGAGTGAATGGATGTATCCGTGCTGGACGTCAATCCAGTATTCAGAGGTGGCATTGTAGTGTCTGCTACTGGAGTGTGGATGAAAACCGACCCTGCTAATGCAGAGTCAGACTGAGCCTTGCCCAGAGACAGCATCCCTGCTGGATGTCAATGCCAACATTTGGACATCAAAGAACAAATAAAAGTACAGCACAGGAACAGGCCCTACGGCCCGCCAAGCCCTTGCCGACCATGCTGCCCGACTAAACTATAATCTTCTGCACTTACTGGGTCCGTATCCCTCTATTCGCAACCTATTCATGTGCCCTTTAAATGTCACTATCGTCCCTGCTTCCACCACCTCCTCCGGCAGCGAGTTCCAGGCACCCACTACCCTCTGTGTAAAAAAACTTGCCTCGTACATCTCCTCTAAACCTTGCCCCTCGTACCTTAAACCTATGCACCCTAGAATTGACCCCTCTACCCTGGGGAAAAGCCTCTGACTATCCATTCTGTCTATGCCCCTCATAATTATGTACACCTCTATCAGTCGTCCCTCAACCTCCGTCGTTCCAGTGAGAACAAACCGAGTTTTTTCAATCGCTCCTCATAGCTAATGACGTCCATATCAGGCAACATCCTGGTAAATCTCTTCTGCACCCTCTCCAAAGCCTTCACATCCTTCTGGTAGTGTGGCGACCAGAATTGAACACTATACTCCAAGTGTGGCCTAACTAAGGTTCTATCATGGGCAAGGTTTCAGGACCCTGCAGTTCGGGTCAAATAGGAGCCAGGGGTCCGCACTGTGTGGAGAAGTCACCCAATTGTGATTTACCCAGAATTGGCCAATTAAGGAGGGTAGGTTTTAGCTGCAGCTTTCTGGAGTGGGGCCTGAATCCTTCACTCTCCGAGGTAAGAATACCACCACAAACAAAAATGACAACAACCTGTATTTATACAGTATCTTTACCCTTCTAAAACACCCCAAGGAACTTCACAGGCAGGTTATCAAGTAAAATTTGACACCAGGCCATATAAGACTTTATTAGGGAAGATGGCCAAAAGTTTGGTCAGTTTTAAGGACCATTTCAAAGGATAAAAGAAAGGTAGACAAGCAGAGGGATTTAGAGAGAATTCCAGAGGTTAGGGCCTGCTGAAGCACAGCAATTGATGATGAAGCAATTAAAATCAGGGACGTTCAAGCCAGAAATAGAGGGGCACAGACATCATGCAGGGCTGTGGAGCTGGAGGAGAGACAAAGAAACACTTCTAAAAATGTGCCAGCAAATTTGGTACTGCTGAATTTACATGGAAGTTAGAACTCCCTCAGATATTCCACTGTGGAGCAGAGCTGAACAAAGCTGGGTGAGTCTCCACAGGGAAGGAGGGAGGATTGGACAGGGCATAATTCCAGTGACTGATCTCCTGCATCTCCTGACAGATAATTTATGACCATCACTAGTGCAGCTCAGCTCACAGGAAGTTCACCAGGCTGTTGCCTGGGGTGGAGTGTTGCAGCTATCAAGAGAAACTGGTTAGGCTGGGGTTGTTTCCCCTGGAGCAGAGAAGGCTGAGGGGGGACCTGATTGAGGTGTATAAAATTAGGAGTGACAGAAATAGGTTGGATAGGAAGATATCTTTCCTCTTAGTGGAGGGGTCAATAATCAGGGGGCGGGCAGCACGGTGGCGCAGTGGTTAGCATTGCTGCCTCACGGCGCCCAGGTCCTAGGTTCGATCCCGGCTCTGGTTCACTGTCCGTGTGGAGTTTGCACATTCTCCCCGTGTTTGCGTGGGTTTCGCCCCCACAACCCAAAGGTGTACAGGGTAGGTGGATTGAACACACTAAATTGTCTCTTAATTGGAAAAAATGAATTGTGTACTCTAAATTTATTTTTTAAATTTAATAAAAATAACCAGGGGGGCATAGATTTTGGTTAAGGGGCAGGAGATTTAGGGGGGGATGAGGAAAAACCTTTTAACCCAGAGGATGGTGGGAACCTGGAACTCATTGACTGAAAGGATGGTAGAGGAGGGAACCCTCACAACACTTAAGAAGTATTTAGTTGAGCACTTGAAATGCCATAGCAGTCAAGTCTACGGACCAAGTACTGGAAAATGGGATTGATGGCTGCGCAGATACAATGGGCTCTCTCCGCACTGTAAAGCTCTATGACTCATCTGGTAGCACAGGCTCAGTGGCTGTGAACTTGATCTGTCTTGACACTCCAGTGTAGCACAGAGGGATTGCTGTATTAGCAGTCTTCAGTTGAGGTGTTAGACCTCAGTCCAAGTGGACATTATTCAAATTACACAATTGCATAACACTGAGCATAGTAGTCCTAGTGAGTTGACCAGCATTCCTCTGTCAAACAATACACTTAGAAATACCAGTTCATCTCATTTGTACTTACGTGGTGGCATTAACAGGATACGTTGTCAACCTAATCTACAGAGTGGAAGACATCAGCCTTCAAAACAAATATAATTGTGCCAAAGAACGTTGAAGCATTTCACTATGCTTGGATCCTGGATGAAGCAACTTACTGGAAGAAGGATGGAGAGCAGTAAGCCTGTCCATGCTCTTGGTCATGATTGACATGGGAGAAGCAAGAAGGAGGAAGGGACAAAAGGCAGGATTGTTAAAACAACAACAAGCTGCCTTGCTTGTGAAGTGAAAGGGGGATTTCCACCAAGGTTATCCCACTTGTCTACTGCAACAACAACTTGGGCTGCTTTTTCAGAGATTTTATAGGAGATCTTCACCCACAAGATTCTTTCGTTTTTGTTGACAGTGAAGACACACACACACATACAGACACAACAACCCCCCCCTCCCCACCCCCCAGACGAAAGTCAATTACGCACAGGTTAATATAGGAGGAGGTCTCCTGGCTTCAATGGGGACTACAAGTGGATATGGCGTCTGTGTCTCCACAATTAGAAAATCCTTGTATTCAGCTGGAGAATCAGGAGCAAATCGGACGGTGTACTGGCAGCTCATCCCTGGAGCGACAATTCCTCCCTCTCCTGGAAATTTACCTGTTTGGTGAAACAGAGTGGGAAACATTGAAAGCAATAAAAAATGGTGCTCTGCCATAATTTATCATCACCAGGGACAAGCTAATCAGAGTGATACAGCAAGGGAAAGGAAGCTAATGGGCCCATCGTGTTCCTGCTGGCTGTCTGAAAGAGCTACCCGTTAGTACTACTCTCTGAATTCTTCTTCATAGTCCTTCAATCCTTTTCCCTCTTAGGAAATTGATTCAATTGCTTTCTGGAAGTTACAACAGCAGATTATAACTCTTTGTAAAATACTTTCCATATCTCCCACCTTGGTTTCTTTGCCAATTATTTCAATATGTGTTCCTTGGTCTCCAAGCTGCCTGTTTCTCCTTACTTACTCCATTTAATACTTGTCCTGAAGGCTTTGGTCTTCGTCGAGCAATTGATTACAACTATAATGAAAAACAGAAAGTGCTGGAAAGACTTGGCAGGTCTGGCAGCATCTGTGGAGAGAGAAACAGAGTTAACGGTTCGAGTCTGTGTGACTCTTCTTCAGACTCTTCTTTCGAGTCATGCGGACTCGAAACGTTAACTCTGTTTATCTCTCGCCGCAGACCCTGCCAGATCTGCTGAGCTTGTCCAGCGTTTTCTGTTTCTTTTTCACATTTCCAGCATTCGCAGTATTTGGCTTTTATTAAATTGATTACAGCTAAGTGGCTTGCTGGCAATGTTCACTCAAAGCTGCTCGGGACACACAGCGACACCTAAGTTCCCATGCAGGCTGAGAACATGCAGGCCCCTTTAACTTTATTACACAACCGCAAAAAGAATTTAAGAGTATTGCACATTTAAATGAATAGGCCACAGGCAACAAGAATAAATTAGAGTGGCGTTGCTTGCTAATCCAGTTCAGTCAAGCATATAGCATGTGCTGAAGTTACATACAGGCCGGTCTAGATGAGCTGGAAGCTTTCCTTTCCTGAAAAATGTCAATAAACTAAGTTCAGTAAAGCTTTTGACAAGGTCCCCGTATGGGAGACTCATCAAGAAGGCTGATGGAAACACACGGGTGGTGCCGAGTCCAGAGATAGCGATCTTTGGAGTGTCAGAAGACCCGGGAGTTCAGGGGGCAAAAGAGGCCGATGTCTTGGCCTTTGCCTCCCTAGTAGCCCGGAGACGGATTTTATCAATGTGGAGGGGCTCGAAGCCCCCGAGTGTAGAGATTTGGGTTAACGACATGGCTGGGTTTCTCAGCCTCGAGAAAATAAAGTTTGCCTTAAGAGGGTCTACGCTAGGGTTCTCTCGGAGGTGGCAGCCGTTCGTCGACTTTCTAAGCAGCAATCCGTGGGGGGGGGGGGGGGGGTGCTTCATTGGGATGGTGTGGGAAGACTGAGTCGCGTGGGGTAATGTCTATTTAATTGTTATTGTATATTCTCTTTTTGCACTATGTTAATGTTCACTCTAGTTTGTTTTGTTATTATTGTTACGACTGTTTTATTATGAAAAATTCTGCAACACCTTTTTAAAAAGAAGGCTTATGGAATCCAGGGCAATTTGGCAAATTACATTCAAAGGAAGTTGTTTTTGTGACTGGGAGCCTGTGTCTAGTGGTGTACGGCTGGGATCGGTGCTGGGTCCCTTGCTGTTTATAGTGTACATCAATGCCTGCCCTTAAGTGCAGGAAATGGGGTAAGTGCCGCAGAGGCCAAAATAAAACTGTTAGGTAGCGGGGTTGTTCTCGGCACTGCGGGTGGTGCGAAACACCCCACTATTCGCGCCCATATGGCTCTGTTTTCTTTTCATTACAACAATCCAATGGTTTTCTTTGTATTGATCCTGCATCCAGCCCACACCTTACTAAACGTACTCATTAAACAATTTCATCACAAGTTGGGGTTGCCATTTCGGCTGGCCAGGGTTGCGGGCGTTGGTGCCAATGCTGCTTCCGTTTGCCCCTGGGGAGGTTTTCTGGGAGTCCGTTGGGAGTGGTCACACTGAAAATATCGAAGCAGCTTCGGCAGCATTTAAGTTGGGGGCTGGGTCGAAGTTGATGCCGATTCGGGGGAACCATGGGTTTGAGCGTGGGAGGATGGATGCGGGATATCAGGGATGGGAGGAGCGAGGGGTGATGGAAATAAAGGATCAATTCCTAGAAGGGCGGTTTGCGAGTCTGGAGGAGTTGGGGGTGAAGTTTGGGGTGCCGTGAGGGGAGAGTTTTAGGTACATGCAGGTACGGGAATTTGAGAAAAAGGTCTGTCTGACCTTTCCGGTGGCACCGCCCTCCCCTATGCTGGAGAAGATGTTGTCAGTGATGGGTTGGAGAAGGGGGGGGGGGGTTCATCTCGGCGATTTATGGGAGGATTTTGGAGGATTGGGCATCTCTAGAAGGGCATCTCTGGAGGGGGTTACGGTCAAGTGGGAAGAGGAGCTGGAGGAGGGACTGTGGTATGAGGTGCTGCGGAGGGTGAATGCCTCAAAGAACAAAGGAAAAAGAAAAGGACAGCACTGGAACAGGCCCTTCGGCCTTCCAAACCTGTGCCGATCATGATGCCCTAACTTTAAAAAAAAACGTTCTGCCCTTACTCGGTCCGTATCCCTCTATTTCCTACCTATCCATGTACCCATCCAGATGCCTCTTAAATGTTGCTAACGTGCCTGCTTCCACCACATCCTCTGGCAGCGCGTTCCAGGCACCCACCACTCTCTGCGTGAAAAACGTATCCCGCACATCTCCCTTAAACTTTCCCCTTCTCACCTTGAATCTGTGCCCCCTTGTAATTGACATTTCCACCCTTGGAAAAAGCCTCTGACTGTCCACCCTGTCTATGCTCTCATAATTTTGTAGACCTCTATCTGGTCTCCCCTCAACCTCTGTGCCCATGACTATTGAGTCTCCTACTACTATCATTCGCTTGGACTTAGCCCAACCCTGCTCTACAGCAGAAACAGTTGTGGTGCCACAGGCCTGACTGCTGCTGGTTTCTTCCCCTGAGAGGCTATCCCCCCAACAGTATCCAAAACGGTATTCCTGTTTGAGAGAGGAATAGCCACAGGAGGCTCCTGCCTTACCTGCCTGCCTCTCATGGTGGTCACCCATCTACCTGTCTGAACATGTGATGTGACCACCTCCCTGAATCAAGGGGAGGACGAGGCATCCATGGCTGACAAGGGAAGTCAGGGACATCATAAAAGAAAAAGAAAAAGCATACAAGATGGCACAAATTAGTGGGAAGCCAGAGGATTGGGAAGCCTTTAAAAGTGAGCAGAGGACAACTAATAAAGCAATAAGGGAGGAGAAGATGAAATATTGAGTGTAAGCTAGCTAGTAATATAAAAAGATAGCAAGAGTTTTTTTCAATATATAAAAGATAAGAGAGAGGGCAGAATAGACATTGGCCCACTGGAAAATGAGGCTGGAGCAGTAGTCAGAGGGAACAAAGAAATGGCAGAGGAACTGGCAGCACGGTAGCAATGTGGATAGCACAATTGCTTCACAGCTCCAGGGTCCCAGGTTCGATTCCGGCTTGGGTCACTGTCTGTGCGGAGTCTGCACATCCTCCCCGTGTGTGCGTGGGTTTCTTCCGGGTGCTCCGGTTTCCTCCCACAGTCCAAAGATGTGTGGGTTAGGTGGATTGGCCATGCTAAATTGCCCTTAGTGTCCAAAATTGCCCTTAGTGTTGGGTGGGGTTACTGGGTTATGGGGATACGGTGGAGGTGTTGACCTTGGGTAGGGTGCTCTTTCCAGGAGCCGGTGCAGACTCGATGGGCCGAATGGCCTCCTTCTGCACTGTAAATTCTATGATTCTATGAACTGAATAGTTATTTTGCATCAGTTTTCATGGCAGAAGTCCAAGATGTGCAGGTTAGGTGGATCAGTCATGCTAAATTGCCCTTAGTGTCCAAAAAGGTTAGGTGGGGTTACTGGGTCACGGAGATAGGGTGGAAGTGTGGGCTTAAGTAGGGTGCTCTTTCCAAGGGCCAGACTCGATGGGCCGAATGGCATCCTTCTGCACTGTAAGTTCTATGATTCTAAATTCTCCCTCAGTGTACCCGAATAGGCGACTAGAGGATTTTGACAGTAACTTCATTGCAGTGTTAATGTAAATGTTAATCACAGTGCTACTTGTGACACTAATAAAGATTATAATTATTATCATCTGCCGTAAAGAAGTTTACAGAGTATAGAGTCTACCTGGTCTCGGGTTCGATGCCTAGCCTGCACTGAGTAAGTTGATCTCAGGTAGGGGTCCAACCCGCCTCTGAGCGAGGAAGTGGAAAAATCAACCGCTTCAGCTGCCAGGTATGAGAGTCTCGGATTCAATTTGATCTAATCTTAAGCACTAAGGTATCCATATTGCCAGAGATCTGATCAAAGTGCAAACTGTGCCCATCACGATCTACGAATGGCCACCCCAGTCATACAGTCTCAAATATTCTTCCTTCAAATCAGATTAGCACTTGTACGTGGAACTTGGTTACCTGTAGTCAGGTTCTAAAGCAACCAGGGTGAGTGTAAAAGTATCTCTGACAGCTATCCCATGCCTGGAAGATGCCCCGGCGTCTATCGTTATTATGTTTATAGTAAATAGCACCCTTTGAGGCTTGTAAACAACAAGTCTCAGCCTATTAGCAGAGAAATATTTAGCATCTGATATGTCCTGTGCATTGTGTTCTTATTTCATATTCTTTACATTCCTGCACATCTTGAAGTATGATGATCAGAACGTACAACTAAGCATTCTTTCCACATGACAGTACTTGTTTTACAGAGGTTAAGCACAGGAACACATTTAACCATTCTTTTTCCTTCACTGAGGCATCAGAGGCCTCTGTAAAACAGAATGTGCTATAATGCATAGAGCAGCCTTTCCTCTGTCAGCAGGGCTTGTTGTAATATGTACAGCTGTTATACCTCTGTAAAACAAAGCTTATTAGAACATAAGAACTAGGAGCAGGAATAGGCCATCTGGCCCCTCGAGCCAGATCATGGCTGATCTTTTTGTAGACTCAACTCCACTTATCCGCCCGCTCACCATAACCCTTTATTCCTTTACTGTTCAAAAATCTATCTATCTTTGTCTCAAAAACAGTTAACGAGGTAGCCTCGACTGCTTCACTGGGCAGGGAATTCACAGATTCATGACCCTTTGGGTGAAGAAGTTCCTCCTCAACTCAGTCCTAAATCTGCTCCCCCTTATTTTGAGGCTTGCCCCTTAGTTCTAGTTACACCTGCCAGTGGAAACAACCTCCTTGTTTCTATCTTACCTATTCCCTTCATAATTTTATACGTTTCTATCAAATCCCCCTTCATGGTTCTAAATTCCAATGGGTATAGTCCCAGTCTACTTAGTCTCTCCTCATAAGCCAATCCTCTGAAAATGAGAGCAAGAACAAAATATGACACATGCTGGAAATCTTTAATATTAACAGAAAATGCTACAAAAACTCAGCAGGTGTGGTAACATTAGTGGAGAGCGAAACAGAGTTAAAAGTAAAGTCGCTGACCTTTCAGCAGAACTGAGAAGGTGTTAACAAGTGCAAGGTCGGGGAATAAGGAGGCAGAGGAAAAAACAAAAGTGATAGGATGGGGTAGAGGAGGGCAGGAGTGATTAAATGACACAAGTGATGGTAAAAAAATTGAGAGAAGGCGCTTTTTTAAATAAAAAAGACAGGATTAATCACATATTGAGAACAAAGACACCCAGTGGATGAATATGTAAAGTCTGACATGTTTACAATGGCATTTTCATATTAAATACGGACACAAGCATTTACAATGGAAAAGTTGACATGAAAAAGCTGATATTAACTTTTTTTTTTAATGTAATTTTATTCCAAACTAGGGGCTTTTCACAGTAACTTCATTGCAGTGTTAATGTAAGCCTACTTGTGACACCAATAAAGATTATGATGATTAATGGAAAGGCTGCATTTATTGTTCGCTATCCCTAGTTGAAGTCACATGAGATGGGATACACTTGCTTTCAATGTCACACTTGCTTCCTGTAACAGTTTCCTGTCACACTTTGCTATGAACATTAAACAACATTTCTAGCCAGCACATATGGGGGGCACGGTAGTACAGTGGTTAGCAGTGTTGCTTCACAGCTCCAGGGTCACAGGTTCAATTCCAGCTTGGGTCACTTTTGTAAGGGCCCCGAAGAATCCAGCATGAGTTTTAAGGATACAAAATAATAACGTTTATTTACTATAACAATATATACATAACAGTAGCAGTAACTTCCCTTGCTACCTTCTCCTTCCTCCTGGTTCCTGGACTGGCCAGCTTATTTATAGTAGGAGTTTCTCCGCCCCCCTCATTGGGGAAGTTCATACTCCCATAGGATTGTGGGATAGTCATTAGTCCCCAGCCAATCGTCAGTAGGCAGGTTATAACATCCCTCCCCCCCAAAGTCCAAGGAATCCACCGTAGGCCCTGGCGAAGGAAGGCGTCGAACTCGTTTGGCCGCAGGCCGGATGCCATTTGCACGCGGTACTGGATCAGGCGGCGTATAACGAGACGGAGACCGGCGCTTCCGTGATGAACGGCGCGGTTGTACATCCACGGCCTGTGGACCCGAGGATTCCCCCTCTGATTCATCCTGTGTCTCCATCTCGGAGTCAGAGTCTGCTGCCTCCGTCATGTCAGCGTCTCTATCCCCATTCGGTCCCGTCACGACCTGCGCAGGCTTCGAGTGAGGCACCAGTGGAAGATTTGGAGGACTACCTTCCCTTGTTTCTGGTCTTTGCCGCTGTTGAACTGAGCTCCGGGGGCGGGGAATCTTTTGCGGGGATGATCTTCTGGACCAGGCGTGGTCTACATGTTTTCGCTGGAGACGACCCTGGGCTTGCACTTGGTACGATATAGGGCCCGTTTGGCGAAAGATTACACCAGGAACCCATTGGGCACCACCAGCAAAATTCCGCACGAATACTGGGTCACCGGACCCAAACTGCCGAATCGGACGATGCCGTTCTTGTGTGCGGCGTACTTTTGCGCCAATGTCCGGGAAGACCATACTAAGGCGGGTGCGAAGTCTCCGGCCCATTAGGAGTTCTGCGGGAGCTACCCCAGTCACCACATGGGGGGTGGTCCTGTACGTAAACAAAAACCAAGCCAGTCTCGTGTCCATCGATCCGGAAGACTGCTTCTTTAGGCCTCTTTTGAATGTTTGCACTGCACGCTCTGCCAACCCATTTGAAGCCGGGTGGTAAGGGGCAGTGCGGATATGGCGGATGCCGTTCATCTTTGTAAACCTAGCAAACTCCTCACTCGCGGATGGAGTGCCATTATCCGTGACCAGCACCTCGGGGAGGCCATGCGTGCTAAATGATAAACGCATTTTTTCAATTGTTGCGCAGGACGTTGTCCCCTGCATCTTATGCACCTCCAGCCATTTGGACTGGGCGTCAATTAGTAGAAGGAACATGGATCCCTGAAAAGGGCCTGCGAAATCTGCATGTAAGCGTGCCCAAGGCCGCCCTGGCCACTCCCAGTGATGTAGGGGCGCAGCCGGCGGAAGCTTCTGATGCTCCTGGCAAATGGAGCAGGTTTGGGCCACCTTCTCAATGTCGGTGTCGAGGCCTGGCCACCAGACATAACTCCGGGCCAACATTTTCATCTTGGTCACGCCCAGATGCCCATTGTGCAAGTCTGATAATATCAGCTCCTGGCTTTTTTCCGGGACAATCACACGCGCCCCCCACAAGAGGATGCCGTCTTCCACGCTGAACTCTGACAGCTTGGAGGAAAATGCCCGCAACTCGCCTGGGAGCTGTCTATGCTGCCCACCATACAGGACTATGTGCCGAACCTTTGACAGGACTGGCTCCGTCTGGGTCCACTCACGGATCTGTGATGCCGTGACAGGCAAGGTGTCCATAAAATTTAGGGTTGCGACCACCTCACCGGTCACGGGGGTCGACATGGGACCGGTCGATAAAGGCAATCGGCTCAGTGCGTCGGCATTTGCTATCTGCGTACCTGGTTTGTGCTCCAGAGAATACTCATATGCAGCAAGCAACAAAGCCCAGCGCTGGATCCGTGCAGAAGCAATGGGCGGTATTGGCTTATCCTCTCTGAAGAGTCCCAGCAGGGGCTTATGATCAGTCACGATAGTGAAATGGCGGCCGTACACATACTGGTGGAAGCGTTTCACCGCGAAAACCACTGCCAGGCCCTCCTTCTCGATCTGCGCGTACTTTTTCTCCGCTGCAGTCAATGTGCGGGAGGCGAAAGCTATCGGTCGCTCGGCCCCGTTCTCCATCTTGTGGGACAGGACAGCCCCAATACCATACGGGGATGCATCACATGTGACGAGCAAAGGCTTTCCCGGATCATAGTGGGTTAGTAACCCAGGCGACGACAATTGTTGCTTTACCCGCCGGAAAGCGGTTTCTTGCGGCTGACCCCAAACCCAGGTGTGATTTTTCTTTAGCAGCAGGTGTAAGGGGGCCAGCGTAGTTGCCAGATTGGGGAGGAGCTTCCCGTAATAGTTTACGAGACCGAGAAAAGAACGAAGATGCGAAGTGTCAGTCGGGGTGGGGGCATGTTGAATTGCATGCACCTTCTCTGCGACGGGGTGCAGACCCTCGCGGTCCACCCGATAACCTAGGTAGACTACTTCTTTTGCCTGAAATACGCACTTTGTGTGACGTAAACGGACTCCAGCCTCCGAAAGGCGTTTAAGGACAGCCTCCAGATTTTCCAAATACTCTTGCTCCGACGTCCCTGTAATCAACACGTCATCTAGGTAGACAGCCACACGTGGTAAACCTCTCAAAATGCCCTCCATAACACGTTGAAAAATTGCGCAGGCAGAGGATACTCCAAAGGGCAACCGTGTATATTCATACAGGCCCCGGTGTGTGTTAATTGTTACATATGGTCGGGAGGCAGGGTCCAGCTCCAACTGCAGGTAGGCGCGACTCATACCTAATTTTGTGAATGAGAGTCCGCCTGCAAGTTTCGCTGGAATACATCTGGGTATCGTCCTAGCACCTTAGTCAACCCTTCAGAAACTGTTTGGAGGATGTGCTGCCATTGCAACCGCAAATGGCGCAACCAGTCCCGACCCAACAGGCTGGGCCCATGGCCACGCACTACGATAAGTGGGAAACGCCCCTCCTGGCGTCCATAGACAACAGGGGTCATTGTAGTTCCTGCAATGTCCAGTGGTTCCCCCATGTAGGTGGCCAACCTGGCCTGTGAGTCAGTTAATGTAAGGGTCTGTATACCCTGCTTGATGCGGTCGAATGTCCTCTGGGCGATCACGGAGACCGCTGCGCCAGTATCCAACTCCATCTCCAGCGGGTGGCCATTGACCCGTACTGTCACCTTAATGGGGGCCACACGGGGAGCTGCCACACAATGCAGCTGCAGGCAGTCGTCCTCCGTCTCCACGTCCTCAGGAGTGGTCGCCGCAGGTTCATCCACATGGAAGGTACGGCCTCTGGGCTGGTCCCAGTTACGGCCCCTGGGCTGGTCCCAGTTTCGGTTGGAACGACGACGCCTCTGGCGTCCCCAGGACCGCCGTCCGCGACGGGGTCGCGCCTACAAGTCTGAGAAGGACATGGCTGCTCATCCATTGGCTCTGGAGAAGGCTCCCTTCGGGGAGGAATGTCCGATGGCCACTGGCGTCGGACTGGTCGTTACCTCGCCCAAGGTACCGTAGGAGTGCGGGGGGACGTTTTTGGGCGGAAAGGGTTGCGCCCCAAGGCATGCACTTCCATTCCCTGTAGCTCCTGTACTCCTCGCTCTGCGCTCTCTCGGGACAAGACTATTTGTATTGCCTGTTGAAAAGTCAATGTTGGCTCCGCTAACAACTTTCTCTGGGTGGCCGCATTGTTAATACCGCAAACCAAACGATCGCGTAACACTTCTGACAAGGTCTCACCATAGTCACAGTATTCCGCAATCCCGCGTAGCCTGGATAAAAAAATCGGCAAGGGATTCTCCAGGGGTCCTCTCAGCGGTATTAAACCGGTAACGCTGGACTATCGTGGACGGGGTTGGGTTAAAGTGTTGCCCCACTATATTCACAAGTTCGTCAAACGTCTTGGTGTCCGGCGCAGCTGGGTACGTAAGGCTCCTAATCACCCCAAACGTATGTGGCCCGCAGGCGGTGAGCAATATGACCACCTGGCGCTCGTTTTCAGTGATATTGTTTGCCCGGAAATAGTAACGCATCCGTTGTGTGTACTGGTTCCAGCTTTCCAGCGCAGCATCAAAAACATCCAAACGTCTGTACAGAGGCATGGTATAATAGAAAACAACTTCCAACCTGTATCCAACAAAAATCCAGGGTGGTGGCTTCAGCAGTGTAGACAGCTATTCACTTTTACCTTCGTCGCCAATTTTGTAAGGGCCCCGAAGAATCCAGCATGAGTTTTAAGGATACAAAATAATAACGTTTATTTACTATAACAATATATACATAACAGTAGCAGTAACTTCCCTTGCTACCTTCTCCTTCCTCCTGGTTCCTGGACTGGCCAGCTTATTTATAGTAGGAGTTTCTCCGCCCCCCTCATTGGGGAAGTTCATACTCCCATAGGATTGTGGGATAGTCATTAGTCCCCAGCCAATCATCAGTAGGCAGGTTATAAGTCACTGTCTGTACGGAGTTTGCAATTTCTCCCCGTGTCTGCGTGGGTTTCCTCCGGGTGCTCCGGTTTCCTCCCACAGTCCAAAGATGTGTAGGTTAGGTGGATTGGCCATGCTAAATTGCCCTTAATGTCCAAAAAAAGTCTGGCTGGGGTTACTGGGTTACGGGGATAGGGTGAGGTGTGGGCTTGGGTAGGGTGCTATTTCCAAGGGCTGGCGCAGGTTCGATGGGCCGAATGGCCTCCTTCTGCACTGTAAATTCTATGATATGTCAATGGCACCAACAACGATACCTTGAGTGGGACGCAGCCAAACTCCACGAATGGAAGAAACAGCAGAAATCTCCATGCTCTTATCAGCAATACCATGGGATGTAGACTGACTTGGATCACTTAGTAAACAGAGGAGATCCTCGTTTCTCATCTGATTTGTCTCCAGCAGTGCAGATTCATAATATTATCCTACTGCAATTTTGTAATCCTTTAATAGTGACCCATCCCAAGGAGCTTCACAGGCATTAAATTTTGACACCAATTCACACAAGTGAATAATAAATAAGCAGGTGACTCACCCAGTCCAATGGAAAAGAATGAAGTACTCGGTGGGATAACTCTGAGGTGTCGGCTGCTGGAAGTCAGATTCCGCAACTCAACATTTGTCTGGAACAAAATAATGGAACATAACAAGATGGTCTATTTAACTGAATGTGAGAACGATAAAGAGTAAAGAAAAAAAGACCAAAGGCTCCCCAAAGCCTGTCCACCATCTACAAAACACAAGTCAGGGACGGGATTCTCCGCAATCGGCGCGATGTCCGCTGACCGGCGCCAAAAACGGCGCGAATCAGTCCGGCATCACGCCGCCCCAAAGGTGCGGAATTCTCTGCATCTTGAGGGGCCGAGCCCTCACCTTGAGAGGCTAGGCCCGCGCCGGACTGATTTCCGCCCCGCCAGCTGGCGGGAAAGGCCTTTGGTGCCCCGTCAGCTGGCGCGGAAATGACTTTGTCATGCGGCGCATGCGCGGGAGCATCAGCGGCCGCTCACGGCATCCCCGCGCATGCGCAGTGGAGGGGGTCTCTTCCGCCTCCGCCATAGTGGAGACCATGGCGAAGGCGGAAGGAAAAGAGTGCCCCCACGGCACAGGCCCGCCCGCGGATTGGTGGGCCCCGATCACGGGCCAGGCCACCGTGGGGGCACCCCCCGGGGCCAGATTTCCCCGCACCCCCCCCCCCCCCCCCCCAGGACCCTGGAGCCCGCCCACGCCGCCTTGTCCCGCCGTTCAAAAGGTGGTTCAATCCACGCCGGTTGGCGTGGGTTGACAGCGGCGGGACTTCGGCCCATCGCGGACCGGAGAATCGCCGGGGGATTTCTGCCGACTGGGGCGGCACGATTCCCGCCCCCGCCGAATCTCCGGTGGCGGAGAATTCGGGACATGGCGGGGGCGGGATTCACGCCGGCCCCCGGCGATTCTCCGTCCTGGTGGGGGGTCAGAGAATCGCGCCCCAGGAATGTAATGGAATGCCCTCCACTTGCCTGGATGAGTGCAGCTCCAAGAACACCCAAGAAGATCAACACCATCCAGGATAATAAGCCCACTTGATTGGTACCCCATCCACCATCTTAAACACTTAACTGAGGCTTTTTATATCCTTTTGAAATTTTTGACACCATTTGCACTTACCTCATAAACCTGTCCCACTTTGTAATCCGTAAAGAGAATAATGGGCGGATTTGCCAGGAAAACAGGAATAGGTTCATTGGGGTCACTGCACACAAAAATAAACAATATTATACATCAGCTGCCCAGAAAACATCCAGGTTTTTATTGCCAATATACTATAGGGAAGGAAATCTGCCGTCCTTACCCGGCCTGGCCTACATGTGACTCCAGATCCACAGCAATGTGGTTGACTCTTAACTGCCCCCCCAGGGCAACTGGAGATGTGCAATAAATGCCGGCCCAGCCAGCGATGCCCACCTCACACAAATAAATTTTTAAAATGTTATTTTCGATATTGAGGGATCTGGATGAAGACAAGTACTGCACCTTAAACACTCTTCCTCCCCTCAACATTGAAAAATTTTAAAGTCTAATTCTTTTGTTCCTGCTCATTCTTTCTCAGTGATGGGATTACTTGGCTTTCCTCAGTCCTGCCACCCTCTCATAATCTCCAACCTTTCAAACCTTTAGGGGGAGGCAGTGGCGCAGTAGTATTGTCGCTGGACTAGTAATCTAGAGACCCAGAGTCATGCTCTGGGGACCCGGGTTCGAATCCCACCATGGCAGACGGTGAAATTTGAATTCATTAAAAACCTGGAATTAAAAGTCTCAAGATGTTGATTGTTGTAAAATCGCACCTGGTTCATTAATGGCCTTTAGGGAAAGAAATCTGTTGCGCTTACCTGGTCTGGCCTACATGTGACTCCAGACCCACAGCAATGAACAATAAACATTGGCCCAGCCAACAACAGCCCTTCACCGTCATGTTCTGAATTCTCTGAGTGACACTTTGCATCCTGCATAGTTGAATATGGGCATTCAGGAAGTTCTTAAATTTTCAATTGACTCCCAGTGTTCACAGCATTTCGCGGAAGCGAATTCCACATTTCCACTGCTCTTTGCGTGAAAAAGAGCTGCCTGATTTCACTCTGAAATAATCAGCTCTAATTTTCAGATTGTGTTCTCTTTTCTGGATTTCACCCCATCAGGGGAAATAGCTTCTCTGCATCTACTCTGTACCTATATTTTGGATGAGATCATCACACAGCCAAACCCTAGAGAATTTAAACCATGTTTATGCAATCTGTCCTCATAACTGAATTGTTTAAGAGTGAATATATGGTGAATCTACACTGTAATTACTCCAAGGACAGATTTGAGACCCAAATCTAATGCAATAACCCAGATGGGGTCTGTACAATTGAAGCAGAACATTCTCACTTTGGTATTGCAACTGTGCTCCTCGGATTCACAGCATGCTAGTTAAAATCCTACTTCATCCAAACCTGTCGGCATATTCTTCTATTCCTTTCTCCTTTCTGGGCTTATCTAGCCCCTCCCCCTTCAAGACTAATGTGAATTCATCAGGAATATTGTGGATTCTCTCAAACCTTGCCAGATCTAGCCACGTCAGGGCTCAATTGGTCGGATACAGCTCATCCATCCAGATATCTTTTTTAAATTCATTCATGGGATGTGGGCATCAATGGATGGGCCCACTGCCCATTTCTTAATGACCATTAATGGCTAGGCCATTTCAGAGGGCATTTAAGAGTCAACCACATTGTTTTGGGTCTGGGAGTCACATGTAGGCCAGACCAGGTAAAGCCGGCAGATTTCCTTCCCTAAAGGACACCGGTGAAGCAGATGGGTTTTCAGTACACTCGACAATGGTTTCATGGTCATCAAATTTCCTCATCTGCAGTGGAGGGATTCGAAGTCCAGAGCATTACCCTGGGTCACTGGATTACATAAGAACATAAGAACTAGGAACAGGAGTAGGCCATCTGTCCCCTCGAGCCTGCTCCGCCATTTAATGAGATCATGGCTGATCTTTGTGGACTCAGCTCCACTCTCCGGCCCGTACACCATATCCCCGAATCCCTTTATTCTTTAGAAAGGCATCTATCTTTATCTTAAAAAACGTTTAAAGAAGGAGCCTGAACTGCTTCACTGGGCAAGGAATTCCAGAGATTCACAACCCTTTGGGTGAAGAAGTTCCTCCTACACTCTGTCCTAAATCTACCTCCCCTTATTTTGAGGCTATGCCCCCTAGTTCTGCTTTCCCCGACCAGTGGAAACAACCTGCCTGCATCTATCTTATCTATTCCCTTCATAATTTTATATGTCTCAATAAGATCCCCCCGCATCCTTCTAAACTCCAATGAGTACAGTCCCAGTCTACTCAACCTCTCGTCATAATCTAATCCCCTCAACTCTGGGATCAACCTAGTGAATCTCCTCTGCACACCCTCCAGTGCCAATATGTCCTTTCTCAGGTAAGGAGACCAAAACTGAACACAATACTCCAGATGCGGCCTCACCAACACCCTATACAATTGCAGCATAACCTCCCTAGTCTTGAACTCCATCCCTCTAGCAATGAAAGACAAAACTCAATTAGCCTTCTTAATCACCGGTTGCACCTGCACACCAACTTTTTGCGACTCGTGCACCAGCACACCCAGGTCCCTCTGCACAGCAGCATGTTTTAACATCTTACCGTTTAAATAACAATCCATTCTGCTGTTATTCCTCCCAAAATGGATAGCCTCACACTTGGCAACATTGAATTCCATCTGCCAGACCCTAGCCCATTCACCTAACCTATCCAAATCCTTCTGCAGACTTCCGATATCCTCTGCCCTTTTTGCTTTACCACTCATCTTAGTGTCGTCTGCAAACATTGACACATTGCACTTGGTCCCCAACTCCAAATTGTCTATGTAAATTGTGAACAACTGCGGGCCCAACACTGATCCTTGAGGGACCCCACTAGTTATAGGTTGCCAACCAGAGAAACACCCATTTATCCCCACTCTCTGCTTTCTGTTAGTTAACCAATCCTCTACCCATGCTACCACTTTACCCTCAATGCCATGCATCTTTAGTTTATGCAGCAACTTTTTGTGTGGCACCTTGTCAAAAGCTTTCTGGAAATCCAGATATACCACATCCATTGGCTCCCCGTTATCTACTGCACTGGTAACGTCCTCAAAAAATTCTACCAAATTAGTCAGACACGACCTACCCTTTGTGAACCCATGCTGCGTCTGCCCAATGGGACAATTTCCCTCCAGGTGCCCCGCTATTTCCTCCTTAATGATAGATTCCAGCATTTTCCCTACAACCGAAGTTAAGCTTACCAGCCTATAATTACCCGCTTTCTGCCGACCTCCTTTTTTTAAACAGTGGTGTCACGTTTGCTACTTTCCAATCCGCCGGGACCACCCCAGAGTCTAGTGAATTTTGATAAATTATCACTAGTGCGTTTACAATTTCCCTAGCCATCTCTTTTAACACTCTGGGATGCATCCCATCAGGCACAGGCGACTTGTCTACCTATAGCCCCATTAGCTTGCCCAATACTGCCTCCTTAGTGATTACAATCATCTCAAGGTCCTCACCTATCATATCCTTATTTCCATCAGTCACTGGCATGTTATTTGTGTCCTCCACTGTGAAGACTGACCCAAAAAACCTGTTCAGCTCCTCAGCCATTTCCCCGTCTCCTATTATTAAATCTCCCTTCTCATCTTCCAAAGGACCAATATTTACCTTAGCCACTCTTTTTTGCCTTATATATTTGTAGAAGCTTTTACTATCTGCTTTTATGTTCTGAGCCAGTTTACTTTCATAGTCTACCTTACTCTTCTTTATGGCTTTTTTAGTAGCATTCTGTTGTCCCCTAAAGACTTCCCAGTCCTCTAGTCTCCCACTAATTTTTGCCACTTTGTATGTTTTTTCCTTCAATTTGATACTCTCCCTCACCTCCTTAGATATCCACGGTCAGTTTTTCCCCTTTCTACCGTCTTTCTTTTTTGTCGGTATGAACCTTTTCTGAACACTGTGAAAGATCGCTCGGAAGGTTCTCCACTGTTCCTCAACTGCTTCACCATGAAGTCTTTGCTCCCAGTCTACCTCAGCTAGTTCTTCTCTCATCCCATTGTAATCGCCTTTGTTTAAGCACAAAACACTAGTGTTTGATTTTACCTTGTCATCCTCCAACTGTATTTTAAATTCCACCATATTGTGGTCGCTCCTTCCAAGAGGATCCCGAACTATGAGATCATTAATCAATCCTGCCTCATTACACAGGACCAGATCTAGGACCACTTGTTCCCTTGTAGGTTCCATTACATACTGTTCCAGGAAATTATCCCGGGCACATTCTATAAACTCCTCCTCAAGGCTGCCTTTACCAACCTGGTTAAACCAATCGATATGCAGATTAAAATCTCCCATGATAACCACTGTACCATTTCTACATGCATCCGTTATTTATTTGCTTATTGCCTGCCCTACCATCCTGTTACTATTTGGTGGCCTATAGACTACTCCTATCAGTGACCTTTTCGCCTTCCTATTCCTGATTTCCACCCAAATTGATTCAACCTTGTCCTCCATAGCACCAATATCATCCCTTACTATTGCCCGGATGCCATCCTTAAACAACAAAGCTACACCACTGCCCTTACCGTCCATTCTATCCTTTCGTATAGTCTGATACCCTTGGATATTTAACTCCCAGTCATGACCATCTTTTAACCATGTTTCAGTAATGGCCACTAAATCATAGTCATTCACGATGATTTGCGCCATCAACTCATTTACCTTATTTCGTATACTACGAGCATTCAGGTAAAGTACACTTATGCTGTTTTTTATGTCTTTGTTATGAATCCTAACACCTTGATCAGTAACTTTTCGCAAATTATTTTTCCTCTTACCCTTTCTCCTAATTTTCCTTGTCTTTGAACCCATATATCTACATAATAACCTGTCACGTAACCTGCTGCCTTGATCTTCATTAACCATTATACTGTCTATAGCTTTACACTTCCCTTCCCCCCAACTTGCTAGTTTAAAGTCCTTGTGAGCAACCTATTTATCCTATTCGCTAGAACACTGGTCCCAGAATGGTTCAGGTGAAGACCGTCCCAACGGTACAGGTCCCTCCTGCCCCAGTACTGATGCCAATGCCCCATGAAATGGAATCCCTCTTTCCCGCACCACTCCTTTAGCCACGTGTTAACTTCTCTAATTTTCTCAACCCTATGCCAATTGGCACGTGGCTCGGGTAGTAATCCAGAGATTATAACCCTGGAGGACCTGCTCTTTAATTTAGTCCCTAGTGTTTGATAATCCCCAAACAGGTCCTCTTTCCTAGTCTTACCTATGTTGTTAGTCCCAACGTGGACCACAACAACTGGATCCTCCCCCTCCCCCTCCAAAATCCTTTCAAGCCGATCAGAGATGTCCCTCACCCTGGCACCGGGCAGGCAACATACCATGCGGGACTCTCGATCTGGCTTACAAAGAATGCCATCAATCCCCCTAAATATAGAATTCCCTACAACTACCACTTGTCTTTTTGCTCCCCCCTCTTGAATGGCTTCCTGTACCACGGTGCAGTGGTCAGTCAACGCATCCTCCCTACAGCCCTCTTCCTCATCCACGCAGGGAGCAAGTACCTCATACCTGTTGGACAAGGTCAAGGGCTGAGGCTCCTCAACTCCTAAACTCAGGATCTCCCTACCTGCCTCCCTGGCAGTCACACCACTCTGTCCCTGACCACTGTCCGAATTAACAGAACTTATTCTACCGGGTGTGACTGCCTCCTGAAACAAAGCGTCCAGGTAATGTTCCCCCTCCCTGATGTGCCGCAGTGTGTGCAGCTCGGTCTCCAGCGCATCAATTCTGAGCCGAAGTTCCTCGAGCAGCCAACACTTGCTGCAGATGTGGTCACTGACGGTCTCAATGGGATCCACCAGTTCCATCATCATACAGCAACAGCACATCACCTGTCCAGCCATATTCAACTAGTTAATTAATTTAAATATTTTTTTAAAAAAAATTTCTTTATAGAACCTCAAGGATAAACCCGAACACCAACAAAACCCCAGCCACTCACCTGAACTCAGTCACTCACCTAAACTCAGATGTACTCTGTTCCAATCAGCACTCCGTGACTAAAGGCACTCCTGCCACACCTTTTGTGCACTCACCTCTCCCAGCACTGTCCCGGCTCTCTCCTCCCGCGCTTTTAAAATCTCCCGGTTCTCTCCTCCGGCGCTGTTTTCGCTATCCCGGCTCTCTCTGCTCCCGCGCTGTTTTCGCTGTCCCGGCTCTCTCCTCCCGCGCTTTTAAAATCTCCCGGCTCTCTCCTCCGGCGCTGTTTTCGCTGTCCCGGCTCTCTCTGCTCCCGCGCTGTTTTCGCTCGTCCAGTGACAATACCACTACACCACTGCCTCCCTATATATCGATACAATTCCCCTCAGCTACTCCACGTGGTAGCCAGTTCCACATTCTTGGTAATTTTTGGATGAAGGTCTTTCTCTTGAATTCCCAATTGGATTTAGAATCATAGAAAGTTTATAGAATAGCTAATAGAACATACAGCGCAGAAGGAAGCCATTCAGCCCATCGAGTCTGCACCGACCCACTTAAGCCCTCACTTCCACCCTATCCCCGTAACCCCTCCCAACCTTTTTGGTCACTAAGAGCAATTTATCATGGCCAATCCACCTAACCTGCACGTCTTTGGACTGTGGGAGGAAACCGGAGCACCCGGAGGAAACCCACGCACACACGGGGAGGACGTGCAGACTCCGCACAGACAGTGACCCAGCGGGGAATCGAACCTGGGACCCTGGCGCTGTGAAGCCACAGTGCTATCCACTTGTGCTACCGTTTACTGCACAGAAAGAGGCCACTTGGTCCCTCGTGCCTGTGACAACCAAAAATGAGCCACGCAGCTTAATACCACTTTCCAGCATTTGGGCCGTATCCCTGTGGGTGACGGCACTTGAGGCTCATATCCAGACACCTTTTAAATGAGTTGAGGGTTTCTCTTGTACTACCCTTTCAGGCAGCGTGTTCCAGACCCCAGCAACTCTCTGAGTGAAAATAACACCGCGTCTCCCCTCTAATCTTTCTATCAATCTGTGGTCAGCACTGTTGCTTCACGGCGCCAGGGACCCGGGTTCAATACCCAGCTTAGATCACTGTCTGTGGGGAAGTCTGCACTTTCTCCCCGTGTCTGCATGGGTTTCCTCCGGGTGCATCTTTTTCGCCCACAAGTCCCAAAAGACTTGCTATTGGGTGATTTGGACATTCTGAATTCTCCCTCTGTGTATTCGAACAAGCGCCGAAGTGTGGTGACTAGGGGATTTTCACAGTAACTTCATTGCAGTGTTAATTAATGTAAGCCTAGTTGCGACACTAATAAAGATTATTATTATTAAATCTATGCCCTGAGTCACTGACCTCTCTGCTAAAGGGCCCTTCCCATCCACTCTATCCAGGCTCCACACAATTTTGTACATCTCAATCAAATCCCCCCGTCAGCCCCCTCTGTTCCAAGAACAACCCCAGCCTCTCCAATCTTTCCTCATAGCTGCAATTTCTCCAGTCCTGGCAACATCCTTGTAAATCTCCTCTGTACCCTCTCGACCGCAATGACATCCTATGTGTAATGAGGTGACCAGAACCGCACACAGTGCCCAGTTGTGGCTTAACTAATGTTTTATTTTGTTCTAGCATAACGTCCCTGCTTTTATACTTTAATCCTTGGCTAATGAATGGAAAGGATTCCATATGCCTTCTTAACCACCTTTTCAGCCTGGATGCTGTAAGACAGGAACTGGGGCCATAAGTATAAAATAGTTAGTTATAGCGCCTCTTTTTTATTTCAAATGTACTTATCTTATAATTCATCTGATTGATAAAGGCAGCACGGTAGCATAGTGGTTAGCACTGTGGTTTCACAGCTCCAGGGTCACAGGTTAGATTCCCTGCTGGGTCACTGTCTGTGTGGAGTCTGCCATTCTCCCCGTGTCTGTGTGGGTTTCCTCCGGGTTCTCCGGTTTCCTCCCACAGTCCGAAGACGTGCAGGTTAGGTGGATTGGCCATGCTAAATTGCCCTTAGTGTCCAAAAAGGTGAGGAGAAGTTATTGGGTTACGGGGATAGGGTGGAAGTGAGGGCTTAAGTGGGTCGGTGCAGACTCGATGGGCCAAATGGCCTCATTCTGCACTGTATGTTCTATATATAGATCCATGTCAATGGACTGGTTAGGTGCCCAGAAAAGTATCGACCTGTCCTGATAGCTTCACAGATCTGTGGACACTCACTCCATGGTCCCTCACTTCTTCTACAACTTTCAATTTCCTCCCATTTATTATGTAATATTTGCCTTGTTTGACCTCTCCAAATGTACCACCTCACACTTCTTAGGGTTCAGTTCCATTTGCCACTTTTCTGGTGTTCTGGGCCAGGGTTTAAAACTCCAAAGTGTATTATGGAGTTCACATGACCTACAACCTTTATGTTGAATTAGGCTAGGATGAGCACAAACGCCTTCACTTGATTCAACAGTCTGCCTCGCCACTTCAATCAAAATAAGCTTTATTCTAAGAACTTAGTTAACATTTATAGTAAACAAACAGCAAGAATTTTTATCAATTGCAAACATAAAGACAGCCCACAGCTACATTAATTTACGTACAACACTGAATGAAACCCCCTTAACTGTTCCAATTCAAAAACAAAATCCCATTCCAAGGGCGTGGCCCAGCACTCTGCATTCTCACTTGAATAAGACTGGCTTTCCCTGAGATTCCGACCCCCGCCTCACCAGCAGGTTTAAACCCTTCCGGAAAGCAAACTATATCTTAAAATCCACCACCAAGGTGGCTTTTACTGGAATAGATATTTAAAATGAAACTAGAGGGGGACAGGCCAAAACACTTCTTTCGCCTGTCTGAGTCCACAGCAGTCAAGTCTGAAAGTGAAAGTAAACTCACAGCCACAGCACAGCTCCACCCACAAAAATGACATCACTGGAGCCATGTGATAAGGGACATTCCCATGACACTGGGCACCTAACCAGTCCATTGACATGGATCTATTACTAACTATTTTATATTCATGGCCCCAGTTCCTATCTTATAACGTCCACCATACTGAATCCATTCACGATCTTTAAAAACTCTATTCCTGAGTCTCTTTTCCTGAGGAAAGTCTTAACCTTTTCTAATAGATATTCCCTCTCGGTTCTATTATCATCCTAATTTTCTCCAGAGCCTTTATAACCTTTTTATTATATGAAAACCAAAAGGGTCTACAGTTATCCATATGTAGGGTAATCAATATTCTATATAAAATTTACATCACTTTCTGCTTTTCAATTCTATCATTCTAGAAATGAACCCCAGTCCTAAATTGGGCACGTTATACCTTTGGTCGACAAATATACGCCTTCCAGCCACTTTCTTCATTATCTTCTTGTTTGGAATGATGAGAGATTTGCCTCCTTGTTGAGGAGGCAGGTAGCGTGGGTTTTTCAGGAAGTTGTGGCATCTCTCGAACTTCTCCATATCCTGCCGTGCCTGAATTCGAGGGCCAAAAGGGAGCTCGTCCCTCCAGAGGTTTTTCTTGGACTTTTCTTCCTTTCAAACAAAGTAAAATTGGGTAAATATTTAGAAACCAACATTTTTGCTGCTTACTTTATTCAGCATGCCTTGCCTATCCAAATTGATGGAGTTTTTTTTAAATTTAGAATACCCAATTCATGTTTTCAAATTAAGGGGCAAATTAGCGTGTCCAATCCACCTAGCCTGCACATCTTTGAGTTGTGGGGGCGTAACCCACGCAAACACAGAGAAAATGTGCAAACTCTACACGGACAGTGACCCAGAGCCGGGATCGAACCTGGGACCTTCGCGCTGTAAGACAGCAGTGCTACCATGCTGCCCCAAATTAAAGGAGTTTTAACCGAGAAAGAACTGCTGACACAAAGATGTCACAATAAAAAAAAGTTGAAAATTGTACGGGAAGCGTGGCATCAGAGGGGTCACTCTCAGATAAGGTGGTCCTCGTTTCTGTGATTAACTAAAATTATGGGAAAAGCAGAGCTGGTGAAACCTGATCACTTTAACTCCCTGGTCTATGAGCGAGACACTGCATGTTCTTCTGAGCTACCATGGCGGACAGCAATCTTCGACTTACACAGTAGCCAAGTAAGAAAGCAGACAGCATTCACTGTCGGCTGAGGGAAGATGAAACTGGGAACGCTTTTGAAGGTTCATGGTTTGTGTCACCGAAAGAGGTTTGTAAACACATGAAGCAGCATCAAGAATTGAGAACGCCAGTGAAGAGCACTGGACCGAGGAGAAGAATGATACATTCTCTGCCTGGGGACAGAACAAGGGATGGATCTTGGCAGGGTAAGGAATACTCCATAGACCTTTAAAAATGTCTATGAGTGGTTCCAACATGAGGAAGTCTCATGCCCATTTCCAATATCCAATTTTTACCAGTGGGAGAACTTAGTGCTGAAGTCAAACACCATTTTGATTGTTGTAAATGCCTTATTTCATGGTGTGAGAGTGAAGAATTGATGGAATAGATATAAATGCTCTTGAAGGGTGGATAAGGTCTGCATAATCGTCAGGATCTGAAGTGTTTCGAATGCCCTGCTCTTTAAACTTTAAAAAATGGCTGCAGCTATTCTTAAAGTTAAAGAAACCTCCAATGCACTGCTATGGTTAACAAGCCATCTGCTGCAGATTAGACAACAGTAGCATCTGTTTGTGTGTTTTGAATAGAATTCTTTGCTCACATTCCCCCAAAGTCCACTGGAATTTGCATACCGCCATAACCGGTCTGCAGCAGACACTACCTCCCTGGCCCTACACTCATCCCTCGAGCATCTCAACAACAAAGGCTCCTACGTCAGACTGCTGGTTTAGCTCAGTGGGCTGGACAGCTGGTTTGTGATGCAGAACAAGGCCAGCAGCGCAGGTACAATTCCCGTACCGGCTTACCCGAACAGGCGCCGGAATGTGGCGACTAGGGGCTGGGGAGGTGGGGAATTCACCCAAATGCCTCGAATTATCTACTCGCCATAATCAGAGCAAAAACCCATCAGCCTCTTCTTGTAAACTTTAAAAACATTTTAATAAATTTAGAGTACACAATTCTTTTTTCCCAATTAAGGGGCAATTTAGCATGGCCAATCCACTTACCCTGTACATCCTTTTGGGTTGTGGCAGTGAGACCCAGGCAGACACGGGGAGAATGTACAAACTCTGTTTGTTAGCAATTCTGGAAAGTGTGAAAATCGATAAGTCCCCTGGGCCGGATGAGATTTATCCTAGGATTCTCTGGGAAGCTAGGGAGGCGATTGCTGAGCCTTTGGCTTTGATCTTTAAGTCATCTTTGTTTACAGGAATAGTGCCAGAAGACTGGAGGGATGGCAAATATTGTCCCACCAGTGAGCCTTACTTCTGTTGTGGGAAAAATCTTGGAAAGGTTTATAAGAGATAGGATGTATAATCATCTGGAAAGGAATAATTTGATTAGAGATAGTCAACACAGTTTTGTGAAGGGTAGGTCGTGCCTCACAAACATTATTGAGTTCTTTGAGAAGGTGACCAAACAGGTGGATGAGGGTAAAGCAGTTGATGTGGTGTATATGGATTTCAGTAAAGCGTTGGATAAGGTTCCCCACGGTAGGCTACTGCAGAAAATACGGAGGCATGGGATTCAGAGTGATTTAGCAGTTTGGATCAGAAATTGGCTAGCTGGAAGAAGACAAAGGGTGGTGGTTGATGGGAAATGTTCAGACTGGAGTCCAGTTACTAGTGGTGTACCACAAGGATCTGTTTTGGGGCCACTGCTGTTTGTCATTTTTATAAATGACCTGGAGGAGGGCGTAGAAGGATGGGTGAGTACATTTGCAGATGACATTAAAGTCGGTGGAGTTGTGGACAGTGCGGAAGGATGTTACAAGTTACAGAGGGACATAGATGAGCTGCAGTGCTGGGCTGAGAGGTGGCAAATGGAGTTTAATGCTGAAAAGTGTGAGGAGATTCAGTTTGGAAGGAATAACAGGAAGACAGAGTACTGGGCTAATGGTAAGATTCTTGGCAGTGTGGATGAGCAGAGATATCTCGGTGTCCATGTACATAGATCCCTGAAAGTTGCCACCCAGGTTGAGAGGGTTGTTAAGAAGGCGTACGGTGTGTTAACTTTTATTGGTAGAGGGATTGAGATTCGGAGCCATGAGGTCATGTTGCAGCTGTACAAAACTCTGGTGCGGCCGCATTTGGAGTATTGCGTGCAATTCTGGTCGCCGCATTATAGGAAAGATGTGGAAGCATTGGAAAGGGTGCAGAGGAGATTTACCAGAATGTTGCCTGGTATGGAGGGAAGATCTTATGAGGAAAGGCTGAGGGACTTGAGGCTGTTTTCATTAGAGAGAAGAAGGTGACTTAATTGAGGCATACAAGATGATCAGAGGACTGGATAGGGTGGACAGTGAGAGCCTTTTTCCTCGGATGGTGATGTCTAGCACGAGGGGACATAGATATAGGACAGATGTCAGAGGTAGGTTCTTTACTCAGAGAGTACTAAGGGCGTGGAATGCCCTGCCTGCAACAGTAGTGGACTCGCCAACACTAAGGGCATTCAAATGGTCATTGGATAGACATATGGACGATAAGGGAATAGTGTAGATGGGCTTTAGAGTGGTTTCACTGGTCAGCGCAACATCGAGGGCCGAAGGGCCTGTACTGCGCTGTAATGTTCTATGTTCCACATGGACAGTGACCCGGGACCGAAATCGAACCTGGGACCTCAGCCCTGTGAAGCAGCAGTGCTAACCACTGCACCGCCGTGCCGCCCTGTCTTCTTGTAAACGCAAGCATGGGTTGAAATAATGATGGTCACACTTTTATGAAATCTTAATTGTACCTTATGCAGCCACAATGTCTGTCTTCCGATTAAACAGGGATATTAAAAAAATATTACTCTAGCAGATACATATAATATAACATGTTTATCAATTTCTTACATTCTTCACAGCATTCAAAGTGGAATTAGACTTATTTGAAAGGAAGAATGCGCAGGGTTATAGGATGCAGACATGATGGATCAAATAACCTCCTTCTGCACTGTAGCAATTTTGTTATTCTGTGATGAGGAACGTAAATTTCAGTTACATTGAAAGATCGGAGAAGTTGGGACTGTTTTCCTTCGAGAAGAGAAGCTTCCAGGGTCAGAGTAAATAGGGAGAAACTGCTCCCATTAGTGGAAGGATTGAGAACCAGAGGGTACTGATTTAAGGCAACTGGCAAAAGAAGTTATGGCGACGTGAGGAGAAACCTTTTCATGTCGCAAGTGTTAGGATCTGGATGCAGTGCCTGAGTGTGGTGGAGGCAGGTTAAATCAAGACTTCACAAGGGAATTGAATCGTCATGTGAAAAGGAAACACTTGCAGGGCTAGGGTTATGGGGGAAAAGTAGGGCGGGGGGGTGGCACTGTTCAGAGGGCCAGCACAGGCAGAACAGGCCGAATAGCCTCCTTCTGTGCTGTAGCCATGCTAGGATTCTATATTTCCCAGTGACACACTGACTTTACCAACTAAACTCTGTGCCTTAGAGCAAATAAACTTCTTTCCTCCTTACAACCCGACTTGAATGAACAGATTCTAAGCAGAGCACTTCAGTACCAATGACATGGGAAGAAATGGAACTTTTAATAAATGATATCTTGCAAAATAAGTACAGCTTTCATATGGAATTGGTATCTATAGCACAAGGCAAACGGATTTAATTCTCTCACTGGAAAGACGCATACGCAGTCCTTAGAACTGTTGGTCTCAGAGGCAGCACGGTGGCACAGGTGATAGCACTGCTGTGTCACGGTGCCGGGGTCCCAGGTTCGATCCCGGCTCTGGGTCACTGCCTGTGTGGAGTTTACTCATTCTCCCCGTGTTTGTGTGGGTTTCGCCCCACAACCCAAAGATATTCAGGGTAGGTGGATTGGCCGCGCTAAACTGCCCCTTAATTGGAAAAAATTAATTGGGTACTCTAAATTTATGAATAAAACCAGGACTGTTGGTCTCTTGGTTAATGGTCCCAGGTTAACATTACTATGTTAATAATGGCCCTCAGCAAGAGGGAAACTAAAAATTGACTTTGAGCTGACTGATGGACAAGGGGGAGGTGACTATCCTGACATCTCGGTTACCTGTTCTGTATTCATTGGTTAGAAAGGTCCAAACAAGTGAGTGACATAGGAGAAACTACCAGCCCCTCAAAAGAAAGGCCCGGATTCTCCGGCCTCACCCGCTGACGTCCCAGTGCACACACAAACGGAGATTTTGGCACCCCAGCCAAAACTCCATTCACTTGCAGCGGGACCAGAGAGTCCCAAGCAGCGGGCGAGGTTGCAGAATCCCAGCCAAAGTATATTAATGAATGCTCTGAGACAGGAGGCAGACCTCGTCGGGTGGCAGCCCTAGTCAGGCAGTTGCCTTCTTCAGATGAACGATGGGCCAGAAAAGGGTGAGGAGGATTTAGGAGGAAGAGTTCCCTAATACTTTGGCGAGAGAGCAGAATTCCGCCACCACAAGGAACTGAAATCAGCACACTCTGTGCCAACCATCCATTCAACCTTTGGGATCAGTGAATCATTCCCCACTGTCACGGGTCGGATATTATTCTTGTCTATTAAGCTAATGCATCATATCTAAACACTTACTTCTTAATAAACTGCCTTAAATTTACTTACAAATACTTGACTGCCTATCTTAGGTACCTGTGGCTCCCAATCTCAAAATCTTACAACATCCATGTACATGGACTAGACCACCTACCTGGGGTTTGGGTACTTTCAGACCTGTGGATTCCTCAGAAGACGACAGTAAAGTTAAAGATGATCTGCACTCCAGCAATCTGCAGGAAGCCTTAGGTTGGCTCATGTCTGTATATCCATCATCGACTGGGCTGTTAGAAATCCGTTGCCTGTAGCTTTCTGTTAGTTCGGGAAGGTAGGCCTGGGGTTTTACTGGACAAGAAGAAACATAAGCCAGTCAGTCAGTCTAATCTCGGTGGCGGGGAGGTTACCAGAAGAGTTCTGAGGGACAGAATATAGCTGCACTGAGATGGACATGGATTAATCAGGCACAGTCAGCACCGATTTCAGGGAAGGTCGTGTTTGACAAATTTAATCAAATTATTTGAGGAAACTAGGAGTGTTTGATGGGGTCTATGTGGACTGTAGTAATGCTTTTGATCAGCTCCTTCATGACAGACTGGTCGGGAAAGTAAGAGCCCACGGGGATCCAAGACAAAATGGCATTATATATCCAAAACTGGCTGAGAGGCTGGTAGCAGAGGGTGATGGTCGAGGAATGTTTCTGTGACTGGATTTCTGTTTCCAGTGAGGTTCCACAGGGCTCGGCCCTTTCTGTTTCTGGTGTACATTAATGGTTTTGACTTAAATGCACGGGGTACAATCAAGAAGTTAGCGGATGACACAAAAATAGGGTGGTAAATAGCGAGGAGGATAGTGGCACACTGCCAGAGGATATCAATGGACCGGTCAGGTAGGAAGAGCAGCGGCAAATGAAATTCAACCCAGAAAAGTGTGAGGTAATGCACTTGGGGAGGGCTAGCAAATGTTGGTTAGGCCACAACGGGAGTATTGCATGCGGTTCTGGTCACCACGTTATAGGAAGGATCTGCCTGCACTACGGGTGCCAAGGAAATTTACCAGGATGCTGCCTGAGCTACGAGGAAAGATTGGATAGACTTGGGATGTTTTCCTTGGAGCAGTGAAGGTTGAGAGGGGTATAAGATAGAGGTGTATAAGATTACAAGGGCTTGGATAGGGTGGATAGTGTTGCTAACTTTAGCCTTAGTTTAATTGCTCTGTTCTATCGCCTTTGCTCTTGAGTCGCCAGGTATCTTTCTGATACCGCCACGTGGTTCAAGTCCGAGTAATGATCAATAATCCAACACACCGCTTAGTTAAATCAACGCACATTTATTATATACAGTAATCAATACTTATGCATAAATTCTACGTCTAAGCTACTTCCTACAACTAACAGGCCAATACTTAACTTGGAAATGGCCCACCAGGTCAGGGAAACGAATGGCCTTTTGTTCGGGTTCTGAGCCTGCGGGATTTGAAGCTGGTACAGATTGATAGCTAGGAGCGCCTATCTCGTAGCGAGCGTTGCAGTAAGACTTACGATTTGAGCGGCTGTTGAAGAGTGCAGAGGGCTAGCAGAAGGGTGCGGAAGGGTGGCAGAAGGGTCGATTTGAACTTGGACTCTATTCTTATAGTCCCCAGGGGCTTCCCGCCTTTCGGGGCGGACCCTGTACCTGGTTCCAAGTGATTGGACTTTGTCCCAATCACTTGGTTCGATATTCTCCAATGCTGGAGCGATTCCTTGATCGATGGGCGGTCTTGAGGTGATCGTTCACCTCCCTTTGTGTAGGCTTCTGTTGGCGCCGATGAGTCTGGGTTGGCTTTGTGTCTAAAATGTTGCACATTGTTCCCGGGGATTGCTCATTAGTATGCAGATGGCTGGTGTTTTGTTGCGCTGATGGTTCCTGGTATCGATCTTGTCTGGCCTTCCCAGAGGTGAATACACAGTTTGCCTGTAGCTGCTTGTTTTAGTCCTGTTGGCTGATTTTCCCATCAGCCTTTGCCGTTCGCCATTTTAAATCTGGGTTAGCCATTCTAAATCGGGAGTTAGCCATTTTAACTGGCTACAAGCCCTCCTTGTGATCCTAACGCGAAGCGTGAAGGATCACATCACTATGTTGCTTTCCATTCCCTGACCTGGGGGGGACACCTCCTTCATGGCCTCTGCACTGACCATAGCTATGCAAAAAAATTTTAACTAACAATTCTAAGGGCGCTATGTCAGACAGGGACATGCATTACAAAACAATAAACTGGGAACCTCTAACCTATTCTGAATATACTACACTCACTTAAACATTCCATTCTCCTACCTTCCTCAATCATACAACCAAATCATAGCATTTCATAGTCTTTCCTGGCTTGGCAGTCAAGCTCAGGATCATACAATTTGCTCATGAAAAAGTTCTTTACAGTTCTTTATTTACAATAACAATAAACGCAAGTGAATGTACTTTATTATAGGTCGCGGGGGTCTGGTCGTAACCGAACATAGGGGATCTGATCCTATATACCGGGGTTCGAGCGCGGTAGGCTCTCCTTCTCCATGAGTCATGTGACTGTTATGGGCCAGGGTTTAGAAAACTCCAAAGTATATCATGGAGTTCACCTGACCTACAACTGATTATTGATTTTGGTTGCGATGAGCACAAGGGCCTTTCCGGTGTTATTCAACAGAGGCCTTAAGCACTTTGAATCAAAAACAAGCTTTATTCTACGAATTCAGTTAACATTTTTATAAACACACACAGTAAGCATTGTTATCAACGACAAACATAAATACCCCACACAGCTACAGTACTTTATGTATAACGCTTAATAAATTTCTCCCTTCAGCTGTTCCAATTTAATAACAAGATCCCATAAACCAGTGCCCCCTTTTCAAAGGTGTGGGCCAGCACACAGCACTCATCACCTGGTATAAATTCTCTTGTTTTCTATCCAAAACAGCAAGTTTGAATTCCTTCCAGAAAGCTATTATTTTTTTTCATGCTATCAAGCAGTCTGGAAACAGCTTTTAAAATGAGGATAGAGAGACAGGACAAGATTTCTCTGTCTGAATCCAGCAGCCAAATGTGGAAACGAAAGCCACAAACAAGCCCCAAACCAAAGCGAAAGTAAAACTCAGAGCCACAGCCCAGCTCCACACACACAATGACATCACTGAAGCCATGTGATAAGACAAAACATTTATTGAAGGGACACTCCCATGACATGACATCCGACTACCGACAGTTGGCAGTAAGGCGTACACAAGGACAGTCACACATCAGGTAGTTCCACAGAGACCCAGTCTGTATAGATCCTGCACGTTATCCTTCCACGTGCTAAATAATAAATCATCATTCTGAGTAAGTCATCAGCATTTCTGTATGAATCATTGCAAGGACAAGACAACAGAACACAACAGTGCAGAGAAGGTGCTCCACTGTTGCATGTGTCAACTTTCAGGTGAGATATAAAAGCAAGACCCTGTCTGCTCTGCTCTTTGAGGTAGATGTAAAATATTCCCATGGCACGACAGCGAATATTTCTAATGAGTTACAGGGGCAGAGAGACCTGGGGGTTCATGCGCATAGATCTTTGAAGATGACAGTCAATATTGACAGAATAGTTCTTGGCCTTCATAAATATTTTAATAATCTTTATTGTCACAAGTAGGCTTACATTAACACTGCAATGAAGTTACTGTAAAAATCTCCTAGTTGCCACATTCCGGCGCCTGTTCGGATACACGGAGGGAGAATTTAGAATTTAGAATAGAGACACTGAATACAAAAGCAGGGAAGTTATGTTGAAAGTTCATAAAGCTCTGTTAGGCCACAATTGGAGTATTGCATTCCAGTGTAACATTCACACTTTAGGAAGGATGTAAAGATCCTTGGGATAGTGTAGAGGAGATTTACCAGAAAGGTTCCAGTGCTGAAGAATTTAAGTCTCAAATTTAGATTGAAGAAGCCAGGCCGGTTCTCCTTGCAACAGCAAAGGAGATTGAGAGGAAATTTGACAGGTTCAGATAAGGTGGAGGTAGAAACTCTGTCCACATTAGGTGATGGAACAAGATCTCAGGCACAGATTTAACCTTTGCGGCAAGAGATCGAACCATGGAAAAGATATGGTGCAGAAAGAAGCCATTCAGCCCATCAGGGGCTGGTTTAGCACAGGGCTAAAGAGCTGGCTTTTAAAGCAGACCAAGGCAGGCTAGCAGCACGGTTCAATTCCCGTACCAGCCTCCCCTAACAGGCGCTGGACTAGGGGCTTTTCACAGTAACTTCATTTGAAGCCTACTTGTGACAATAAGCGATTTTCATTTCATTTCACGTCTGCACTGGCCAAAAAAAGAGGGAATAGTGAATTACAGATTGATGCACGATCAATGACCACTGAAACGAGGTTGTGGTCCAACTGAAGGCTTTAATAAGCTAGATGTTTCCCCAGCAGCTCAGGTACAGAATGAAGGCTGCTGGGGCGGCACGGGTTCTTATACCCTGCCTATCAGGGCGGAGCTATCATACATTCTACCAATAGAAAGCATAGTTTCCACCAATGCTGACCGTAATACCTATAATACCACATTCACCCCCTGTTTAAAAAAAAGAGTCCGGCGGGGGTGGTGGCCTGAAACTACAAAACATGGCAACATGGTATAATTAGTTATGGAGGTACCGTAATACCTCCGTACAGTGTTTAGTAACTATTTACAATTCTGATAGTTATGTACATTCGATGGTTTATATTTACAGATTACAATTAATATGAAGCAATCGGTCCTCTGCGATCGTCGGAGCTTCGGTGGTGACTCCGGTGGAGGCTCGGGCGTCTGTGACTCCGGGAGCATGGCTTCAATCTCCATGGCAGCTTCGGCAACCCTAGACGGCGCTGGTGGGGAAAACGGTTGACCTGGGAAGGGAGCGCCTGTGGGTGGGCAGGCGGAAGGACCTATCCTCCTGTAAGGTGCTGCGATGGAGGGGAGGGTGGGACTGGCGGCTGGAATGCGCGTGGGGTTCCGGCGGGCGGCAGATCCCCTAGGGAGACCATATCTTGTCGGCCATCGGGTTACGCCACATAGGCGTACTGGGGGTTAGCATGGAGCAGATGGACCCCCTCAACCAACGGGTCCGACTTGTGCGCGCGCACGTGTTTTCGGAGCAGGATGGGTCCGGGTGCTGCCAGCCAGGTCGGGAGCTGCCAGCCAGGTCGGGAGCGAGGTCCCAGAGGAGGACTTCCTGGGGAAGACAAGGAGACATTCGTGAGGTGGCTGATTGGTGGTCGTACAAAGCAGTGACCGGATGGAGTAGAGGGCATCCGGGAGGACTTCTTGCCAGCGGGAGACTGCGAGGTTCCTGGACCGTAGGGCCAGTAGGACAGTTTTCCAGACCATTCCGTTCTCCCTCTCTACCTGTCCGTTACCCCGGTGGTTGTAACTGGTCGTCCTGCTCGAGGCTGAGCAGGAATTGACGCAGTTCGTCGCTCATAAAGTAGGACCCCCTATCACTGTGTATGTAAGCGGAGAACCCGAACAGTGCAAAGATGCTATGTAGGGCCTTGATGACGGTGGTTGCGGTCATGTCGGGGCAGAGGATGGCGAATGGGAACCGGGAGTACTTGTCAATCACGTTCAGGAAGTACGTGTTGCGGTCGGTGGAGGGGAAGTCCATGCCGAGGCATTCAAAGGGACGGGAAGCCTTTATCAGGTGCACTTTCTCTGGTCGGTAGAAGTGCGGTTTGCACTCCGCGCAGATTTGGCAGTCCCTGGTGGCTGTCCTGACCTCCTCGATGGAGTAGGGCAGGTTGCGGGTCTTGACAAAATGGAAAAGGCGAGTGACCCCCGGGTGGCAGAGGTCCTCGTGGAGGGCTCGGAGGCGGTCCACTTGTGCGGTGGCACATGTGCCACGGGACAGGGCGACAGGAGGCTTGTTTAGCTTCCCGGGACGATACAGGATCTCGTAGTTGTAGGTGGAGAGTTCGATCCTCCACCGCAAGATCTTGTCGTTTTTTTATCTTGCCCCGCTGTGCATTACCGAACATGAAGGCGACCGACCGTTGGTCAGTGAGGAGAGTGAATCTCCTGCCGACCAGGTAATGCCTCCAATGTCGCACAGCTTCTATTATGGCCTGGGCTTCCTTTTCGACTGAGGAGTGGCGGATTTCGGAAGCATGGAGGGTACGAGAGAAGAAGGCCATGGGTCTGCCCGCTTGGTTGAGGGTGGCCGCCAGAGCTACGTCGGACGTATCGCTCTCGACTTGGAAGGGGAGGGACTCGTCGATTGCGTGCATGGTGGCCTTTGCAATGTCTGCACTGATGCGGCTGAAGGCCTGCCGGGCCTCTATCGACAGGAGAAAAGCTATGGATTGGATCAGGGGACGGGCCTTGTCCGCGTAGTTGGGGATCCACTGGGCGTAGTAGCTAAAAAACCCTAGGCAATGTTTCAGGGCCTTGGAGCAGTGAGGGAGGGGGAACTCCATAAGGGGCGCATGCGTTCAGGGTCGGGGCCTATAACTCCATTTCACACTACGTAGCCGAGGATGGCTAAGGGGTCGGTACTAAACACGCATTTATCCTTGTTGTATGTAAGGTTAAGGATTTTAGCGGTCTGGAGAAATTTTCGGAGGTTGGTGTCGTGGTCCTGCTGGTCATGGCCGCAGATGGTGACATTATCGAGATACGGGAATGTTGCCCGTAAACCGTACCGGTCAACCATTCGGTCCATCTCGCGCTGGAAGACCGAGACCCCGCTAGTAACAACGAAGGGAACCCTTAAGAAGTGATAGAGCCGCCCATCTTCCTCGAAGGCAGTGTATTTGCGGTCACCAGTGCGGATGGGGAGCTGGTGGTAGGCGGACTTGAGATCCACCGTGGAGAAGACCTTATAATGCGCGATCCTGTTTACCAGGTCGGATGTGCGGGGGAGAGGGTACGCATCCAGCTGCGTAAACCTGTTGATGGTCTGACTGTAGTCGATGACCATCCTATGCTTCTCCCCGGTCTTTACCACCACTACTTGAGCTCTCCAGGGGCTGTTACTGGCTTCAATGACCCCTTCCCTCAGTAGCCTTTGGACCTCTGACCTAATAAAGATCCGGTCCTGGGCACTGTAGCGTCTGTTCCTGGTGGCGATGGGTTTGCAATCCGGGGTGAGGTTCGCAAACAAGGAAGGCGGGTCGACCTTAAGGGTCGCGAGGCCGCAGACAGTAAGGGGGGGTATAGGGCCACGAATTGGAAGGTCAGACTTTGAAGGTTACACTGGAAGTCTAAACCGAGGCGTGTAGCCGCGCAGAGGTGGGGAAGGACGCAGAGACGGAAATTTTTGAACTCCCTTCCCTGGACTGTGAGGTTTGCTACACAAAACCCCTTTATCAGGGGCTGGTTTAGAACACAGGGCTAAATCGCTGGCTTTTAAAACAGACCAAGGCAGGCCAGCAGCACGGTTCAATTCCCGTACCAGCCGCCCCGAACAGGTGCCGGAATGTGGCGACTAGGGGATTTTCACAGTAACTTCATTTAAAGCCTACTTGTGACAATAAGCGATTTTCATTTCATTTTCATTTCATTTATCTCCACTGAGTGGGAACCGGAAGCCAGGGAGATTTTTTGATTAATGGTGTGGATGAGGAGAGAACAGCGCCTTACCGTGTCAGGGTGTATGAAGCTCTCCGTGCTCCCAGAGTCGATTAGGCAGGACGTCTCGTGCCCGTTGATGAATACGGTCGTCGTAGCAGTTGAGAGTGTTTGAGGCCGCGACTGATCCAGAGTCACCGAGGCTAGTCGCAGCAGTTGAGAGTTCTCTTCGGGCAGTGCGTGGTCAGCCGAGCTGGGGTCCTGGGGGTTCATCCAAGATGGCGTCTCCCATTGGTCGCACATAGCTGGGGGTGGACAAAATGGCGGCGCCCATCCTTCCAACGTGGCGTCAGTGGAACAAGATGGCGGCGCCCATGGTCCGCACGTGGCCCTGGAATAATGCAGATGGCGGCGACTGCTGGCCGCATGGGGCCCGTGGAGAAGTTAGTGGTTGCGGTCCGCATTCGCCGCCGGAGACCACGGCAACCGCCCGGGCCTGGCATTCCCCCACGAAATGGCCCTTTTTGCCGCATCCCTTGCAGGTGAATACGCAGGCCGGGCAGCTTTGCCTGCCCGCAAAAGTAGCAGCGGGGCCCCTCGGGGTTGCCAGGCCGCCTTGCAGTGCAGGCCTGTGGGGGAATAGAGGAAGTCTCGGGGTTAGCCGCGGAGGAGTTCCACGCTGCCCAGGGGGCTGCCACGTGATCGGGAATGTAAGCACGGGCGTTCCTGGAGGCCACGTCCAGGGTGTCTGCAAGGGCCCGTGCCTCCCTGAGACCCAGGGTGTCCTTTTCTAACAGGCACTGGCGGATTTGTGACGATAGCATACCTGCCATGAAAGCGTCCCGGACTAAGAGTTCCGTGTGTTCGCTCGCCGAAACTTGCGGGCAGCCGCAGCTTCTGCCCAACACCAGGAGTGCACGGTAGAATTCCTCCAGCGATTCCCCAGGGGCTTGCCGCCTTGTTGCAAGCAGGTGCCGGGCGTAGACCTGGTTTACCGGGCGAATATAGTGTCCTTTTAGTAGCTCTATTGCTGCGTCGAAGTCTTCCGCTTCCTCGATGAGGGTGTAAATCTCTGGGCTCACGCTTGAGTGCAGGACGTGCAGTTTCTGCTCTCCCGTGGGTGCGTTTTCGGCCGTCTCGAAATACCCTTTAAAACACGCCAGCCAGTGCTTAAAGATTGCCGCTGAGTTCGCCGCGTAGGGGCTAAGTTGCAGACACTGCGGCTTGATTTGGAGCTCCATCCTTTCTTCTTAAAAACTAGCTTATTAAATTGATGCACGATCAATGACCACTGAAGCGAGGTTGTAGTCCAACTGAAGGCTTTAATAAGCTAGATGTTTACCCCAGCAGCTCAGGTACAGAATGAAGGCTGCTGGGGCGGCACGGGTTCTTATACCCCGCCTATCAGGACGGAGCTATCATACATTCTACCAATAGAAAGCATATAGTTTCCACTAATGGTGCTTTAGCCTGTCAGGTACCGTAATACCTATAATACCACACAGATGCCCTCCACCCTCATGACCCCTCCAATCCTTATACCAATTACCTTGAATCAAAACCCACTGAGAATTGATCCCTCAGCTCGGGGAAACAAGTCTTTCCTATCTACCCCATCTAGACTCCTAAATAAGCAGGATGTGAGGAAAAACCTTTTTTCCCAGAGCGTGATAATTATCTAGAGCTCGCTGCTGATGAGAGTGATGGAAATGGAGACAATCAATGATATTGAAGAGAAATCTGATGGGCACTTGAGAGAAATAAACGTTTACTGCCTCGGGGATAGGGCAGAGGGATGGGACTGATTGGATTGCTCTGCAGAGGCCTGGCATGTAAGGTTTTCGGGCAATTCGGCCCTTTTTGGACTGCCCAAGAATAAAACCCAGAGACTGTAAACTGGACACTTTTCAGCCAAGGGAACGTAACCAGATTTCCCAGCAGGCTTGGTCCGCTGAGCTGAGTAGGGGCATAGGTATTTACAAACCCCCCCCAGGAGCTCCAAGGAAGAAGGAGCCAGACAACTAGATAAGATTAAAACACAGACAAAGGGGCACGGGAATACACAGGGGGCCTGCCTGCAAGCAGGACAATGGGATGGTCATAGCCCCATGCAGATGTAAATGACTTGGCCTCCACCAGAGCAGAATCCAATCAACACCCCATCAACATAGCAAGGTGAGAATAGCAGCCATCTCCGGAGCAGATGGAAGACTTTGAAAATCTTCACAAGAGAGCTTAACCTTGTTATCCCAAAAAGCAGACAGTCTGGGCTCAGTATATTGCGCTGGAAAAGCCCCTTGAAGATAAACGGTAGAAAAAACCAAGTTGGAGGCGGACCTGGGGGAGGTACTCCAATCCTGACAGAAGCCACCGGCAGGAACTCACTGGGTGGAGGGGGCGGAGTCGGCGCCAAATTCAAATCGCGGCAGGTCTGCCTGGCTGGAAGGAGCGGACCTGCGAGGAGAACCCGGAAGCCAACAGCTCTGACCGGCTCAAAGGGGGCGGGACCAGCGGGAACTTTAAACCTTACCAATTCAATGCAAAGGGGGCTGGCCGAACACAGGAAAAAGCCAGGTAAAACGGATATAAAAGGGGCTGTGTTTCGATTGAGAGTCTCTTGGCTTGACCTCTCCACCTTCGACTTGACCTCCTGCAGCCTGTGACCGTAAGTACCCTGCAGCAGCTTGCGAAACTCCCTTGACCTTGATAGTGGTTGAGGCTTTGGGGAAGGGGACTTGATTTGTGTTCTGTGTCATTGCTAAAACTGTGTAACAATAAGATTTTACGTTGTGTCCGTTATAGTACTTTCTGAATAGACTTAGTTTGTGTTAGAGTTTAAGATTTTATTATAATTTCTTCTGTTTGATGATTTTGACCTGGGTTTTGCAATAAACCTCGATTTGCTGATAATTGGAGTCGTTTAAATTCTTCAATCTCTCACCAGCGATCTCTGACCAAGTCATTGTTAAGATATTCCTCACCTTAATTCCGGGGTCGAGAATCTAGGGTCATCTTGAACGATTCACTCAGGACAGGCTGCTGGTTAGGTAATAAACAGCAGTGTCCTATTCTCTCTCTTGGGAAAGCTACTCCAGCGAAGTAGGAACCGGGTGGGTGTTGCACCACCGGCAAGAGAGAGAATCACCTGGGCATTGGTGGGGGTCTGGATATCTGTGTGATATAAGCCTCAGGCTTCCGGTTAGGGATAAACGGCAGGCTTGATTCAGTGCTCTCTTCCGTGGAGGTGTCCCAGTGCGGCATCCCCTGGCCTCTGAAGTTTCAGTGCCAGCTGGAGAGAGACACACACAGATACTCAAACCCCAGATATCGGCCCAGTAGTGGAGTAGCAGAGATGGAACCCTCTACAGCATGACTTGCCAAAAGGTCTCCTTCAGTGCCAGAATGACTCTATGGCATAGAATGGGACCACGAGGAGTCAGGAAGTGGAAAAAATAGCAGCTGAGCAGCAGGAGGTCCCACCTTCATTTCTCTCTCCGACCCATTTAGTGGAGTTGGAAAAGGCAGAGCAAGAACCCCATACGTTGCTGTTTGATCAAGACAGGGGGATATGGACACGAGACTACACCTGAGTAAGGTGAAGTTCGGTGAGTAGTAGGGAGTTTGGCTCAATTCGTAAATTTGGGAGACTTCCGGTGGGGCCATGGTGTGAGTGGTCACACACAGGGCAGCTCCTGCTTGAAGGCACAGAAAAGAGCTCTTTTTACTCGATACTGGGTGAAATTTTGATGAAAAGGCGTAGATGAACATTGGAGGGGTAGTTTCCCCCAGATGTGGTATGTCTGCTGGTTATCAGACCCGGCAGAAAACAGCGCGAGACAAGGCTAAAGAGTTGGAGCAGGCCAGTACTGCAGCAGCAGCCACTGTAAGCATGACCCTCCACTGACCGTAACGTGTACTTCCTCAACATTGTTGACGAATACTCAAGATTCCCCTTTGCCATCCCATGCCCTGACATGACCTCTGCCACCGTCATCAAGGCCCTGCACAATCTCTTCACCTTGTTCGGATTCCCCAGCTCCATCCATAGCGATCGGGTTTCCTCCTTCATGAGCGACGAGTTGCGTCAGTTCCTGCTTAGCAAGGGCATCGCCTCCAGCAGGATGACCAGCTACAACCCCCTGGGCAACGGACAGGTGGGGAGGGAGAACGCGACGGTCTGGAAGGCCGTCCTCCTGTCCCTACGGTCTAGAAGTCTCCCAGTCTCCTGCTGGCAGGAGGTCCTCTCCGATGCGCTCCACTCCATCCGGTCGCTCCTGTGTACAGCCACCAACAAGACCCCTCACGAATGTATGTTTGCCTTCCCCAGGAAGTCCACCTCCGGGGTCTTGCTCCCGTCCTGGCTAACAATCCCAGGGCCCGTCCTCCTCCGGAAGCATGCGAGGAGTCATAAATCAGATCCCCTTGTCGAGAAGGTCCTGCTCCTCCATGCCAATCCACAATACGCCTACGTGCACATCATGACGGGCGGCAGGACACAGTCTCCCTCCGGGATTTGGCACCTGCAGGTTCCCCAGCGACCATCACCACCACCCCCGCCCACACACCACCCCCCCCTCCACCGACTCAACTACTGGGTGAAGAAGAGGACAACACGCTCCCGGACGCGCAGGTCTCGACACCGGTGCCCACCCCACAGCCGGGACTGAGGTGATCACGGCGGAAGGTCAAGGCCCCCAGCAGACTTGATTTTTAAGTCCACTTCACCCCCGCTGGACTCTTTTTTTTTTAAAACAGGGGGTGAATGTGGTAAACCACTGTAGTATATAATATATGTATTGTGGTAAACTGCCACGGTATTATATGTAATGTGGTAAACCACTGCCTGATGGCTCCGCCTCCCCTCGGGCTCGGTATAAAGGTGGCTGGTCTCCACCTCTGCCCCAGTTCGGGATCAGAGGCCAGGAGGCTTTCTGTTTAGTTTATTAAAGCCTCAGTTACCTTCACTACTCGTCTTGTGTTCATTGATGGCACATCAGGGTGAGAGGTTTATGTGGGGATGGATGTTCCCATCCTCCCCTCCTGTTTTATGTGACTGTTTGTGTTTAACATTTGTTTGTTTGCTTTTGGAGAAGGCTGCCTGGAGTTCAGAAGTCTGTTTGGGTGGGGGAGGTCAGCAGGGAGCCTTCCTCCTTGAGCTGAGGAGTGGGATGGGGGAAGGGAAGATCATTGGGTGGTGCCTTTGGGCAAGGGCTGCCGCGCTAGCAGGTGATGCTGATGAACGGAATTGAGGTGGTGGGGGAGAAGGCCGAGGGAGGGGGTGGGGGCGGGGGGGGGAGGTTGTTGCGATGTGGCAGGGGGTAAGAGATGATATGGTCAGGGATGGAGTAAAGGGCCATCGGGGATGGGATAGGTATAGGATGCAATTAAGGGGGCTGGCGTTAAGTGGGGAAGATGACGGATGGTAGATGGTATTGGAGGAGTAAGCCTCCGGTAAGGCTGGTAACGTGGAACGTCCGGGGACTGAATAGGCCGGTTAAAAGGTCGCGGGTGTTCGCGCACCTCAGGAGCTTGAAAGCGGGGGTGGTCTTTCTGCAGGAGAGACGCCTCCGTGTGAAGGAGCAGGTTAGGTTAAGGAAGGGGTGGGTGGGACAGGTTTTTCACTCGGGGTTTGATTCGAAATCGAGGGACGTGCTGATTTTTTAAAAAAATCGTTTTATTGGAATTTATCAAAATTAGGTACATTTGCCATTCGATTTCATTTATTATACAATGTAGGAAAAAGACTTTGTCCTCCTTTACTTTATTTACATATTGTTGCTGCCTAGTTAGGCGTGTCCTCCCACCCATCCCCAACCCCCTTCCCTAACCCCTCCCTCTCTCTCTCTCCCCCCCCCCCCCCACCCTCCCCCTTCTGTCCTCCCGGATCCGGGGGTGTGCTCCCCTTTCACCTTGTTCCCCTCCTTTTCTTTCTTCCCTCCGTCGGCTTCTGCTGTGTTCTTTTTGTGGCTGGGGAGGGAGTTGCCTCCCCCCTCCCAACTAGTGTTTTCTCACTTTGTCCCTCCCATGTTGTGACGTTCCTCCTTGTCCTACTTTCTTTCCCCTCTTTAATACCTCCCATTCCCCTATCGACTGGCTGTTGCTGGCCTCAAACAGGCTTTGGAACAGGCCGCCAAATTGCCCCCATGGAGTATGGAAGCCCTCGTCCGACCTTTGGATGGTGTATTTGCTGTTCTCCAGTGGAGAACTTCCAAGAGGTCAGCTAGCTAGTCTGCCAGTTGAGGACTCTGGGTCTTATCCATTGGCGTTTAGAAGGATGAGGAGAGATCTCATTGAAACCTACAGGATACTGTGAGGCCTGGATAGAGTGGACGTGGGGAGGATGCTTCCACTAGGAGGAAAAACTGGAACCCGAGGGGAAACCTCAGACTGAAGGGACAATCCTTTAAAACTGAGATGAGGAGGAATTTCTTCAGCCAGAGGGTGGTGAATCTGTGGAACTCTTTGCCACAGAAGTCTGCGGAAACCATGTCACTGAGTGTCTTTAAGACAGAGATAGATAATGGTGGCATAAGGCACAGTGGTTAGCACTGAGACTGTGGCGCTGAGGACCCGGTTCGAATCCCGGCCCTGGGTCACTGTCCATGTTGAGTTTGCACATTCTCCCCATGTCTGCGTGAGTTTCACCTCTACAACCCAAACGATGTGCAGGTTAGGTGATTGGCCACGCTAAATTGTCCCTTAATTGGAAAAAAAAATAATTGGGTACTCTAAATTTTTAAAAACACAGAGATAGATAGATTCTTGATCAATAAGGGTATCAGTGGTTATGTGGAGAAGGCAGGAGAATGGGGATGAGAAACATATCAGCCATGTTTGAATGGCGGAGCAAACTCGATGGGCTGAATGGGCTATTTCTGCTCTTATGTCTTCTGGACAATCCCACGGTGTCATTGGCTGCTTCAAGGGCTTTTGGCATCAGCCCTTGTACAGTTCACAGCCTTTTAATAAATCTCTGATTGTTGCCTTCAATGTTGCAGAATTCTATTCTTTTCGGCTACAAGTACAAACATGCAACAGCTATGAAAGAAACCTGGCGACGAGGATTGGCGGGTGGGGGGGGGGGAGAACAAAATTTCCTAGTGAACAAGAAGATTGCAGCTCCAATGATTAACGGTGAACAATATCAACGGGAGGTTAGCAACCCGCACCTTCCATCGGAACCGGTAAGATTTTGGGAGCAAAGGAAGGGCCTGTTAGAACATAGAACATACAGTGCAGAAGGAGGCCATTCGGCCCATCGAGTCTGCACCGACCCACTTAAGCCCTCACTTCCACCCTATCCCCGTAACCCAATAACCCCTCCTGACCTTTTTGGACACTAAGGGCAATTTAGCATGACCTATCCACCTAACCTGCACGTCTTTGGACTGTGGGTGGAAAGCTGAAAAACATACTCCAAGATTCAGCTACTTTATTCCAGCAAGTAAGATTTCTGAAGATATTAAACTACTTGCATTTTTAAGTATAATTGGAAGCAAATTTGGTATGACATTTGGTCCAACCTGATGATACAAAGAATTGGTTAAAACATTAGAAGGTCATTATGCACTAATGCCATTAATTCTCATGGAGAGGTTTCAATTTCACTGAAGAAAGTGAAGTTACTGTGAAAATCCCCGAGTCGACACACTCCGGCGCCTGTTCGGGTACACAGTCCACCTAACAGCACGTCTTCCGGGACCTGTGGGAGAAAACCGGAGCACCCGGAGGAAACCCACGCAGACACGGTGAGAATGTGCGGGCTCCACACAGACAGTGACCCAAGTCGAGAATCAAACCTAGCACCCTGGTGCTGTGAAGCAACAGTGCTAACCATTGTGCTACCGTGCTGCCCACGTAGAGGTACGAGGCAGGGATGTCCGATGTCTCCCTTGTTGATTGCATTGAGTTCGGTGGAAGGGGCGAAAGCGAAATGGGAGGTGTTGGAGCCAATACTGGAGGAGGCGGTGTGGAGTGAGGGGCTTTGGAGGGTGAATGTTACGTTGTCACCTGCGAGACTGAGCCTTATCCAGCTAAAGATAGTGTTTTGAGCACACCTCACTAAAATGAGGATGAGTTGTTCTTTTGAGGGGGTGGAGGATAGGTGCAAGCACTGCTCAAGACACACACTTGTTTTGGACCTGTGGGGTTCTGGAGGTCTGGGGCAGCATGGTAGCTTAGTGGTTAGCCTCACGATGCCGAGGACCTGGGTTCGATCCTGGCCCCGGGTCACTCTCCGTGTGGAGTTTGCACATTCTCCCCAGCGTTGCGCAGGTCAAAGAGACACAGCCTGAGTGAGTGAGACACAGACAGAGTGAGAATTTGAAACTTGGTAATTTGGTGCAGTGAGGTAATTCGGTGCAGAGTGGGAGAAGGTGCTTTTTCCCAACTGTTTTGTTCCCTCTCTTTCTTCGGGCCTAATTTCGGGAGCCATTCGTAGGAGAAGGAGCAGTCTCTGTGAGTATAAAAACCTAACGGTAACTTCCTGTTTTCCAGGTTTTTTTTTCAAAAGTGACGTCACAGGGAAGCTGTGATCTGATTGGTTGATAGCAAATCTGCCCCAAATTTTTAAAAAACACAGCTAAACTCGTAAACTTAAATTAAACTAATTAATTAATTAGAGATGGCTGGTCAGGTGATGTGCTTGAGCTGCTTGATGTGGGAGCTGGCAGATCCCATTGCGAGCTGCAGCGACCACATCTGCAGTAAGTGTTGGCTGCTCGAAGAGCTCCGGCTCAGAGTTGATGAGCTGGAGTCTGAGCTTCAAACACTGAGGCACATCCGGGAGGGGAAGACTTACCTGGACACTGTGTTTCAGGAGGCAGTCACACTTGTCAGAGTAAGTAGTTTAAATACTGCCAGTGGCCAGGGACAGCAGGGTGTGACTGCAAGTCAGGCAGGTAAAGGGAACTAGCAGTCAGGAACTCAGGAGCCTCAGCCCGTGACCCTGTCCAACAGGTATGAGGCACTTGCTCCCTGTGTGGATGGCGAACAGGGCTGCAGGAAGGATGAGTCAGCTGACCAAGGCACCATGGTTCAGCAGGCCATTCAAGGGGAGGGAGTAAATAGGCAAGTTGTAGTTGTTGGGGATTCTATTGTCAGGGGGATAGATAGTATCCTTTGTGAGCAGGATAAAGAGTCCCGCATGGTATGTTGCCTGCCCGGTGCTAGGGTGCGGGACATCTCTGACCGGCTTGAAAGGATACTGGAGAGGGAGGGGGAGGATCCAGTTGTTGTGGTCCATGTCGGTACCAACAACATAGGCAAGTCTAGGAAAGAGGACCTGTTTAGAGATTATAAAGAGCTAGGATTCAAATTAAAAAACAGGTCCTCAAGGGTCATAATCTCCGGATTACTGCCCGAGCCACGTACAAATTGGCATAGGGAGGCAAGAATAAGGGAAGTTAACAAGTGGCTGAAAGAGTGGTGTGGGAAAGAGGGGTTCCTTTTCATGGGACACTGGCATCAGTTTTGGGACGGGGGGGAACTATACCGTTGGGACAATCTCCACCTGAACCGAGCTGGGACCAGTGTTCTGGCGAAAAGAGTAAATAGGGTGGTCAATAGGACTTTAAACTAGAGATTGGGGGGGGGAAGGGAAAGTCAGGGAACCAAGAGGTCAAGTAATCAGTGGGAAGCGTAGCTGCTTAGGAATACAAAAAAGCACGAAAAGACAGAACTCAGGAGAGGTTACGATAGTCCCCATCTCACAAAATATGACACATATGGAAAGGCTCAGTAAACCAAGGTCCACCACACTAAGAAAACAAAAAGGGTCGGTCAATAGAGAATTAAAGGTGCTATATTTAAATGCGCGCAGTGTACGGAACAAGGTAGATGAGCTTGTGGCCCAGATTGTGACTGGCAGGTATGATGTGGTAGGCATCGCAGAGACGTGGTTGCAGGGGGTTCAGGACTGGCATTTAAACATCCAGGGATTCACAACCTATCGAAAAGACAGAGAGGTGGGCAGAGGGGGCGGGGTTGCCTTGTTAATTAGGAATGAAATTAAATCAATAGCACTAAACGACATAGGGTCAGATGATGTGGAGTCTGTGTGGGTAGAGTTGAGGAACCACAAAGGCAAAAAAACCATAATGGGAGTTATGTACAGGCCTCCTAACAGTGGTCAGGACCAGGGGCACAAAATGCACCACAAAATAGAAAGTGCATGTCAGAAAGACAAGGTCACAGTGATCATGGGGGACTTCAATATGCAGGTGGACTGGGTAAATAATGCTGCCAGTGGACCCAAGGAAAGGAAATTCATTGAATGTTTACAGGAGGGCTTTTTGGAACAGCTTGTGATGGAGCCCACGAGGGAACAGGCCATTCTGGACTTAGTGTTATGTAATGAGCCAGACTTGATTAAAGATCTTAAAGTAAGGGAACACTTAGGAGGCAGTGATCATAATATGGTAGAATTCAATCTGCAATTTTAAAGAAAGAAGGTCGAATCAGATGTAAAGGTGTTACAGTTAAATAAAGGTAACTACAGGGGCATGAGGGAGGAACTGATGAAAGTCGACTGGGAGCAGAGCCTAGTGGGAAAGACAGTAGAACAGCAATGGCAGGAGTTTCTGGGAGTAATTGAGGACACAGTACAGAGGTTCAGCCCAAAGAAAAGAAAGGTTATCAGAGGGGGGATTAGGCAGCCATGGCTGACAAAGGAAGTTAGGGAATGCATCAAAGCAAAAGAGAAAGCCTATAATGTGGCAAAGAGTAGTGGGAAGTCAGAAGATTGGGAAGGCTACAAAAACAAACAGAGGATAACAAAGAGAGAAATAAGGAAAGAGAGGATCAAATATGAAGGTAGGCTAGCCAGTAACATTAGGAATGATAGTAAAAGTTTCTTGAAATACATTAAAAACAAACGGGAAGCAAAAGTAGACATTGGGCCGCTCCAAAATGACGCTGGTAATCTAGTGATGGGAGACAAGGAAATAGCTGAGGAACTAAAGAAGTACTTTGCGTCAGTCTTCACAGTAGAAGACATGAGTACTATCCCAACAATTCAGGAGAGTCAGGGGGCAGAGTTGAATAAGGTAGCCATCACAAAGGAGAAAGTGCTAGAGAAACTAAGAGGTCTAAAAATTGATAAATCTCCGGGCCCAGATGGGCTACATCCTAGAGTTCTAAAGGAGAAAGCTGAAGAAATAGTGGAGGCGTTAGTTATGATCTTTCAAAAGTCACTGGAGTCAGGGAAAGTCCCAGAGGATTGGAAAATCACTGTTGTAATCCCCCTGTTCAAGAAGGGAACAAGGAAAAAGATGGAAAATTATAGGCCAATTAGCCTAACCTCGGTTGTTGGCAAGATTCTAGAATCCATCGTTAAGGATGAGATTTCTAAATTCTTGGAAGTGCAGGGTCGGATTAGGACAAGTCAGCATGGATTTAGTAAGGGGAGGTCGTGCCTGACAAACCTGTTAGAGTTCTTTGAAGAGATAACAAATAGGTTAGACCAAGGAGAGCCAATGGATGTTATCTATCTTGACTTCCAAAAGGCCTTTGATAAGGTGCCTCACGGGACACTGCTGAGTAAAATAAGGGCCCATGGTATTCGAGGCAAGGTACTAACATGGATTGACGATTGGCTGTCAGGCAGAAGGCAGAGAGTTGGGATAAAAGGTTCTTTTTCGGAATGGCAACCGGTGACGAGTGGTGTCCCGCAGGGTTCATTGTTGGGGCCACAGCTGTTCTCCTTATATATTAACGATCTAGATGACAGGACTGGGGGCATTCTGGCTAAGTTTGACGATGATACAAAGATAGGTGGAGGGTCAGGTAGTATGGAGGGGGTGGGGAGGCTGCAGAAAGATTTAGACAATTTAGGAGAGTGGTCCAAGAAATGGCTGATGAAATTCAACGTGGGCAAGTGCAAGGTCTTGCAATTTGGAAAAAAGAATAGAGGCATGGACTATTGTCTAACCGGTGACAAAATTCATAATGCTGAAGTGCAAAGGGACTTGGGAGTCCTAGTCCAGGATTCTCTAAAGGTAAACATGCAGGTTGAGTCCGTAATTAAGAAAGCAAATGCAACGTTGTCATTTATCTCAAGAGGCTTGGAATATAAAAGCAGGGATGTACTTCTGAAGCTTTATAAAGCATTAGGTAGGCCCCATTTAGAATACTGTGAGCAATTTTGGGCCCCACACCTCAGGAAGGACATACTTGCACTGGAGCGGGTCCAGCGGAGATTCACACGGATGATCCCAGGAATGGTAGGCCTCACATACGATGAACGTCTGAGGATCCTGGGATTATATTCATTGGAGTTTAGGAGGTTGAGGGGAGATCTAATAGAAACTTACAAGATAATGAATGGCTTAGATAGGGCGGACGTAGGGAAGTTGTTTCCATTAGCAGGGGAGACTAGGACCCGGGGGCACAGCCTTAGAATAAAAGGGAGTCACTTTAGAACAGAGATGAGGAGAAATTTCTTCAGCCAGAGAGTGGTGGGTCTGTGGAATTCATTGCCACAGAGGGCGGTGGAGGCCGGGACGTTGAGTGTCTTTAAGACAGAAGTTGATAAATTCTTGATTTCTTGAGGGATTAAGGGAGATATCAGTGGTAGGAAAGATAGTGGAATTTTGTGCAGTGATGTAATAAAAAATATCTGGAAACTAAGTCTTTCTGCAGCCTCCACACCTCCTCAATACTACCTGCCCCTCCACCTATGGAGAGAGAGCGGGTAAATGGAGTTGAAATCAGCCATGATTGAATGGTGGAGTGGACTTGATGGGCCAAATGGCCTGACTTCCGCTCCTATGTCTTATGGTCTTATGTCTGTGAACAGGCGTCAGAGTGTGGCGACGAGGGGATTTTCACAATAACCTCATTGCGGTGTTAATGTAAGCCTACTTGTTCCAATAATAAAGATTATTTATTTATTGCCTAGAAACTGAACTGGACTAGCCATATAAATACTATGGTTACAAGAGCTGGTCAGAGGCTAGGACTCCTGTGTCGAGTAACTCACCTTCTGACTCCCCAAAGCCTGTCTGGCACACGTCAGGACTGTGATGGATTTCTCCCCATTCCCCTGGATGAGCGCAGCTCCAACTTTCAAGAAACTTGACACCATCCAGAACAAAGCAGTCCGCTTGATTGGCACCCCATCTACAAACTTTCAAGCCCTCCACCACTGATGCACTGCGTGCGTACCTACACCACAGGGACTGCAGCAGTTCAAGAAGGAAGCTGACCACCTTCTCCAGGATAAATTAGGGGTGTGCACATCCCTTAAATGAAAAGTTGTTCAAGCAAGGTCTTTCCCTTTGGAATTTGACCAAACTACTCATATTTTAAGTTTCCAGATATTTTTTATTACATCACTGCGCAAAATTCCTCTATCTTTCCTACCACTGACATTAAGCTAATTGGTCTTAATTCATTCATGGAATGTGAGTGCCGCTGGCTAGGACAGCATTCATTGCCCTGCCCTAATTGCCCTTGAAGGTGGTGATGAGCTGCCTCCTTGAACTGCTGCAAGAGAGGCAGTGGTATTGTCACTGGACCAGTAATCCAGAGACCCTTGGGTCCTGGGTTCAATCCCACGGCCGATTGTGAAATTTGAATCCAACAAAAATTAAAAGTTTAACGATGATCATGAAACCATTTTCGTAAAAATCCATCTGGTTTTTCCCATCGGGGAAGGGAATCTGCCGTTCTTACCTGGTCTGGCCTACATGCGACTCCAGATCAACAGCAATGTGGTTGACTCTGAAATAGCTCAGCTGTAACAAACTGCGATAGAAAACTGGTCTTATTTTCCAGAGCTTGTCCTATTTCAGTCTTGACCTAGGAACCCTATGAGCTCTTCACCAGTCCTCGGGCTTTACCTGCAGGTAGTGGTGCTTTGCTGCTCGCAGCTTTCCGAGTGATATAATCCTCGGGATCGATTAAGTTGTACTTCTTCAGCAGTTCACCGTCTATGCAGTCCCTGAATGTGGACTTCACTGCAAGGAGATAGACAGATAAGAAAGATTAGCAGCAATGTATATAATGCCAATGTAGAATCCGACACGGCAGAAACACTCATAGGACGTACGGTAGGATACAAAGAAAGAGATTTATTAAGTTACAGTACTAAACTGCCATGCCCTAAAGGGTCACCCTTCCTGACCTGCACCCAGGCTGGGGTTTTTATACTGTGGAGCCTTCCCTGTTAAGGGAGAAGTTACTGGGGGAGTTCATATTAATTATGAGTTAATGGGAACCGGATGGTGCACTCTCCCTACTTCCCAGGCGGTCATAACAGCTCCCCCTCCCCCCCACCCGCCCCCAAGTCCAGTTCCTTGCTGAGCGTCAAGACTGGACTGGCAGGGCTGGTGTTGGAGGAGGAGCGGGCACGGATATCAGCGTTGGTGTCGATGGCCGCAGATCTGTTCTCAACATCCGTGCCCGAGACTGAGCCGGGATCCGAGAAAACGGCGTCGGACATCTCGACCCCCTAGCCGTCCACGGTTAGAGGGGACAGCGGTTGCGGCGGATGTAGAATCATAGAATTTACAGTGCAGGAGGCCATTCGACCCATCGAGTCTGCACCGGCTCTTGGAAAGAGCACCCGACCCAAGCCCACACCCCCACCCTATCCCCATAACCCAGTAACCCCACCCAACACTAAGGGCGGTTTTGGACACCAAGGGCAATTTATCATGGCCAATCCACCTAACCTGCACAAGATGTGCAAAGGGATCCGCAGAATCTGTGGTTGGCGATAGGCGCTGCCAATTCTTGGAGCCGGCCGCGGATGTGGTCCACATGGCGTTAGATTCCCAGCCCAATGCCTGTACAGAGTATGATACCGGCCCTGTTTAGCGTAGTACGATCCCCAGGATCCACGTGGCTCCATCACTGAAATTCGGAAGTACATGGCGTCCCATCTACTCCCCAGGAGTGAAACTGCGGAGCGTACTCTGACATTCCGCGTCGACTTCGGACCACTCTTGGCCCTGCTGGACCTTCTTCCCGATGTCCGAAATGCCCAAGCTTATCTGTGTCCCGAGGCGTCGACCCATGAGTAGCTCAGCCGGTGCCACCCCCCATGCCACCCCCATGGTAACTAAACTGAAAACGGGCCAATCGGGTTTCCCAGGTTCCGCTGGTCAGCTTCTTACATGTTTCGACTGTTCAGTCAGACAGTCCGTTTGAGGCCAGGTGAAAAGATACCTTCCGCATGTGGCGGATCCCGTTCACAGCCACGAATGCCTCGAACTCTGTACGAGTGAAAGCGGCTCCATTGTTGGGGACCAGTACCTCAGGGATACCATGTGTGCTGAAAGTATAGGGCAGGCGGTCCCCGGTCACCCTTGCAGTCGTTGCATGCATCATGTGGACGTAGAGCCACTCAAAGCGTTCAGGAACAATGATCCCTGAAAAGGACCGGCGAGGTCTATGTGAAGGGATAACCATTGTCGGCCTGACCATTCCCAAGGGTGCAATGGCAACCCTGGTAGAGCTTTCTGCTGTTCCTGGCACAGCCTGCATCGTTGGGCCAGTTTCTCTATATCCATGTCGATGCCCGGCCACCAGCTGTAATTGCAGGCGAGCATCTTCATCTTGGACAGCCCCATTTGTCCATTATGGAGCTCCTGTAGTAAGGTGGCCTGCCTGCATTCCCAGGTCCCCTAAAAGAGGATGCCGTCCTCCACGCTGAGCTCTTGGAGGTGTAGGCTTTCAAATCGTCAGGTAGCGCCCTGTGCTGGGCCCCATACTGAATGTGGCAGACTCGGGACAACTATGGGTCCTTCTGCGTACAACCCTGCATTCGGGCCCCATTGCTGGCAATGAGTCCATAAAGTGGAGCGCAGTCACCTCCGTGGAGAGGGACGTCGGCGGCCTTGTTGGGAGGGGGCTTAAAGCATCCACATGTGGGATCTTACCGCCGGGGCGATGTTCCAAACTATACTCATATACCCCAGCAATAAGGCCCAACGCTAGATCCTTGCAGATGCGATCGGGGGAATTGCTCGGTCTTCTTTGAACAGGCCCAATAGCGGTTTATGGTCAGTGTAGACCATGAAAGTGTGCCCGTAAATGTATTGATGAAACTTACGGGCTCCAAAGCTGACTGTTAACCCTTCCTTTTCGATCTGCGCTCAGCGTCAGCGAGCGTGCAGAACGCGGATGCGATCGTCCGTTCTGATCCATCTGCCATGCGGTGGGGGAGGACTGCACCTGTCCCATTCGGTGATGCATCATCCGTCAACAGCAGCGGCTTGACAGGGTTGAAGTTCGTTAATAGTTTCGAGGATGACAGCTGCCGCTTTACCATGCCTGCTGTTGAGACGCTGTCCAGCCCCATGTTTGACCTTTCTTTAGCAAAAGGTGGAAGGGACTGAGGAGGGCTGCCAGGTTTGGGATGATTTCCCCATAATAATTCACTAATCCGAGGAAAGAGCGTAGTTCTGTTTGGTCGGCGGGGACGGGGGCCTGTTTCATTGCCCGCACCTTGTCTTTTACAGGGTGCAACCCGTTCTGGTGCACTCAGTACCCCAAATGAGTGACCTCGGGTGCATGAAAAACATGCCGCCGGAGGTGGACGCCCACCTGTTCAAAACGCCGGAGGACCTTGGACAGGTTCGCCAGATGTCCCTAGTCGGACGCCCCAGTGATTTTTTTTTTAAATTTAGAATACCCAATTCATTTTTTTCCAATTAAGGGGCAATTTAGCGTGGCCAATCCACCCACCCTGCACATCTTTTGGGTTGTGGGGACGAAAGCCACGCAAACACGGGAGAATGTGCAAACTCCACACGGACAGTGACCCAGAGTCGGGATCGAACCTGGGACTTCGGCCTCGTGAGGCCGCAATGCTAACCACTGCGCCGCCGTGCTGCCTGGACGTCCCAGTGATGAGCACATCGTCCAAGTAGGCGGCCACCCTGGGTAATCCTCGCAGGATGTTCTACATCACATCGCTGGAAAATAGCTCATGCGGACGAAACCCCAAACAGCAATCGGGTATATCGTATAAACCCCTGTGGGTGTTCACGGTGATGCACCGGCGACAGTCCAGGTCCAATATTAACTGTAGATATTCATGGCTCATGTCCAGTTTTGGGAACGTTCGTCCAATGCGGGGGACCGGGCATCTGTCCAAACAGTAAACGCAGTTCACCGTCATCTTATAGTCCCCGCAGAGATGCACGGAACCATCTGGTTTGAGAACTGGCACGACAGGGTGGCCCAATCGGCGAATTGTATGGAGCAGGTGATCCCTAAATGTTCAAGCCGGTCCAATTCGGCATCAACTTTTGGCCGCAATGTGTAGCGGACCGGGCGAGTGCGGAAATATCGTGGCTGTGCCTGCGGGTCTACGCTGTTTCAGGGTACGGCCTCTTTGATTGTCCCTAATCCGTCTGCGAAGACCTCGGTGAATTTGGCCAGGGTCCCCTCGGGGCCTTGCGGGTTCATGCGGCATACCCTCTGCCAGTCGGGTTTTAAATGACGCAGCCAGTCCTGACCCAGCAAACGTGGTCCCCCACCACGAACTACCACAAATGGTAGGTTAGCGGATTGGTGCCCATAAGTCACTGATACCTGGATGGTGACCTCAATGGCCAAAGACTTTCTGGTACAGGTGTCCAACCTGGCCTCGGTGTCACGGAGAGTCAATGTGTGCAGGCCAGATGTTGGTAAGGGTCCTCCTTGTGGTCGTTGCCATAGTACACCCTGTCACCAGGGGGCAGAATTGTCTGGATGGGCGGCGGGTGGGCTGGTCGTTGCTTGGCCAACTGGGCCATGGGCCTGGACATCTGAGTTAATGGGAACCGGATGGTGCAGACTCCCCTACTTGCCAGGGGGTCATAACACCCAACACAATTGCAGCTTTACAGCCAATCAAGTACTTTTGTATTGTTATAATATAGGAAACACAGCATTCCAAATTGTGCACAGCAATCTCCCACAATCACAAAGTAACGATCAGTTTTAGTAACGTTGGTGAAGGGATAAATATGGGCAAACGGCAGAAGAGGCGTGGACATTTATTGTAGAGGAGAAACTGGAATAAGCGAGCTAGAAAAAGAACGTTTGGGACAAAGTGGTGGGGCGAATATGTGGGGTGAAGAGGGGGAAAAGGGGGAAGAGATGATTTCCCAAGTTGTTAATCCTGCGACCCTGTAACTTTTCTCTCTTCCCCATGTCGTGGGGAGGGGGGGAGGGAGGATGAGGAGCTGGGGGCGCCGGCCATTGGGGGCGGGGCCAAATGGGAAGCGTGGGCTTTGTTCCCGCGCTATGGTAATCATGGCGGGAACAGGGAAGCAGGAAGGAGGGGGCCTCGCACAGTGGGAGCCGAGGTCACGGGGGGAAGCCGAGGTCGGCCAGAGTTTGCTGACTTCTGGGAGCAACATGGGGGGTGCAATTACGCTAGTGAGGGATCTAGCCGGTGGGGGGGGGGGTTAACTGGGTTGCTGCTGCTGGGGAGAAGGGGGAGCTGGTATGGGGTGGGGTGGTCGGGGCGGGAGGGCGCCGTTGGGGGGAGATACGGCTACGTGGGAAACGGGTGAGGAGCTGGATTGGAAAAGGAGATGGCTAGTCGACAAGGGGGGGGGGGGGTAAAGAGCCCCCCAACCCGGCTGATCACGTGGAATGTGAGAGGGCTGAACGGGCCGATAAAGAGGGCACGGGTACTCGCACACCTAAAGAAACTTAAGGCAGATGTGGTTATGCTGCAGGAGACGCATCTGAAACTGATAGACCAGGTCAGACTGAGCAAAGGATGGGTGGGGCAGGTGTTTCATTCGGGGCTAGACACAAAAAACAGGGGGGTGGCTATACTAGTGGGGAAGCGGGTAATGTTTGAGGCAAAGACCATAGTGGCGGATAGTGGGGGCAGATACGTGATGGTGAGTGGCAAATTGCAAGGGGAGGCGGTGGTCTTAGTGAACGTATATGCCCCGAGCTGGGATGATGCCAACTTTATGAGGCGTATGTTAGGACGTATTCCGGACCTAGAGGTGGGGAAGTTGGTAATGGGTGGAGATTTTAATACGGTGCTGGACCCAGGGCTGGACAGATCGAGGTCCAGGACCGGAAGGAGGCCGGCTGCAGCTAGGGTGCTTAAGGACTTTATGGAGCAGATGGGAGGAGTAGACCCCTGGAGATTTAGTAGACCTAGGAGTAAGGAGTTTTCGTTTTTCTCCTATGTCCACAAAGTTTATTCACGGATAGACTTTTTTGTTTTGGGAAGGGCACTGATCCCGAAGGTGATGAGGACGGAGTACACGGCTATAGCTATTTCGGATCACGCTCCACATTGGGTGGACCTGGAGATAGGGGAGGAAAAAGAACAGCGTCCACCCTGGAGAATGGGCATGGGATTATTGGCAGATGAGGGGGTGTTTAAGGGTGAGGGGGTGTATTGAAAGGTACTTGGAACTCAATGATAATGGGGAGGTTCAGGTGGGAGTGGTCTGGGAGGCGCTGAAGGCAGTGGTTAGAGGGGAGCTGATATCTATTAGGGCACATAAAGGAAAGCAGGAGGGTAGGGAAAGGGAGCGGTTGTTGAAAGAACTTCTGAGGGTGGACAGACAATATGCGGAGGCACCGGAGGAGGGACTGTACAGGGAAAGGCAAAGGCTACATGTAGAATTTGACTTGTTGACTACGGGTAATGCAGAGGCACAATGGAGGAAGGCACAGGGTGTACAGTACGAATATGGGGAGAAGGCGAGCAGGTTGCTGGCCCACCAACTGAGGAAAAGGGGAGCAGCGAGGGAGATAGGGGGGGTGAGAGATGAGGAGGGAGAGATGGAGCGGGGAGCGGAGAGAGTGAATGGAATGTTCAAGGCATTTTATGAAAGATTATATGAAGCTCAGCCCCCGGATGGGAAGGAGAGAATGATGTGCTTTCTGGATCAGCTGGAATTTCCTAAGGTGGAGGAGCAGGAGAGGGCGGGACTGGGAGCACAGATTGAGACGGAGGAAGTAGTGAAAGGGATTGGGAGCATGCAGGCGGGGAAGGCCCCGGGACCAGACGGATTCCCAGTTGAATTCTATAGGAAATATACGGACTTGCTGGCCCCGCTACTGATGAGAACCTTTAATGAGGCGAGGGAAAGGGGGCAGCTGCCCCCGACTATGTCAGAGGCAACGATATCGCTCCTCCTAAAGAAGGAAAAAGTCCCGCTGCAATGCGGGTCCTATAGGCCTATTTCCCTCCTGAATGTGGACGCTAAGATTCTGGCCAAGGTAATGGCAACGAGGATAGAGGATTGTGTCCCGGGGGTGGTTCATGAGGACCAAACTGGGTTTGTGAAGGGGAGACAGCTGAATACAAATATACGGAGGCTGCTAGGGGTAATGATGATGCCCCCACCAGAGGGGGAAGCGGAGATAGTGGTGGCGATGGATGCCGAGAAAGCATTTGATAGAGTGGAGTGGGATTATTTGTGGGAGGTGCTGAGGAGATTTGGCTTTGGAGATGGGTATATCAGATGGGTACAGTTGCTGTATAGGGCCCCGATGGCGAGCGTGGTCACGAATGGACGGGGGTCTGATTATTTTCGGCTCCATAGAGGGACGAGGCAGGGATGTCCTCTGTCCCCGTTATTGTTTGCACTGGCGATTGAGCCCCTGGCCATAGCATTGAGGGGTTCCAGGAAGTGGAGGGGAGTACTCAGGGGAGGAGAAGAACACCGGGTATCTCTGTATGCGGATGATTTGTTGTTATATGTGGCGGACCTGGCGGAGGGGATGCCAGAGATAATGCGGATACTTGGGGAGTTTGGGGATTTTTCAGGGTATAAATTGAACATGGGGAAAAGTGAGTTGTTTGTGGTGCATCCAGGGGAGCAGAGCAGAGAAATAGAGGATTTACCGTTGAGGAAGGTAACAAGGGACTTTCGGTACTTGGGGATCCAGATAGCCAAGAATTGGGGTACATTGCATAGGTTTAACTTAACGCGGTTGGTGGAACAGGTGGAGGAGGACTTTAAGAGATGGGACATGGTGTCCCTGTCACTGGCAGGGAGGGTGCAGGCGGTTAAAATGGTGGTCCTCCCGAGATTCCTTTTTGTGTTTCAGTGCCTCCCGGTGGTGGTCACGAAGGCTTTTTTCAAAAGAATCGAGAAGAGTATTATGAGTTTTGTGTGGGCCGGGAAGACCCCGAGAGTGAGGAGGGGATTTTTGCAGCGTAGTAGGGACAGGGGGAGGCTGGCACTAACGAGCCTAAGTGAGTACTACTGGGCCGCCAATATTTCAATGGTGTGCAAGTGGATGGGAGAAGAGGAGGGAGCGGCGTGGAAGAGATTGGAGAGGGCGTCCTGCAGTGGGACTAGCCTACAAGCTATGGTGACGGCACCGTTGCCGTTCTCACCGAAGAAATACACCACAAGCCCGGTGGTGGTGGCTACATTGAAAATTTGGGGGCAGTGGAGACGGCATGGGGGAAAGACGGGAGCCTCGGTGCGGTCCCCGATAAGAAATAACCATAGGTTTGTTCCAGGGAGAATGGATGGGGGATTTGGAGCATGGCAAAGAGCAGGGGTAGCACAATTGAGAGATCTGTTCGTAGATGGGACGTTTGCGAGTCTGGGAGCGCTGACGGAAAAATATGGGTTGCCCCAAGGGAATGCATTTCGGTATATGCAACTGAGGGCTTTTGCGAGGCAACAGGTGAGGGAATTCCCGCAGCTCCCGACGCAGGAGGTGCAGGATAGAGTGATCTCAGAGACATGGGTGGGGGATGGTAAGGTGTCGGACATATATAGGGAAATGAGGAACGAGGGGGAGATCATGGTAGATGAGCTGAAAGGGAAATGGGAAGAAGAGCTGGGGGAGGAGATTGAGGAGGGGCTGTGGGCTGATGCCCTACGTAGGGTAAACTCATCGTCCTCGTGTGCCAGGCTAAGCCTGATACAATTTAAGGTGTTACACAGGGCGCATATGACTGGAGCACGGCTCAGTAAATTTTTTGGGGTAGAGGATAGGTGTGCGAGATGCTCGAGAAGCCCAGCGAATCACACCCACATGTTCTAGTCATGCCCGGCACTACAGGGGTTTTGGGTGGGGGTGGCAAAGGTACTTTCGAAGGTGGTGGGGGTCCAGGTCAAACCAAGCTGGGGGTTGGCTATATTTGGGGTTGCAGAAGAGCCGGGAGTGCAGGAGGCGAGAGAGGCTGATGTTTTGGCCTTTGCGTCCCTAGTAGCCCGGCGCAGGATATTGTTAACGTGGAAGGAAGCCAAACCCCCGGGTGTGGAGACCTGGATAAACGACATGGCAGGGTTTATAAAGTTAGAACGGATTAAGTTCGTACTCAGGGGTTCTGCTCAAGGGTTCACCAGGCGGTGGCAACCGTTCGTCGACTACCTCACAGAAAGATAGAGGGAATGGAAAAGAAGAAGACAACAGCAGCAACCCAGGGGGGAGGGGGGGGGGGGAGGAATCGGACGGACTCTCAGGGATGTTATTGTATATGTATAGGCACTTGTTTTAGGTAATGTATATTGGACTGTTGGATTGTATCTTTGGAGAGTATTTATTTTTGACCAGGCAGTTGCCATTTAGTTTGGTTTATGTTCATATATTATTTATTTATTTGTTTAAAACTGGCCACTGTTATTTATATTGCTTTATTGTTGTTTAAAAGAAACACTACGAACTGTTATGTTTGGCCAAAAAATCTTGAATAAAATATATTTATTTTAAAAAAGGGATAAATATGGGCTAAGACATTGGGAACAATTCCCCAACTCTTCTTCAAAATAGGGCCAAGGGATCTTTTCTGTCTTCAGAGGGGGTCTCCATTAAATGTCATGGCCCAAAGACGCAACTTCCTAAAGTGCAGCACTCTCTCAGTTCTTCAGTTCTACACTGGAAGGAAAATAGTGGAGCTTGTTGGACGATGGAATTTGCTCTGAATATCCATTCATTTGCAAGCATTCTCTTGGGGTACGCTTCAGCCAGTGTCTGGAACTACGGGAATTGAATATGTATTTCCGAATGAAGGATCACCAAGATGCTGCCTGGGATGGAGCATTTTAGTCATGAAGAGAGGCTGGATATGTTTGGCTTGCTGAGCGGGGGGGACCTGATTGAGATGTATAAGATTATGATGGTGTGGACAGAGTCGATAGGAAGCAGCTGTTACCCTTAGTTGAAGGGTCAATAATGAGGGGGAATAATTTTAAGGTGAGGTGCAAGAGATTTAGAGGGGATTTGAGGAAAGGTTTTTTCACCCAGAGTAGTGGTGGGAGTCTGGAATGCACTGCCTGGGAGGGTGGTAGAGGCAGGAAACCTCACATCCTTTAAAAAGTACTTGGATGGGAAAAGAGAAATTGGTCACCATGGATCTGGTTTGATCACCTTTAAGGGGACAGAGAAAGTTTCTGACATTTATTTTTCTTAAATTGACCTAAACTCTGGGTTTTTGCCTCTCCCAGGAGTTTGTGGGGCAACATAATTGGGGAGCAGGTCAGGGGGACTGATGGGCTGAAGTTACTGCTCGCACAAGGCAGGATTGATGAACCAACAGGTTTTTGCCTGTCCTTTTCCATATCTTGAATACACCACAGTATTGTTCTATTTCTAGAGAGAGAATGTCTTCTGAGATTGAAATCAGGGCGGTTGTGGTTTCTATTCTATTTGAAGTTCAATGCAGTATGAAGTTGGACTCCTGCCAGTAACAATTCACTGTTATTGACTTTGATAATATGCAAATGTGGCCACATTTCAGCTATACACAACCAAGCTTAATATTCACTGATGAAATATTGACACATTATTAAAACTATGGTCCATTAGTAAAATAACAGGTACAATTTTGGCTTTCTTTGTTATTTATTTCCGGGAATCTGGCAAGGAACAAGCTATCATAGTTCAGAATTTAAAGGCTTATCAATTTCACAGCTCTCGGGCAGCACGGTGGCGCAGTGGGTTAGCCCTGTTGCCTCACGGCGCCGAGGTCCCAGGTTCGATCCCGGTTCTGGGTCACTGTTCGTGTAGAGTTTGCACATTCTCCCCGTGTTTGCGTGGGTTTCGCCCCCACAACCCAAAGATTTGCAGGGCAGGTGGATTGGCCACGTTAAACTGCCCCTTAATTGGAAAAAATGAATTGGGTACTCTAAATTTCTAAAAAAAAAAATCACAGCTCTAACAGTCCCCTTGTTAACTCTGGCAAGTTTCAGGCAGTTCAGGAAACCTGTGCACTTATAAGTCAGAATGCAGGGTGAAATTGTCAATTAATTGACACTTTGCATATGATAATCACCGACTCGTCTACACCCGAGGATTTGCCCAGATGCCCCAAGACGTGCGCCTGTTAAGTCTGGAAGTCATAGGGATCATGTCAGGTTTCGATGTCCTTCAAGCTCCGGCATGCACTGACATCCACCCCTAATCTCCCACCCCACTCTGATGATCTCTATAGGGACCGTAACTAAATAAAGGCAGAAAATACCAAGATAAAAGCTGCTAACAGAGTTTAATTTTCATCATAGTGTCCTTCACAGACAGTCCACCAACATTCGCTCCCTAGAAGGATACATCTTTTGGTGAAGCAGCAGAGGATGAGCAAAGCCCGTGGAACCAGACTCAGCAAGAGTCTTTCAGTTGAGGGTGGGAAGGGAAGATTACAAGACTGGGGTCCCTGTTTCTGAACCCCTCCTGAATATATAGATTCCAGCGTTCTGTAACAGTCCTTCCCAGCGACCACTGATGCCATGTGACCAGTGGGTTTTACCTGATGGCATTCCCAATGATCCCTGATCCTGTGATTGATTATCGATTCCATACACCGTTTCTTTATTCAGGGCCTTCTCCTCTGCTGCTGTGGCTCGGGCTCGGGCCTGGATGATGTGCTTTTCAACCGAGTCAGTTTCTGCAATCTGTTCATCATACTCTGTGTGAATCTATTTAGTGATCATCAAAATTCATTGATTAGAACGGATACAAACATTTTTCTTTTAAGTGTGGCTAACCTCTCTCATAGTTCACTGTTGGTGGATGATCCCTGTGTAAAATGCTTTCTTCTTCTGGTGCCAAATGGCCTATTGGGCCTCCTGTTTTAAACTGACCACATGGGACTGAAAATTGAGTGTAATTCCACTGGTTTTGGTCTAATACTGAGCCTGTGTACACTGAGGTACAGCGGCTCTGTGGTGGATCCTGGACATAAATTTACATCCCAGCCGATTTACATCACCACATAGAGATCCTCAATCTAAGGAATGAGGGAAATGTGGAATTTGCTCCTTTGAGCTCTCTTTTGAACCTTTCTTTGCTGTTTGGTCAGATACTCATATAGGTTGGCGCGGTGGCACAGTGGTTAACACTGCTAGCTACCAGCGCCAGGAACCGGGTTCAATTCCGGCCTTGGGTGACTGTCTGCGTGGGTTTCTTCCAGATGCTCGGGTTTCCTCCCACAGTCCAAAGATGTGCGGGTTAAGTGAATTGGCCATGCTAAATTGCCCCTTTGTATCCAAATTTAGGTGGGGTTACAGGGATAGGGCAGGGGAATGGGCCTGGGTGGGTTACTTACTCTTTCGGAGAGTCGGTGCAGACTTGATGGGCCAAATGGCCTCCTTCTGCGCTGTGGGGATTCTATGATTCCATGATACTCAGGGGAAGCCAAATGTGTACGGGAGAACAAAAAGTCCAAAATAGAGAGGGGAGCGCCTCCTGACATTCAGCGGGCAAAGCCAATGAACAGCTAAAGAAACAACAAATGCCAACCACTTGAACCCGCCGCATGTCTGAAACAAAAACAGAGCAGGCCTGAAACACAGCACTCCAACATCTGTTGGAGCAAGAGAGCGAGTCAATGTTTCATGTCAATTGACTTTTCATCAGTTTTGGAAGATGTTCGTAAAGAACAGCAAGTACAGACTCTGGGGAAAGGCAGCGCAGAAAACTAATAAAAGTCTGCGATAAAATGGTGGGTAGGGGCGATTAATTGACCCAATTTTAAGACAAGATTAGTTAATAATGATTATGTCCAAAGGAGTTTTAAATGGAAGAATAGCAGATGGAAAGGGAAGCAATGCTAAGAGGAAAGTGCTCCCAGAGCCCAATAATGGGGCAGAAGCAAGGCAGGTAGACCCCAAGGTTGCGACCAACTGGTCAGCAGTGTATCAATAATGAATACCCAACCGGGACCCACACACACCTCCTCCCCTCACAGTGGATCTTTATTATTAATCTATGCAGGTCCAGTTTTGATCCCCATTATTTGTTCACAGCTAGGAGTCCAGGCTTCAGGCTGAAGATTTGGCAATTAACCAGGGTTCCTGCTCCGGTGAATATCCAGTGACTCCTGGCTGGAAAGTACGAGTTTCTTTGGAGATGAAGGAGGGCAGGCCTGGGCTCACGTGTAAAGCCTCTCACTTTTGGCTATCCTACTGAAAGTTAACAGCCTCTGTTCAAGCCCCCGGAATTGCCATTTGGTCAAGAATGCAGTGACAGCGGTACCTAATGACCAGCACTGAGGGAGGAATGAACACCTCCAGGAGAGGAAGAGAGGAGAAAAGGAATCAAACTGGGGGGGGGAAAAAAATCACTAAAATAGGAACAGCTTCAAGCACAATCTACACCTTGGATAATTGTCAACACCAGAAGATGGCAAAGCAAGGAAGTTGGAAAGGGAAAAGAAAGTTGTACCTCTTGTAACTGTTCCACAAATCTCTCGTGGTACTCATCGTCTCCACCACGCGATCTCAGAAGGTTCTTTATTATGTCCTTGCCAATAACTTTTCCAGTGTAAAGTTCCTTGAAGATACTTGCCAATAAAAACGATATGTCCTATTTGGCAAAAAGAAATATTGACAGATTCCATATTTGTTCAGTAACCTGTGGTGAATTGATTGAACTCAGCCGAGGTGCCATTAGAGATGTCACAATTGTCTTCAGTATTCCTGGGTTGGAGAGGACAAAGTCTGCCAGGGTTTCAGCTCCTGTTCACTAACCAGGTCCCCTCCACCCAATGTGTACTTGTTGAAATTTTGAGTAAGGGCAAAAATCATGCTTGCCAGCGAAATCTGCCAGGAAAGTGACTACAATTTTTAAAAATACATTTAGAGTACCCAATTATTTTTTTCCAATTGAGGGGCAATTTAGGGTGGCCAATCCACCTCACCTGCACATCTTTGGGCTGTGGGAGTGAAAGCCATGCAGACACGGGGGAGAATGCGCAAACTCCACACGGACAGTGACTCGGGGGCCGGGATCGAACCCGGGTCCTCGGCGCCATAGGCAGCAATGCTAACCACTGCGCCACCGTGCCGGCCTTGAGAGTGACTACTGACACCATTTTGTCAGCTAATCAGTTGGATGTGGGGCAGGATTTAAGCAAGCCATCTATTTTCGAGCAAACCAAGCATGTTTACTCAGGAAAACCAGCAAAGGAAACAAAGCTTATCCAAACAACGCACTGAGACCGACAGTCTACAGAGTCTATTTAAACAGTCTCTCTGTGAACTTGAGCAAACAGAATTCAAGGCTAAAACTACAGCAACCTCTCTTGGTAAAAAATTCTCCGGGAAATTGCAGTCAATGGAGGCTAGTTACATAATAAAGATGGATTAATTCTCGAGCAAAATACAATGAGTTAAGGATAGTTTCATGATGCAAATTGGATATTTCTCCATCAAATGCAGTTCTTGGAGGAGTTGTATGTGTAAAATAAATTCCAGTCATTTATAGCAGTGCGGTTTCCAGGCATGACTGACTGGAGAATCACCTAATCATCCTATTTCTTATGTTCCTATCCTCATTCTGGCTGGGAATAGCAATATCCCTAAGTGTAGCCCAAACTAAAACCTGATTAAAAACTGCAGATGTTGGGAATCTGAAACATAAGAACATAAGAACTAGGAGCAGGAGTAGGCCATCTGGCCCCTCGAGCCTGCTCCGCCATTCAATGAGATCATGGCTGATCTTTTGTGGACTCAGCTCCACTTTCCGGCCCGAACACCATAACCCTTAATCCCTTTATTCTTCAAAAAACTATCAATCTTTATCTTAAAAACATTTAATGAAGGAGCCTCTACTGCTTCACTGGGCAAGGAATTCCATAGATTCACAACCCTTTGGGTGAAGAAGTTCCTCCTAAACTCAGTCCTAAATCTACTTCCCCTTACTTTGAGGCTATGCCCCCTAGTTCTGCTTTCACCCGCCAGTGGAAACAACCTGCCCGCATCTATCCTATCTATTCCCTTCATAATCTTATATGTTTCTATAAGATCCCCCCTCATCCTTCTAAATTCCAACGAGTACAGTCCCAGTCTACTCAACCTCTCCTCGTAATCCAACCCCTTCAGCTCTGGGATTAACCTAGTGAATCTCCTCTGCACACCCTCCAGTGCCAGTACGTCCTTTCTCAAGTAAGGTACAAGTAACATAAACAGAAATTCTCAAGTAACATAAACAGAAATTTCTGGGAGGAATCAGGAGGTCTGGCAACATCTGTGGAGAGAGAAACAGAGTAAAAACATTAATTCTGTCTCCCTCTCCACAGATGTTGCCAGACCTGCTGAGTCTTTCCAGCAGTCTCTTGTGTTTATTTCAAACCTGATTCAACTTGAGTGGTAATATTTTAATTAAATAGTAAAACCAGAATTAATCAGATAAAGACCTATAGTATATCACCAAGGAGGAGGTGAGAATATCATGAAGGATAGGATTTTAAAAATCTGGGGTAAGGAGACAAAAATCACGCGAACCAGGGCAGCACGGCAGCACAGTGGTTAGCATTGCTGCCTTACGGCGCCGAGGTCTCATAGAATTATCATCATTATCATAGCATTTACAGTGCAGAAGGAGGCCATTTGGCCCATCGAGTCTGCACCGGCTCTTGGAAAGAGCACCCTACCCAAACCCACACTTCCACCCTATCCCCATTACCCAGTAACCCCACCCAACACTAAGTGCAATTTTGGACACTAAGGACAATTTAGCATGGCCAATCCACCTAACCTGCACATCATTGGACTGTGGGAGGAAACCGGAGCACCCGGAGGAAACCCATGCACACACGGGGAGAACGTGCAGACTCCCCACACACAGAGACCCAAGCTGGGAATCGAACCTGGGACCCTGGAGCTGTGAAGCAATTGTGCTAACCACAATGCTACCGTACTGTCCCAAAGGTGTCTCAGGTTCTCGATCCCGGCTCTGGGTCACTGTCCGTGTGGAGTTTGCACATTCGCCCCGTGTTTGCGTGGGTTTCATCCCCACAACCCAAAAGATGTGCAGGCGAGGTGGTTTGGCCGCGCTAAATTGCCCCATAATTGGAAAAAAATGAATTGGGTACTCTAAATTTTTTTTAAAAATCACGCGAACCCGCCTCCCATCCATTGCTCGAGGGTTGCAACGTAGAGTGTGAATTGCTGTTTAGGCCACTTCTCATCGACATTACCAGTGACCCGAAGCTGGCTGATAACAAAACAAGATTACACAGAGGTTTCACCACGTTTGACTTTGGATGTGACCTAAAGCTCCAATGAGTAGTTAGTGCATTAATGGAATCCGTAAAACAATATTAGCAAATGCTGATCTGGTTCTTGGCACCAAAAGCATCTGTAGATAGCCATTACTCAATATGATTAATGTCACCCAATGTAGTGCAACATTATTATCTTAAAAACCCTGGCTGACTTGGATGGGTGTAATGACTTGGATGTCCTTTTTACCTGTGTTCTTCCTGATGTCGGACGGTGTCTGTACATAAATGGCTCTGAACAGGCAGTCTGGCCTTTATCCTTTTCGTACAGCTCACACTCATCCTGACAGGAACAACAAAAAACAAGTCAAAGTAAAGTTTACAATTACTAAATAATTCAAGCACCAATGTGTGTATAATAACTTAGTAGAAGCTGCCATAAACAAAGATGGGTTACAGATTTACAATAGTCTGCATAATGCAGCATCTCACTCCCAGTGTAATCCGAACTGGGAGGACTTGTCTCACCCGGCCCGAAATTGGGCCTGCTTTTCTACCTTGCTCATAATGAGCCCCAGGTGGTTGACCTCCGCCCCTTACCTGGGGAGCTTGTACTCCATGAGTCCCACAGTGAGATCAATGATTGCTTCCCCATGGTCCTTATGACACCCCTCCACTGCAAAGTCCAAAAGTGCCCCATCAGCCACGAATGGAGGGGCTGATAGATTATTGATTTATTCATTGTTTTAGGAGCCAATTGAAAGCATAGCTAAAGAGTCAAATTATTTAAAATGTCTTGACTGTGAGAATACAGTCATTGTTTTAGATAATGAATAAACTATCAAACTTTGGTGCCATGTCCGCAGAAATTCAAAACATTGTTTATTGAAAAGTTACATAAAGGCCCATTGTAATGCATAAAATGTATCAAAAGCAAGGTTAATGCAAGCATCTTATCTTTGTAGGAATGGCATACGTAGACATTTAATTAATTTGATGGACATTAGCGAATTTTATGTAATGACCAATGTTTGGATAACAAATCATGTTCTGTGACAGACAGTTGTTTGAATAAATTAAAGAGCCTCCGCTCAGATTTAGAACCAATGAGAGTAAATAAGGGGTGAGACCATAGATACGGATTCCCTGGGCGTCATTCTCCGACCCCCTGCCGGGTCGGAGAATGGCCGTTGGCCGCCGTGAATCCCGCCCCCGCCCCCGCCGAAGTCTCCGCTCCCGGAGATTGGGCGGGGGCGGGAATCCGGCCGCGCCAGTTGGCGGGCCCCCCTGCTGGATTCTCCGGCCCGGATGGGCCGAAGTCCCGCCCAGAAATTGCCTGTCCCGCCGGCGTAAATCAAACCTGGTATTTACCGGCGGGACCAGGCGGTGTGGGCGGGCTCCGGGGTCCTGGGGGGGGGGGGCGCGGGGCGATCTGACCCCGGGGGGGTGCCCCCACGGTGGCCTGGCCCGCGATCGGGGCCCACCGATCTGCGGGCGGGCCTGTGCCGTGGGGGCACTCTTTCCCTTCCGCCTCCGCCACGGCCTCCACCATGGCGGAGGCGGAAGAGACTCTCCCCACTGCGCATGCGCGGGAAACTGACAGCGGCCGCTGACGCTCCCGCGCATGCGCTGGGAAACTGACAGCGGCCGCGGACGCTCCCGCGCATGCGCTGCATTTCCGCGCCAGCTGGCGGGGAAACAAGCGCCATTTCCGCCAGCTGGCGGGGCGGAAATCCCTCCGGCGCCGGCCTAGCCCCTCAATGTTGGGGCTAGGCCGCCAAAGATGCGGAGCCTTCCGCACCTTTGGGCCGGCGCGATGCCCGTCTGATTGGCGCCGGCTTTGGCGCCAGTCGGCGGGCATCCCGCCGTTGGGGGAGAATTTCGCCCCCTATTCTTGCCTTCCTGAGTTCTTGAATCATCTATCTGTTTGTGTTTAACGTGAATTATTTATGCTTTTATATTTAATGCTTTTCGCTATGTTCTGACCAGTTTATGTATTATTTGACCTAAGTTTTGCTTCAGTTCTTATCCAAACGTATTTAAGTGAATATTTAGTAATAAAAGTGTGTTTTGGACAGCTATAATAATAATCTTTATTATTGTCACAAGTAAGCTTACATTAACACTGCAATGAAGTTACTGTGAAAATCCCCTAGTCACCACATTCCGGCACCTGTTCAGGAACACAGAGGGAGAATTCAGAATGTCCAATTCACCGAGCAAGCACGTCTTTCAAAGAACAACAAAGAACAAAGAAATGTACAGCACAGGAACAGGCCCTTCGGCCCTCCAAGCCCGTGCCGACCATACTGCCCGACTAAACTACAATCTTCTACACTTCCTGGGTCCGTATCCTTCTATTCCCATCCTATTCATATATTTGTCAAGATGCCCCTTAAATGTCCCTATCGTCCCTGCCTCCACTACCTCCTCCGGTAGCGAGTTCCAGGCACCCACTACCCTCTGCGTAAAAAACTTGCCTCGTACATCTACTCTAAACTTTGCCCCTCTCACCTTAAACCTATGCCCCCTAGTAATTGACCCCTCTACCCTGGGGAAAAGCCTCTGACTATCCACTCTGTCTATGCCCCTCATAATTTTGTATACCTCTATCAGGTCGCCCCTCAACCTCCTTCGTTCCAGTGAGAACAAACCGAGTTTATTCAATCGCTCCTCATAGCTTATGCCCTCCATACCAGGCAACATTCTGGTAAATCTCTTCTGCACCCTCTCTAAAGCCTCCACATCCTTCTGGTAGTGTGGCGACCAGAATTGAACACTATACTCCAAGTGTGGCCTAACTAAGGTTCTATACAGCTGCAACATGACTTGCCAATTCTTATACTCAATGCCCCGGCCAATGAAGGCAAGCATGCCGTATGCCTTCTTGACTACCTTCTCCACCTGTGTAGCCCCTTTCAGTGATCTGTGGACCTGTACTCCTAGATCTCTTTGACTTTCAATACTCTTGAGGGAAGTCTTACATGAGCAAGAGCATCATAGGGCTTCATGAATAATGTTCTTACAGGGAACAGATAAGTCCGAGGGAGGGTCGTTGAGGAGTCAGTGGGAAAAGTCATACCCAATCGAGTCCTGAGCCATCAACCCATCAAAAGCTCTGCCGGTGCCATCCCGGTGGTCACATTCGGCACTGTAGGGTAATTGAATAGGTAGCGCGACAACCGCATGTCGATAGGCCCCGTCGACTGCTTCTTCAAACCCCGTTTAAAGCCTGGGCTGCCCGCTCCGCTAGCCCATTTGAGGAAGGTGATATGTCACGGTCTGGGTCTGCCATATGCCATTCCGCTGCATAAACACGGCAACTCCTCACCTGGTGAAAGGAATGCCATTTCTGGGATCTTCTGGGATCCCATGGATACAGAAAGATCCATAGCAGCACGGAGGCGCAGTGGTTAGCATTGCTGCCTCACGGCACCGAGGTCCCAGGTTCGATCCCGGCTCTGGGTCACTGTCCGTGTGGAGTTTGCACATTCTCCCAGTGTTTGTTTGGGTTTCGCCCCACAACCCAAAGATATTCAGGGTAGGTGGATTGGCCACACTAAACGGCCCCTTAATTGGTACTCTAAATTTAAAAAAAAGAAAAGGAAAATAAAAAATTTAAGAAAAAAAGAAAAAGATCCCGAGCTACTCAATGTGGCCCTGAACGTCGTAGAAGTCATCCTGCATACCTCTTCAGGTACCTGGAATGGGCATCCGTGATTACTAGGCACGGGCGACCCGGCCATTGCCAAGGGTGGAGATAAGCTGCTGACGAAGGTTTCTGAAATTCCCAGCACGCCGCAAGCGGTTTTTTACAACTCTCTTGATGTCTCCATTGATACTCGGCCACCAAACGTAGCTCCGGGCCAACAGTTTCACCTTCGACGCTCCGAGATGGCCAGCATGCAAGTCCCGTGACAGGGCTTCCTGACTCGGTGGGGGAATAACCCCTCGAGCGTCCCACAGTATCACGCCATCCTCCAACTAAGCTCGCAGAACTTCTGAGCGAAGGGTCGAAGGGTAGCTGGAAGGGCTTCATTTTTACCATCTTCGAGTAGCATAAGGTGAAGCTGTGCCAATGCTGGGTCCTGCTGTGTCCACGCACGAACCCGAGCAGCCGTCACCGGTAAGGTGTCCGTAAAATTCAACGCGCAACCACTTCATCTGCAACAGGTGGGATGGGGCAATTGGGGGCAAAGCAGAAGGCGTCCACATGGTCAATCTTGGTACCCGGGTGATGTTGGAAAGTGTGTTCGCAAGCGGCAAGCAGGAGCGCCCAACGCTGGATCCTGGCTGATGCAATTGGCGGGATGCTCTTGCCCTCCCGGAAGAGGTCCAAGCAACAGCTTGTGATCTGTCATGATAACAACATGTTGTCCATATATGTACTCGTATAAGTTCTTTATTCCGAAGATCGCAGCCAAACCTTCCTTCTCGCTCTGTGCATAACGGCACTCGGCTTCAATCAGGGCCCACGAGGCGGACGCAATGGAGCGTTCCGTGCCGTCATCCCACTCATGGGCCAGCACCGTTCCGATGCCATAAGGTGTCGTTGTGAGACGACTAGGGGCTTTCACAGTAACTTCATTGCAGTGTGAATGTAAGCCTACTTGTGACACTATAAAGATTACTATTATTATAAGGAGAAGCATCCCATATTAAAATCAGGGGTTTTGACGAATCATAGTGCGTCAGGAGTTGCTTTGAAGATACATGCCTCATCGCGGCTGCGAATGCCTCGTCCTGAGAAGGACCAGGTTCTTTTGCAACAAAAGATGCAGCAAAGCAATAGATTTAGATTTAGATTTGTCACATGTACCAAGGTACAGTGAAAAGTATCCTTCCATACATGAAAACACATAGGACATATGATAGATACACAATGTAAATACGTAGACACATACATTGGGTGTAGCATACTAGTGTAGTGCTACTCCCGTATCAGTCTCCCCGAACAGGCGCCGGAATGTGGCGACTAGGGGCTTTTCACAGTAACTTCATTTGAAGCCTACTTGTGACAATAAGCGATTTTCATTTCATTTCATTACTCAGTAGAAAAGATGTGTGGAGAGATCAGTTCAATCCATAAGAGGGTCATTCAGGAGTCTGGCAACAGTGGGGAAGAAGCTGTTTTTGAATCTGCGTGTTGGGGAAGAAGCTGTTTTTGAATCTGCGTGTTCTCAGACTTTTGTATCTCCTGCCCGATGGAAGAGGTTGGAAGACAGAATAACCTGGCTGGGAGGGGTCTTTGATTATGCTGCCTGCTTTCCCAAGCAGCGGGAGGTGTGGACAGACTCAATGGACAGGTTTGTGTGATGGACTGGGCGGTGTTCACGACTCTGTGAAGTCTCTTGCGGTCTTAGGCCGAGCAGTTGCCATACCAGACTGTGATGCAGCCAGATAGGATGCTTTCTATGGTGCATCTGTAAAAGTTGGTAAGAGTCAGTGTGGACATGGCGAATTTCCTTAGTTTCCTGAGGAAGTAAATGTGCTGTTGTGCTTTCTTGGTGGTAGCACTGATGTGAGTGGACCAGGACAGATTGGTGGTGATGTGAACACGTAGGAATTTGAAGCTGTCAAACATCTCCACCTCGGCCCCGTTGATGCTGACAGGGGAGTGTACTGCATTTCACTTCCTGAAGTCAATGACCAACTTCTTAGTTTTGCTGACATTGATTTCATAAATTTAGAGTACCCAATTCTTTTTCTTTCCAATTAAGGGGCAATTTAGTGTGACCAATCCACCTCCTACCTTGCACATCTTTTTGGATGGTGGGCGTGAGACCCATGCAGACACGGGGAGAATGTGCAAGCACCATACAGACAATGACCCAGGGCTGGGATCAAACCGGAGTCCTCTGCGCTGTGAGGCAGCAGTGCTAACCACTGCACCAATGTGCCGCCCAGAGGGAGGGATTGTTGTTGTACCATGCCACTAGGATCTCTATCTCCCTCCTGTACTCTGACTCATCGTTGTTTGAGATCCTACAATTATGTCATCAGCAAACGTATAGATGGGATTTGGGCCGAATTTTGTCACGCAGTCATGTGAGAATAGGGAGTATCGTAGGGGGCTAAGTATGCAGTCTTGCGGGGATACTGAGGGGATATTGAGGACTATTGTGGGAGGTGTTGTTGTTCTTACTGATTGTGGTATATGGGTCAGGAAATTGAGGATCCAGTTGCAGAATAAGACAAATCCTAGATTTTGGAGTTTTGATATGAGCTTGGCTGGGATTATGGTGTTGAAGACGGAGCTGTAGTCAATGAATAGGAGTCTGACGAGAGGTTCCAAGGGATGGAGGGGAATACTTAGGGGGGGAGAAGAACACCGGGTATCTTTATATGCGGATGATCTGCTACTATATGTGGCGGATCCAGCGGAGGGGATGCCAGAAATAATGCGGATACTTGGGGAGTTTGGGGATTTTTCAGGGTATAAATTGAACATGGGGAAGAGTGAGCTGTTTGTGGTGCATCCAGGGGAGCAGAGTAGAGAAATAGAAGACCTACCGTTGAGGAAGGTAACAAGAGACTTTCGTTACCTGGGGATCCAGATAGCTAAGAATTGGGGCACATTGCACAGGCTAAATTTGACGCGGTTGGTGGAACAGATGGAGGAAGATTTCAAGAGATGGGATATGGTAGCATTGTCAATGGCAGGGAGGGTGCAGGCGGTTAAGATGGTGGTCCTCCCGAGATTCCTTTTTGTGTTTCAGTGTCTCCCGGTGGTGATCACGAAGGCTTTTTTCAAAAGGATAGAAAAGAGTATCATGGGTTTTGTTTGGGCCGGGAAGACTCCGAGAGTGAGGAAGGGATTCTTACAGCGTAGTAGGGATAGGGGGGGGCTGGCACTACCGAGCCTAAGTGAGTATTATTGGGCCGCTAATATTTCAATGGTGAGTAAGTGGATGGGAGAGGAGGAAGGAGCGGCGTGGAAGAGATTAGAGAGGGCGTCCTGTAGGGGGACCAGCCTGCAGGCTATGGTGACAGCCCCATTGCCGTTCTCACCAAGGAACTATACCACGAGTCCGGTGGTGGTAGCTACACTGAAGATTTGGGGACAGTGGAGACGACATAGGGGAAAGACCGGAGCACTGGGGGGGTCCCCGATAAGAAACAACCATAGGTTTGCCCCGGGGGGAATGGATGGGGGATATGGAATGTGGCAAAGAGCAGGTATAACGCAATTGAAAGATCTATTTGTGGATGGGAAGTTTGCGAGTCTGGGAGCGCTGACCGAGAAATATGGGTTGCCTCAAGGGAATGCATTCAGGTACATGCAATTGAGGGCTTTTGCGAGGCAACAGGTGAGGGAATTCCCGCAGCTCCCGACACAAGAGGTGCAGGACAGAGTCATCTCAAAGAAATGGGTGGGGGACGGTAAGGTGTCGGATATATATAGGGAAATGAGAGACGAAGGGGAGACTATGATGGACGAACTAAAAGGGAAATGGGAAGAAGAGCTAGGGGAGGAGATTGAGGAGGGGATGTGGGCAGATGCCCTAAACAGGGTAAACTCGTCGTCCTCGTGCGCCAGGCTAAGCCTGATTCAGTTTAAGGTATTACACAGGGCGCATATGACTGGAGCACGGCTCAGTAAATTTTTTGGGGTGGAGGATAGGTGTGCGAGGTGCTCGAGAAGCCCAGCGAATCATACCCATATGTTTTGGTCATGCCCGGCACTACAGGGGTTTTGGATGGGGGTGACAAAGGTGCTTTCGAAAGTAGTAGGAGTCCGGGTCGAACCAAGCTGGGGGTTGGCTATATTTGGGGTTGCACAAGAGCCGGGAGTGCAGGAGGCGAAAGAGGCCGATGTTTTGGCCTTTGCGTCCCTAGTAGCCCGGCGCAGAATATTGCTAATGTGGAAAGAAGTCAAGCCCCCGGGGGTGGAGACCTGGATAAATGATATGGCGGGGTTCATAAAGTTAGAGCGGATTAAGTTCGTCCTAAGGGGGTCGGCTCAAGGGTTTACTAGGCGGTGGCAACCGTTCGTCGAATATCTTGCGGAAAGATAGATAGGGGAGAACAAAGAAGGCAGCAGCAGCGGCCCAGGACTTGGGGGGGGGGGGGGGGAGATGGGGGGGGGATGGGGGGGGGGTGGCCTGAGACAAGGCAGTTGCCAATTAGGGCTAGTTTTTGTTTTTTGTTATTTAATATTTATTTATTTGTTGTTGTTTTTGTTTAAATTTAAAAAAAAGGTCATTATTATCTGTATTGTTACAATGTTGTGTAAAGGATGCACAATGTACTGTGTTGGTTGACCAAAAATTTTCAATAAAATATTATTTAAAAAAAAAAAAAAATGAATAGGAGTCTGACGTAGGAGTCCTTGTTGTCGAGATGCTCCAGGTATGAGCTTAGGGCCAGGGAGATAGCGTCTGCTGTGGACTAGTTGTGGCGGTATGTGAATTGTAGTAGATCAAAGCATTCTGGGAGTATGGAGTTGATGTGTCTCATGACCAACTTCTCGAAGCATTTTATAATGATAGATGTCAAGGTCACCGCAAGGTAGTCGTTAAGGCGCGCTGACTGGTTCTTCGTTGGCACCAGTATGATGCCGGTCTTCTTGAAGCAGGTGAGAACCTCAGAACAGAATAGGCAGAGGTTGAAGATGTCTGCGAACACACCCGCCAGTTGGTCTGTGCAGGATCTGAGTGCATGATCAGGGACTCCCACAGGGTCCTCGAGGAGCACGCAATGGAATTAAGAGAATTCAGGGAATTAAGAGAGGCCATGGGGCATTCTGGAATTAAGAGAATTCAGGGAATGAAGAGAGGCAATGTTGGTGATAAATCTGCCTTAATAATTAACTAGGCACAAAAATGATGGGAGTTCAGTGACATTCCGTCGGGTGGGGGGCCCCTTAATAACGCAAACTTTATCCTCGACTGGGTGCAGCCCATAACTGTCCACCCAGTAACCGAGGAAGGTCACTGCTTTGGCATGGAAAACACACATACTGTGCTTCAGCCTGGCGCCCACATGGGCAAAACGGCGGAGTACTACTGTTGCCCTCTTTGGTTGGCTCTAAATATGGCGGTCGATAGGGTCGCCTTCCTTAATCCTAATTACGTTTGCTCCAGAGTCGCCGGGTATCTTTCGATACCGCCACAAGGTTCCAACCGAATACTGATCAAAGACTCGAGACACCAGTTAGTTAGTTCAAAGTCAATGCTTATTTATTTACACACACAGTTAAATATACTCATGCACAAAACTCTACAGACTAAACTATCACTACTGCTAAAGCCTATACTTAGCTTCGGGCGCCCACTCAGTCAGAGGAACAATGGCCGTTGTTCAGTTCTGAGGCTGCTGGGGTCGAACTGGTAAAGGGGAACAGCTAAGCTCGTCTGTCTGGTAGCGTGCGTTGACCTTGGACTTACTTGCTTCTGGTGCAGCTGGTGGACAGGTCTCTCCTCGGTGAGAGCCGGGTCCAAGAGAACGATTCTCTCTTGGGGGCTCCTTCTTATACCCAAAGGGGCTTCGCGCTCTTTTGCTTGAACTTGGCCCCAATCATTCATATTGATCTCGTCCAATAAAGGGGTGGGTGCCCTGATGGCTGGGCGTGTCCTAGGTGGCCGTTGGCCTGCTTTGTTTCGGTCTCCTCTGGCGCCGGGGTGTCTGCCTTAGTATCGGTTACTCAAATGTTACTCTGTTGTTCCCGGAGATGGGCCATTAGTATGCTAATGGGCCTGCAGTTTTGGTCTTGTCTGGGAGCTGCGGCTCCAATATACAGACAAGCTCTGAACCTGCTTGTTTTCTCAGCATTGTCCATTTTCCCTGCAATCTTTGCAAAGTGTCCATTTTGTAACCGAGAAGTGGCCATCCCAGATGGCTACACTACCCGGAGGTTCGCCATGTGTTCCTGCTCCGTGGACCAGTGAAAATAACATTGTCCAAATAGACGATCACTTTCGGCAGGGCGTACAAGATGTTTTCCATCACACGCTGAAATATCTCGGGTGTCGATAAAACCCCAAATGGAAGGCGGGCATATGCAAACAATCCCCGATGTGTGTTAAGACTCCGGGTCGAAGGGCAGCATGGTGGCTCAGTGGTTAGCACTGCAGTCTCATGGCGCCAAGGTCCCAGGTTCGATCCCGGCTCTGGGTCACTGTCCGTGGTGGAGTTTGCACATTCTCCCCGTGTTTGCGTGGGTTTCGCCCCCACAACCCAAAGATGTGCAGGCTAGGCGGATTGGCCACACTAAATTGCCCCTTAATTGGAAAAAATGAATTGGGTACTCTAAATTTAGTTTTTCAAAACTCTATTCTATTTTGGATTACTTTCATTACCTTACCATGTGGGCCCTAACTTTCCCTTATTCCAGACGCTGGTTTTTCACAAACAGCCCCTTACACTGAGCACTTACCGTCCAATCCACTTACCAGTTTCCTGTGACGTTGCGGTTGTCTTCGCACCCCCCCCCCCCCCCCCCCCCACTGCTTCCTCACAGCAGCTGAAATACTCACCAGAATAACCAGCCTCTCCTCCTACAGCAGGGCAGGACCACGTTCTGAAGCAAAAGAGCACCTGTTTCCCCTCTGCACCCAATTCCCACTTTGCTCCAAATTCCCAAATACACTCACTCAGAATGTCTCACTCAGGTGTCGTCTCTCCCAATGCTCGTGCACCCACTTACTGACTCTATGTTTCAGGTGCCTTAGTGAAGGGAACAGAAGTATTTACTAATTTATTGCAGTAGGTAATTATTTTCCAGGAACCAACCAATAAGCAGTATTTCTGTGAGAATCTCTGACAAATCTCTTTCTAATGTTTGCAGTGGAAATCTGTATCGTATAACCTTCAACACCATAACGGGAAAGGGATTAAGGACAAAGTATACAGATTTTACCTCTCTTATTTCCAGAGATAGTCTTTGTGGCGTTTCGATGGGTCGTATAGAGCTACTTCTTCCCGCTGGAGAAGGGATCTTCTTCTCCGTATTTTCTTCAACACTCATTTCACAAATGTTCAGTCAGGAACCTAATCAAATAAAAAAAAGGTTTGTCTAGATTGTGAAGGAAAGCATTGGATTGGATTTGTTTGTCACGTGTACCGAGGTACAGTGAAAAGTATTTTTCTGTGAGCAGCTCAAACAGATCATTTAGTACATGAAAAGAATAGAAAAAGAAAATACATAATAGGGCAACACAAGGTACACAATGTAAATACATAGACACCAGCACCGACCGGGTGTAGCATACAGGGGTGTAGTATTAATCAGTCAGTCCATAAGAGGGTCGGGTACAGTAAGAAGTCTCACAACACCATGTTAAAGTCCAACAGGTTTGTTTCAAACACTTGCTTTCGGAGCGCTGCTCCTTCCTCAGCATCATAAGAGGGTCGTTTAGGAGTCCGGTAACAGCGGAGAAGAAGCTGTTTTTGAAAGAAGTATTAGGAGGAAAGCGAAGGCTGCTGCCTCAGCCTGGACTTGATGGGCTGCTTGGCTTCCTTTTGTACTGCAATGACTCCCTGCCTCTCCTATTCCTCTCTTCATTGTGCAGCCTCCCCGTGTTGTGAATATTCCTGAATAAAACTTTCCTGGACTTCAGACTGTGCCGAGTGAGTGTCCAGGTGTTGAGAGGCTTTCAGGGACACTTGCTTTTTAAACTAAAAATACTTGTTCTCAGGTTGTGGGTGACACAGGCAAGGTTGCATTTTCTTCCCATCCCTGGCTAAACCTTTGTCGTTAGATTTCCAGAACTCCATAACCGACAGCATTGCAGAGGGACCTGCACCTTACAGACTGCACCAGTTCAAGAAGTGAGTTCACTGCTGGCTCCTCAATGACCCCACAAGAAATGCCGGCTTTTCCACCAATACTCACACAGTGAGAACGAGTACTGAGAAGAGGACAGTTCACTCAGCATAAAATTTCCAACACCTATCCCTGGTTTCAAATACCTTCAGAATTCAACAATGTGACTATGGATCCAATGGCATAAGAACACAGGAAATAGACCATTGGACCTGCCCTGCTATTCAACATGATCATACCTGATCCCGAGCTTCAACTCCACTTTCCCATCCAATCCCCATCATTTCTTGATTTCCAGAGAGACCAAAAATATGTCTGTCCCGCATTAAACGTATTCAATGACGGAACATCCAAAATGCTGGGGTAGAGAATTCCCAAACCCCTAGAATGAAGAAATTTCTTCTCATCTCAGTCCTAAATGATCAGCTGCTTACCCTGAAACTGTGCCCCAGTGTTTTAGATTCCCCGACCAATAAAAACAAATCTCTCAGCATCTACCTCAGTCATTCAATACCATTCAGACCATACCCCTCCTCTGTCACCATCCACCTCTCTGTCCCCTCTTTCTCTTTTCAGCTAGCTCATAACAAATATATAGAGCCTATTTTAATCTAGCATAGCCTACAAGAGCAGATCTGAGGTCAGGCATTCTCCAGCGAGTAACTCACCTCCTGACTCCTCAAAGTCTGTACAACATCTGCAAGTCAGGCATGGGATGGAATACGCCCAACTTGCTTGGATGAGTGCAGCTCCAACAACACTCAAGAAGCTTGACACCAGGGCAGCACGGTGGCGCAGTGGGTTAGCCCTGCTGCCTCACGGCGCCGAGGTCCCAGGTTCGATCCCGGCTCTGGGTCACTGTCCGTGTGGAGTTTGCACATTCTCCCCGTGTTTGCATGGGGAGAATGTGCCCCCACAACCCAAAGATGTGCACGCTAGGTGGATTGGCCACGCTAAATTGCCCCTTAATTGGGAAAAAAATGAATTGGGTACTCTAAATGTCTAAAAAGTAAAAATAAAAAACCGAAAGAAGCTTGACACGATCCAGGACAAAGAATCCCATTTGGTCAGCACCATGTTAAACATTCACACAACCTACCAACAACACACTAGCAACAGCGTGTACCATCTACAAGATGCGCTGCAGGAACTCACAGAGGTTCTTTTAACAGCACCGTCCAAACCAGTGACCACCTAGAAGGAAAAGGGCAGGTGCTTGGAAACACTACATCTCATGACAAGTTGAACATCAAATCACATGTATGTCCTGACTTGCAACTATATCACCTCATTGCTGCTGGGTCAAAATTTGGAAATCCCTACCTTTCTGCACTCTGGGAATAACTTCACCAAATGGATTGCAGCGGTTCAAGATGTCATCTCAGCACCACCCTTCTTAAAGATAATTGGGGCACTAAATGTCGACTTTTCCAACAAGATCCACATTCTGTGAATGAAAAATAAACAAGGAAATGGATGCATAGTTTCTAAAATAAATAGCATGTATTGACACATGGGACAGGATTTTCTGGATTGGGGTGTATCTGAGGGCGTTAAATGGGCTGGAGGTGAGATTTCTGCCCTTCACTCAGGAGGAAGTGCTGCCTCAGAGATCTGCCAGCCAATCTGATTGGCCGGTAGTCCCAGGAGTGCACACTATCCCACCACTCTAAGTGCGAGCCCCCAGGACCAGGACGGTGAGGAGTCTCGCAGGGGGGACAGGAGGGGAGTCTCAGGGTGGAGAGGAGAGGGGACGTTGGGGGGCTGTGATGAAAGGGCCAGCCGGGGTGGGAGGACCCAGGAGGGGACGAATCTTGAGGAGGGGTGGGGGTGTGGAACGCCGGATCTGGAGACAGGACTGTGATGGAGGGCTGTTCTGCCAGGATTCTCTGAGTCCCTGAATCGCTCCCACCAGCCAAAAAATTGCAACTGGCCAAGAACCGGCCCTTAAGTGGCCACATATGGGCCTCAATTGGAGCAACCTACCCTAGCCTCACCCACCTTCAACATAAATGTGCAGGCATGTGAGGGGGGGATGGCCATCGTGAGAATTTTACAGGCCTCCTTCCTGCAAACCCACTGGTGATGAAATGAAAATGAAATGAAAATCGCTTATTGTCACAAGTTGGCTTCAATGAAGTTACTGTGAAAAGCCCCTAGTCGCCACATTCCGGCGCCTGTTCGGGGAGGCTGGTACGGGAATTAGGGAGGCTGGTACGGGAATTGAACCGTGCTGCTGGCCTGCCTTGGTCTGCTTTAAAAGCCAGCGATTTAGCCCAGTGTGCTAAACCAGCCCCTAAGAGACCACAAAATTATACCCATAGAAAATAAATGACACAGAAGGTCATGTCAGCGAGAAATTATTTACCCAGTCCAATCCCACCTTCTAACTCTTGGTCGATAGCCCTGCAGTTCACAGCACCTCAAATGCATATCCAAATTTTTTAGGGTTTCTGTCTCTACCACTCTAGTTTCCAATCTACTTTGTCAAATCACATCTCAGCTTCGTACTTTGACCTGTCCCCAGTTTAAAATTGTATTCTGGTCAATCTTTATCCTTTTTTGTACACTAAATCTAGCTGATTTATGGTCACCCCACCCGTTGAGTTTCATTTCCTAAATCTAAGGCAAGAAATGCTCCTTCTCTTGTTGGGCTTGTCATTTAATTTAATTTGATTAGATTATTTGATTAGATTTATCACGTGTACCGAGAGACAGTGAAAAGTATTGTTATGTGTGCAGTCCAGACAGATCGTTCCATACATGAAAAAACAAAGGACATATGATACATACACAATGTAAATACATAGACATAGGCATTGGGTGAAGCATGCGGAGTGTAGTACTACTCAGTCGAGAAGATGTGTAGAGAGAGCAATTCAGTTCATAAGAGGGTCTAAAAATATTCTCCTGAATGCAAAATTTTGTGTCTCCTCTATCTTATACACTGAATTTGCCACAGCTTATATTAGAGCATCCCCTCTATCACAACCCTATTGTTTTTGCACTTCTCAGCAATTTGCCAACGTATTTGCTCTTCTATTTGCCTCTGACTCTTTGGCGACGCTACCGCTTACCCTGTAACTTCCAGAAATGAGTTCCATTATGTTTTTACCTCTAGCCAACCAATATGGCCTCATTCAATGTTCCTTCTAGCATATCATCCCTGTCTCAGCTTTAATTGTTTCATTAGGCAGTTTTGTGGTAAAGGGTTAGTTGTTATGTTAATTAGACAATGACGATGTAAGCATGACCGACATCAGGGTCTATCTTGTGAACAATGTACTTTAGGTCTTTGTAAATGGTTCTAAATAAATAGTTTCAAGAAAAAACTGGACAACATTCTCCGTTCGGGAGACTTGGGGCTGGATTCTCCATTATTGGGACTATGTCCCCACGCCGGCGTCAAAACTGTGGAGTGTCACGACAGAAAAACTGGCATGATAAGAACCACGAATTCCTAGCCCTGCAGGGACCCGGCATAGATCTCGCAGCTTCCGGGTCGGAGGCCGCGCATGCGCACGGAGGCGGCCTCCAGCGGCCCCGCCGTGCTCCATGGCGGACTCGGACAGCGGAGTTGGGCCCAAAAACGAAACCCCCCGATCGGCCGTGCGCCTGACCCTCAACACCCGCACAAGCATTTACCGGCCGCCTACAAGGCCCCCTCCCGCCCTACAATCAGCCTGCCCCCGACCAGGGTGGCCGCGGACTGAGTCCGCTGCCGCCACAAGAGTATCCTGACCGGCTGCAGCACATTAGTTCCACACTGTCAGGACTTCGGCCGGTCGTGCCGGAGGATGGCGGAACGGGCCTCTGGCAATGGCCCCAGGTAGGTCCCAGTTGGCACGGCGTACTGCCAGAGTACATCGCTTTTCGGGGCCCGCAGAATCGGGGAACTGCCTCCGGTCCCGATTCCTTGCGGGAAAATGGAATCTCCGCCTCCTCGCCGGCCGCGATTTCAATAGAGCAGAGAATCCAACCCTATGTTCTCCTGCCACAGCTGAATCACTTCTGTTTTGTGCTGGTGCTAGGAGCGGCTATCGGGTTGTCATTTTGAGCAAGTAGCCCAAGAGCGAGATCCGGCGGCTGGCCCCCCCTCCCCCCGCAATGCAAGACCTGCACCCTCTTCCCCCCCCCCCCCCCCGTCACAGCAATTGCTGGGCCATCACCCATGCAATGTTTATAAACGTCTTGTGATGATTGACAGCTCATGACCACACAAAAGCAGTTATGTACTTTCTTCTAAGAAAAAGAGGAAGTGAAAGCACTTAGCTTCAAGGTGTTTATAAACATTGGGGCTCAGTGGGTACTTGAGTTCCATTCAAGCATGAAGGGAAATGAAAATAATCAATCCAGACATCTGGCTATCTGGAGCTGTCAATCACAGGGTTGTAAAAGCTACTTCTCTTTGAAGTGAATAGAAGTCTTGCAGATCAAAGCATCAGAGGGGGTTTAAAACCCAGTGAAGCAGTTTTAGTTTTCTATTAAGTTACACCTGCTGCTTTCTAGACATCTGTCTGAGGCATCAAGTGTGAGACACAGGTGGGTGCGAAAGCAGTGACTTCATTCACTGTTTCTGACAGGACTGCTCTTTAGCTTCCAGGCATGGGTAACTAATTTGGGGAGGGAGGTGGAGGTTCTCCCTCGGGAGGGGTGGTTATCTGTTAGGGGAGGTTCCCTGTTATGGGGGCTTCCTGGTGGGGTGATCTGATGGAATGTCTCTGTTGAGAGGGTCTGGCGGTGGGGGGAGGGGCTTTGGTGGGGGATTTCTGCTGCAGATTTCTGGTGGCGGGGGGTCTGGTTGGGGGAGGGGGGGTGGGTGGGCATGTTCTGCATCGTGGGGGTGACAGGGGCCCTCCGATGGACTTGGGGGGGGCTCCCTAAATACGCCCACCGTGAGGTCCACCGTGTCAGGGCCACGTTGGGAAATACTTGCCCCAATTTCTCACCCACATGAATCCCAACCCAGGAGACCTCAGCAGCGTGGAAACTCCATGTCAAAACCCTGTAGGCATTGCACTGGTTATCAGAAAGTAGTCACAATATCAAAATTAGCTGTGTTTTGGCCCTTCTATAGCTGCCACACGGTGGGCTCATTGCCTGATGCTCCAGACTGAGGTGGGCAGAGCATACAGGACCCACCCAGTGACTGATGGCCACTCTCTCCAAACCCTACAAAGAGTTGCTGAGTGATGTCCCGTACCCACACTTTACAGAATGTGAAGGCCTGAGGGCTCCCGCAGTTCTCTCTCTCTCTCTCTCAGGCAGTCAGCCCCGCAGGAAACACCTCGCTCCAGCTCGCCGCCGCCGCCGCCGCCGCCATCTTTTCTGTTTGACAGCGGTTGCCGCAGCAACCAGCCCTTGCCGACGTCCGACCAATGGGAGCCGTCTTCCCCTTGGACGAACTGGGCAACGCCCCCCCCCCCCCCCCCCGCGTATATTCACCAATGGCGACGAGAGGGCATGGGACGCCGCCGTACTCCCGTTCGACGCCGCCCGTCGAGCCGGCCAATAGGAATGAGGGGAGGCGGACGGCGTCATGTGATTGGATGGTGCGGGACCGGTCTGGGCCAATGAAAGCACAGCAGAGTGAAGGAGAAAGACGCCATCTTGGGAAAGGAGAGCCGTTGGCTGGGGGCGGGAACCGAGACTCCCGCCGTGCGCTGGGACTCATGGCGGTCATTTCCACCTCAGCTGTTTAAAGGGCATGTCTGTCAGCATATTAAACCTGCCGATCAAAAATACCGCACCTCGGATAGTCGATGTTAAACTAAGTTAGCCTCATCCGCTTCTCCGGGGGGGCGGGCGGGGGGCGGAGGGACACTATGCCTGACCTACAGTTGTCATTTTCCTCAGGATGATCGTGAAACCAGAGAAGATTTACAGCAGAGGCCGTTCAGCCCATCCGGCCTGTGCCAACCGAAGCTGACCAATACAATCTAATTCCACTTTCCAGCCCTTGGTTCATTGCCCGAAGGCCATGGCATGGCAGGGCTGCTGCACGCCTTCCACCTCCTCGCCAGCCGTCATGACACGCCTTGGTGTGACCCTTTGTCGGCCGGCGGTGGAGGTCTCCGTTGGCGTCCTCCCCCTCGATCTTGGGGACCTGGGGTGGAGGGTGATGCACGCAGCAGTGCTATGCAACCACCGGCTCACGGAGGCCCAAGAACCCTGCCATTTCTGCAATCTTGAGGAGTCCATGAGTCATGTTTACGTTGACTGTCCTCGGCTGCGCTACCTTTTTGGTTTCTTGAAAAATCGTTGACTGAAAATTTGTTTGCATTTCAACCGCACGCTCCTGACCTATGGGCACCTGTTGCGGAAACTGGCGGGGAAGGCGGAGGAACACCTCGTGAACCTGCTCCTGGGCCTGGCGGAGCTCGTCATTAACTGGTCCAGGCAGTGGGCGACCAAGGGGGCGGACTGCCTGCCCCTCTTCCGCGGCGTTATTCGCGGCCGGGTGTCCTTGGAGAGAGAATCTAGGGTGTCCATGGGCACTGCAGGGGTTGGACTGCTTTATCAATCCCTCTTCTCACATTTTGATTTGATGTTGCTAAGTTTTCGTTGTGCTTTGTTATTTTTGGGAAGTGCCCCTAACAGGAGCGGCCCCTCGTGATTTGTCCTTGAGATGTTGGTGCATATTCAAGTGTTTATATTAAAATGTGATGTGGAGTTGCCGGTGTTGGACTCGGGTGGGCACAGTAAGAAGTCTTACAACACCAGGTTAAAGTCCAACAGGTTTATTTGGAATCACAAGCTTTCGGAGTGCAGCTCCTTCACCAGGTGAGTGAAAAGATAGGTTACACAAACACAGCGTATTGTCCTGTGAGAGTACCTTTAAGACATGGATGTTTTAAGCAATGTACCTTTAAGAAAACAGTGATGTCAGAGAGTGGGTGGGGCTGGGCTTTAGGTCAGCTATGTTGCAGTTTAGTTTTGCAGTTTGAAGAGATGCTTGCGAGTGTCTGTTTGCAGTGAGCTGCATCTCTGCCATGAAAGACTATCTCTGGATCATTTGGGTGATTTAAACTAATAATAGTAAAGCCTTTAACCATATGTGATTCTGTTTAAAGATGTTAAGTCTCTTGGAAGATTGAAGGAACATTTTTAGGATTTATTTACTGTTGCAATATTTTCTGAGTTATCTTTGAAGTAAGGGGTGTTAAGAGATCCATTGTTTATTTAAGATGTTAAGTTGAGTTCATGGAATAAACATTGTTTTGTGTTTAAAAACCCACGTGTCCATAATTGTAATCCCACACCTAGGGAACCAGCCGTTTGCTAGGAAAAGCAACAAATACATTAAAGGGAGAGGTTGGTTGAACTCCATGATACATTTTGGGGTTCTGAAAACGCCTCCCAGTATATAGACAAAGCCAATGATGCAAGATGATACTTTATATGCGAGTCTTTGCAGGTCCAGACGGTGCATCTGGAGAGAGGGATAATCCCAGGTTAAAGAGGTGTGAATTGTCTCAAGACAGGACAGTTAGTAGGATTTCGCAAGGCCAGATGCTGGGGGGTTCATGTCTCACTACATTTAACCCCCCCCCCATCATGTGGCCTGGGCTTGCGGAACCCTACGAAATGTCCTGGCTTGAGACAATTCACACCTCTTTAACCTGTGATTATCCCTCCAGTAATAAAAATCTTTATTAGTGTCACAAGTAGGCTTACATTAACACTGCAATGAAGTTACTGTGAAAATCCCCTCACCGCCACAATCTGGCGCCTGTTCGGGTACACTGAGGGAGAATTCAGAATGCCCAATTCACCTAACAGCGCGTCTTTTGGGACTTGTGGGAGGAAACAGGAGCACCCGGAGGAAACCCACGCAGACACGGGGAGAACGTGCAGACTCCGCACAAACAGTTACCCAGCGGGGAATCGAACCTGGACCCTGGCGCTGTGAAGCAACAGTGCTAACCACTGTGCTACTGTGCCGCCTGGATCTATAAAGACATAATTACCTGTAAAGACCTTGTTATAACCTGCCTGCTTACCATTGGCTGGGGACTAATGACAATCCCACAATCCTGTGGGAGCATGAGCTTCCCCAATGAGGGGGGGCGGAGAAACCATTAGTAAACTCCATGTATAAATAAAGCTGGCCAGTTTGGAACCAGCAGGAAGGAGTATGTAGCAAGGGAAGTTGCTGCTGTTTTATATATATATATATGTTATTGTAAATAAATGTTATTACTTTGTATCCTTAAAACTCATGCTGGATTCTTCGTGGCCCTTACAAAACTGGCGACGAGGGTTAAAGTGAATAGCTGTCTACACTGCTGAAGCCACCTCCCTGGATTTTTGTTGGATACAGGTTGGAAGTTGTTTTCTATTATACCATGCCTCTGTACGGACGTTTGGATGTTTTTGATGCTGCGCTGGAAAGCTGGAACCAGTACGCACAACGGATGCGTTACTATTTCCGAGCAAACAATATCACCGAAAACGAGCGCCAGGTGGTCATATTGCTCACCGCCTGCGGCCCGCATACGTTTGGGGTGATTAGGAGCCTTACGTACCCAGCTGCGCCGGACACCAAAACGTTTGATGAACTTGTGAATATAGTGGGGCAACATTTTAACCCAACCCCGTCCACGATAGTCCAGCGTTACCGGTTTAATACCGTTGACAGGACCCCTGGAGAATCCCTTGCCGACTTTCTATCCAGGCTACGCAGGATTGCGGTACTGTGACTATGGTGAGACCTTGTCAGAAATGTTACGTGACCGTTTGGTTTGCGGTATTAACAATGCGGCCACCCAGAGAAAGGTGTTAGCTAAGCCAACATTGACTTTTCAACAGGCCATTCAAAATGTATTGTCCTGAGAGAGCGCAGAACGAGGAGTGCAGGAGCTACAGGGAATGGAAGTGCATGCCTTGGGGCGCAACCCCTTCCGTCCAAAAACGTCCCCCCGCACTCCTGCGGTACCTTGGGTGAGGCAACGTCCGGACCGACGCCAGTGGCCGTCGGACATTCCTCCCCGAAGGGAGCCTTCTCCAGAACCAATGGATGAGGAGCCATGTCCATGTCAGACTGGCGGACGCCGGTCCTGGGGGCGCCAGAGGCGCCGTCTTTCCGACCGAAACTGGGACAAGCCCAGGGGCCGTACCTTCTATGTGGATGAACCTGCGGCGACTACTGAGGACTTGGAGACAGAGGACGACTGCCTGCAGCTGCATTGTGTGGCAGCTCCCCGTGTGGCCCCCATTAAGGTGACAGTACAGGTCAATGGTCACCCGCTTGAGATGGAGTTGGACACTGGCGCAGCGGTCTCCGTGATCACCCAGAGGACATTCGACCGCATCAAGCAGGGTATACAGACCCTTACATTAACCGACTCACAGGCCAGGTTGGCCACCTACACGGGGGAACCAATGGACATTGCAGGAACTACAATGACCCCTGTTGTTTGTGGACGCCAGGAGGGGCGTTTCCCACTTATCGTGGTGCGCGGCCCGTGGCCCAGCCTGTTGGGTCGGGACTGGTTGCGCCATTTGCGGTTGCAATGGCAGCACATCCTCCAAACAGTTTCTGAAGGGTTGACTAAGGTGCTAGGACGATACCCAGATGTATTCCAGCCTGGTTTGGGGAAAATAAAAGGGGCCGTAGCCCGTATCCAAGTCGAACCAGGAGCCACGCCGCGCTATTTCCGGTCGCGCCCGGTGTCTTACGCCTTGCTCGAGAAGGTAGAAGGGGAGCTCACTCGTTTGGAGAGTTTGGGTATTATCAGGCCCGTCCGTTTTGCTGACTGGGCAGCACCGATTGTACCTGTAATGAAGCCAGATGCCACAGTTCGCTTGTGTGGCGACTATAAACTTACAGTGAATACGGCTTCCCAACTCGACCGATATCCAATGCCTCGCATCGAGGATCTCTACGCGAAGCTTGCAGACGGACTCTCGTTCACAAAATTAGATATGAGTCACGCCTACCTACAGTTGGAGCTGGACCTTGCCTCCCGACCATATGTAACGATTAATACACACCGGGGCCTGTATGAATATACACGGTTGCCCTTTGGAGTATCCTCCGCCTGGGCTATTTTTCAACGTGTTATGGAGGGTGTTTTGAGAGGTTTACCACGTGTCGTTGTCTACTCAGATGATGTTTTAATTACAGGGATGTCGGAGCAGGAACATTTGGAAAATCTGGAGGCTGTCCTTAGACGCTTTCCGGAGGCTGGAGTCTGTTTACGTTGCACAAAGTGCGTATTTCAGGCAAAGGAAGTAGTCTACCTAGGTTATCGGGTGGACCGCGAAGGTTTGCAAGGTTTGCACCCCGTCGCAGTGAAGGTGCGCGCGATTCAACAGGCCCCCGCCCCGACTGACACTTCACATCTTTGTTCTTTTCTTGGTCTCGTAAACTATTACGGGAAGTTCCTCCCCAATCTGGCAACTACGCTGGCCCCGTTGCACCTTCTGCTAAATAAAAATCACATCTGGGTTTGGGGTCAGCCGCAAGAAACAGCTTTCCAGCGGGTAAAGCAACAATTGTCGTTGTCTGGGTTACTAACCCACTATGATCCTGAAAAGCCTTTGCTCGTCACATGTGATGCATCCCCGTATGGTATTGGGGCCGTCCTGTCCCACAAGATGGAGAACGGGGCCGAGCGACCGATAGCTTTCGCCTCCCGCACATTGACTGCAGCGGAGAAAAAGTACGCGCAGATCGAGAAGGAGGGCCTGGCAGTGGTTTTTGCGGTGAAACGATTCCACCAGTACGTGTATGGCCGCCATTTCACTATCGTGACTGATCATAAGCCTCTGCTGGGACTTTTCAGAGAGGATAAGCCAATACCGCCCATTGCTTTCGCACGGGCTTTGTTGCTTGCTGCATACGAGTATTCTCTGGAGCACAAACCAGGAACGCAGATAGCAAATGCCGACGCACTGAGCCGATTGCCTTTATCGACCAGCCCCATGTCGACCCCCACGACCGGTGAGGTGGTTGCAACCCTAAATTTTATGGACACCTTGCCTGTCACGGCATCACAGATCCGTGAGTGGACCCAGACGGAGCCAGTCCTGTCAAAGGTTCGGCACATAGTCCTGCATGGTGGGCAGCATAGACAGCTCCCAGGCGAGATGCGGGCATTTTCCTCCAAGCTGTCAGAATTCAGCGCGGAAGACGGCATCCTCTTTTGGGGGACGCGTGTGATTGTCCCGGAAAAAGGCCAGGAACAGATACTAAGAGACTTGCACAATGGGCATCCAGGTGCGACAAAAATTAAAATGTTGGCCCGGAGTTATGTCTGGTGGCCAGGCCTCGACACCGACATTGAGAAGGTGGCCCAAAACTGCTCCATTTGCCAGGAACATCAGAAGTTTCCGCCGGCCGCGCCCCTACATCACTGAGAATGGCCAGGGCGACCTTAGATGCGCTTGCATGCAGATTTTGCAGGCCCTTTCCAAGGATCCATGTTCCTTCTACTAATCGACGCCCAGTCTAAATGGCTAGAGGTGCATAAGATGCAGGGGACAACGCCCTGCGCAACAATTGAAAAGATGCGTTTGTCTTTTAGTACACATGGCCTCCCCGAGGTGCTGGTCACGGATAACAGCACTCCATTCACCAGTGAGGAGTTTGCGAGGTCCATAAAGATGAACGGCATACGCCATATCCGCACTGCCCCTTACCACCCGGCTTCAAATGGGTTGGCAGAGCGCGCAGTGCAGACATTCAAAAGAGGCCTAAAGAAGCAGTCTTCCAGATCAATGGACACAAGACTGGCTCGCTTTTTGTTTACGTATAGGACCACCCCCCATGTGGTGACTGGGGTAGCTCCCGCAGAACTCCTAATGGGCCGGAGACTTTGCACCCGCCTTAGTATGGTTTTCCCGGACATTGGCGCAAAAGTACGCCGCACACAAGAATGGTAGGGACAGGGATTTTCTCGGCATCGGCCGATTCGGCAGTTTGCGCCCGGTGACCCAGTGTTCGTTGGGAATTTTGCTGGTGGTGCCCAGTGGGTTCCTGGCGTAATCTTTCACCAAACGGGCCCTATATCATACCAGGTGCAAGCCCAGGTTCGTCTCCAGCGCAAATATGTAGACCACGTTCGGTCCAGAGGACTATCCCCTCCAAAGATTCCCCGCCCCCGGAGCTCATTTCTACAGCCGCAGAGACCAGAGACAAGGGAAGGTAGTCCTCACAATCTTCCACTGGTGCCTCACTCAAAGCCTGTGCAGGTCGTTACAGAACCGAATGGAGATAGAGACGCTGACATGACGGAGGCAGCAGACTCTGACTCCGAGATGGAGACACTGGACGCATCAGAGGGGGGATCCTCGGGTCCACGGGCCGTGGATGTACAACCGTTACGCCGTTCATCACGGAAGCGCCGGTCTCCATCTCGTTACACGCCACCTGATCCAACGCCGCGTGCAAATGGTGTCCGACCTGCGGCAAAACGAGTCCGACGCCCTCCTTCGCCAGGGCCTTCGGTGGATTCCTTGGACTTTGGGGGGGAGGGATATTATAACCTGCCTGCTTACCATTGGCTGGGGACTAATGACAATCCCACAATCCTGTGGGAGTATGAGCTTCCCCAATGAGGGGGGCGGAGAAACCATTAGTAAACTCCAAGTATAAATAAAGCTGGCCAGTTTAGGAACCAGCAGGAAGGACTGTGCAGCAAGGGAAGTTGCTGCTGTTATGTATATATGTTATTGTAAATAAATGTTATTACTTTGTATCCTTAAAACTCGTGCTGGATTGTTCGTGGCCCTCACAAAACTTCTAAAGTGCAATTATGGATGAGCAACAAATGCTGGCCTAGCCAGCGACGCCCACATCCCTGGAATGAATAAAAAAAGTCCTCCACCCAGAGTACATTCTGCGCCCTTCCCACCCTCAGTGCTTCTTCAATTGCCGTTCAGCATGGAGGCCTACTGATTCATTAGCTGAGGATCGGGAGTGGGGAATGCTGGAACTTTCTCCTGCAAAAAGTTGTTAAAAAGTTCCAAACCAAGATTGATCATTTTTTGTTAAATGGAATTGAGCGACAATTCAGCCAGTATTGCATTGAACAGAGGGACTGGGCTTGAAGGCTGAAAGGCCTACTCCTGCCGTAGGTTCCTAAACCATAGGAATGAATAAACAAGAGCGTGGGAAGGACGACGGGAACGATGAGCAACAGGGGAAAGAAATGGGTGTGATTCAGTATTTCATGTGCAACAGAGCCCTGGAATGGCTGCTGCAAAACTCAAGCTGCTTTGTTTATTTTCCCATGACTCATACAGTAAAATATCCACACCAACAGCGATCAACTGATTGCCTAAACCAACCAAATACTTATCCCATTACAGGATACCGCACACCTCCCCCCCCCCCCCCCCCCCAACTAAATTCAACACAGGTTATCAGCCTTCTTTCATAACTACTTTGTTCGAACACGATAAGCTCACTCACTTTACCTTCAGCAAGTGTTGGGTTTTATTCCTAATCTTTTATCCTAATAGTGCCTCAGGGGCTGGGTGGCACAGTCAGTCAGCTCAAATATGCTCTTCCGTTCTTGAATTGCGAGTTTACATCTCTGGCCCCCGACCATATCCTGTTGTCAGTATTTCAAGGTGATAGTTTTTCAACCCATTTGTCAGGTTTGCTGCATTTCATAATCTATGTTTCTCAATGGGATTATTCACAGTATGTACCAATCCGAAAGAGACTCAGTATAATAATAATCTTTATTAGTGTCACAAGTAGGCTTACATTAACGCTGCAATGAAGTTACTGTGAAAAGCTCCTAGTCGCCACACTCCGGCGCCTGTTCGGGTACACGGAGGGAGAATTCAGAATGTCCAAATTACCTAATAAGCACGTCTTTCAGGACTTGTGGGAGGAAACCGGAGCACCCGGAGGAAACCCACGCAGACACGGGGAGAACGTGCAGACTCCGCACAGACAGTGACCCGAGCCAGGAATCGAACCTGGGACCCCTGGAGCTGTGAGGCAACAGTGCTAACCACTGTGCTGCCGTGCTGCCGCAGCGCCGAATTGGGCAAATACTTGAAGGGTAAATTTTGCAAGGCTATGGAAAAGAGCAAAGGAGGGAGAGTAATTGGATACTTCTTTCAAAGAGGTGACAGAGGCCCTTGAAAGAGCCAAATGGCCTCCATCTGAGCAGTACTTTTCAATCAATCAGATCAATCGCTGGACACTCCTGAATAATTAATTTATCTTTTTGTTGGGTAGAGACCTGATGCTGAAGACTTCTGAGAGTCATTAATGTGGGTGAACTGTTTAGTGTTTTCTCCCCCAATGAAGTTGCATGTAATGGATAAGTTGCTACAATACAACTTTAAGTACATTTTCCACAAAGCTATTTTTGGGGGACATATCAGCTGCTGTCTTTTGGAATGATGTGGAGATGCCGGCATTGGACCGGGGTGAGCACAGTAAGAAGTCTTACAACACCACGTTAAAGTCCAACAGGTTTGTTTCAAAAAATAGCTTTCGGAGCACTGTTCTTTCCTCAGGTGAATGAAGAGGTATGTTCCAGAAACATATATATAGACAAATTCAAAAATGCAAGACAATGCTTAGAATGTGAGCATTTGCAGGTAATTAAGTCTTTACAGATCCAGAGATAGGGGTAACCCCAGGTTAAAGAGGAATGTTTCCCTCCAGTCGGGGAACACTTCAGCAGTCCAGGGCATTCAGCCTCTGATCTCCGGGTAAGCATTCTCCAAGGCGGCCTTCAGGACCCGCGACAACGCAGAATCGCCGAGCAGAAACTTGTAGCCATGTTCTGCACTCATGAGTGCGGCCTCAACCGGGACCTGGGGTTCATGTCGCATTACATTCATCCCCCACCATCTGGCTTGCAAAATCCTACCAACTGTCCTGGCTTGAGACAATTCACACCTCTTTAACCTGGGGTTACCCCTATCTCTGGATCTGTAAAGATTTAATTACCTGCAAATGCTCACATTCTAAGCATTGTCTTGCATCCTTGACTTTGTCTATATATATGTTTCTGGAACATACCTCTTCATTCACCTGAGGAAGGAGCAGTGCTCCGAAAGTTAGTGTTTGAAACAAACCTGTTGGACTTTAACCTGGTGTTGTAAGACCTCTTACTGTCTTTTGGAACATCATGTCTTTTGGAAGGTATAGTTGTTTGCTACATATCATAATTATGTTTCAGGGAAATAAATTTCAGATGGGAATCATGGCCAATTGGTGAACAGTGGCAAAATGTGTGAATGCCCTGTGTTTTTTCCAAGATCTGACTACGATCCTGAAATAAATTTCATAACCTCACCTGCAGTGCCAACGCAAGATATCCTTCATAATCCTCATACTTCCTGCAAAGACCATCAAGAACCCACCCTTTGTCACAGCACTATCCATCCTCCCCTTCCTTCCTCACTTGCCAAGGGTCCTGAGAAGTCAGCAGGGAGCCTTCACATTTGCACTGCCCTTGCAACTACTTCTCCCCCTTGGCCACAGTTGTTGCTTCTTCTTCCTTATCATGCGCAAGGTAAACTGCCTGGTACATGTTAAAAACGCTTGCCTGGGTCAGTTTTCAGCCTCTTCTACTCTTCCAGTAGAAGGTGCTGGCACACAACAAACGGGTGAGAGCCAACACTGGAGGATGAGGTTCTGCCACTCTGCAAACACTGTCACCTACGGAAGGAACTGCCATCTACTTTGACAGAAGACACAGCCAGCATTACAGGTGGCAAAGTCCAGGCACAGCACCGAGCATAGGCACCTTTTCTTCCTGGTCTCTTTTTACTCAACTACTTCAGTCACGCATTCACAATAGTGTCATTTTAATGATGATCTGTTACTGATCGTCCACACGGTCTCTAACTTATCCATCCGTCTCTGCAACAGGCGAACAATGCATTTTTGATTAAGCTGGGCTGAGGAATATACTTTGTTACCAGAGTTGCATCCGATTCTCTCCTTTAACATTTTTTTTCATTGAATCATTGAATCCCAACAGAAGTAGGCCACTCGGCCCGTCGTGTCTACACCGACCTTCCAAAGAGCACCCTACCTAAGGCCAATCTCCCACCCTATCCCCGTAACCCCATCTAGGGCAATTTATCATGGCCAATCCACCTAAACTGCACATCTTTGGACTGTGGGAGGAAACCGGAGCACCCGGAGGAAACCCACGCAGAAACAGGGAGATATGGGCTGGTTTAGCTCAATGGGCTAGACAGCTGGCTTGTAATGCAGAACAAGGCCAGCAACGCGGGTTCAATTCCTGTACCAGCTTACCCTAACTGGTGCCGGAATGTGGCGACTAGGGGCTTTTCACAGTAACTTCATACTTGTGACAATAAAAGATTATTATTTTATTTTTTTCTTTTATAAATTTAAAGTACCCAATTAATTTTTTCCAATTAAGGGGCAATTTAGAGTGGCCAATCAACTAGCCTGCACATCTTTGGGTTGTGGGGGCGAAACCCACGCAAACACGGGGAGAATGTAAAAGATTATTATTATGTACAAACTCCACACCGACAGTCACCTGAGGCTGGAATTGAACCCGGGTCCCTGGCGCTGTGAGGCAGCGGAGCTAACCACTGTGCCACCATCCATTTCCATTTTCCCCTCTGACATCCTCCCTATTCTACATAAGCACTTTTGTCATCTTCTCCTTTTCGTAGCTAAATGCATAAAAGTATTCATGGAACTCATTTCGATTGCTAATTAATTAGAAGACTGAAAGGATAAGCCATCACTGAAGAATAGAGAGTATAATATAAGATTTATGGGGATGTATAACATAGCTTTCCAAAAAGAAGAAAGGGTTTGTCATCGATGAATATAGTTCCTACTTTAATTTGAATCATTAGAACATGCACCTTTTTTTTACATGTTTTTTCATACACAAATTTTAGACAAATTTACGCGTTAAACAGTTTCTACACCTTCAGCCAAAAGGTCACTGAATCCAGTCGGGAAACAAATACTTGCAAGGCGTTGGCTTTGGATTTGATGACTGCTTAAACAAGGATGGGACGATTGTGGATTTTGTGACAATTGTAGCTCAACAAGAGTTTTCTGATGTTCCCACAAATTAAGTGCCATCAAATCAGAAATAATGTTTGCAGTCCTACTGCATTGTGAAGTTACAGGACCTCGACAGAAAAGTTTTCAAATGCAAAGCACTTTTAAAGTATTGGAGTAGTTTAGTCATATAGGTTTATAAATAGCCAATGAGGCAATAGGTGGCTAAAATGATGAAGAGTTACTATTGTTTAGCTAGATTGTTAGATGATAATTGTGGTTCGATGGCATCTCGTTCACCTCAGAGTTAAACGGTCATGTCTCAAGACCCGAGGCAGAGACTTGAAGCAGAAATGTTGCGCTGCCACCCATGGCAGAGGTGCAGTCGTTTGGATGAAGATTACATTGAATTTACAGTACAGAAACAGGCCATTCATCCCGGCAGGTCAATACAGATGTTTATGCCCCACAAATGTTATCGCATCCTACTTTATCTAACCAAGTTTGCTTTTGTCCTGGTTCCTACTCACTCAGTTACTTGCCTGGCTTCCCTTCAAATGCAACCTTGTTATTTGTCCAAGCGACAACATGGCCCAGGTTTTATGTTACCGCACCAGGTTTTTAGCCAGGTCGGGGATTTGAAATTGCAGGGAGGGGAGTTCCCCTGTGCTCCTGGCCCCCCTGGCCTGACAATTTTACACTGGGCTGGACAAGGCCTCGGAAGGGAAGCCTCTCCTTACCCCAATCGTTAAACACAAAGCCTCTTGAACCTCCGGGGGGAAAAAAAAATCCAAATTTCAGAAGTAGATATTGGGCGGAGGGCACCTCCATCAGAAGCCCCTTTCGAACTGGGGGCGCCCGCCTCTTAAGGCTCAGTGACCCCTGTACCTCTATCGTCCTCCCCCCCTCTCCAACACCCCCGAGACCTTGATCCCCACCCCCCGCCCGAACCGCCACCTCAAGCCTTCCTTCTCTTCCCCGCCCTGGGACACCTTTCCCCCCCCCCCTCCCCCCTCCCCTCCCCTCCCCCTCTCCTACCCCTTTACACTTACCTTGTCCTCCTTTTCCAGCACTTAAGCTCAAGTAACTTGTCGTGGTTTCCCCTCTGTCCACTGCAGGGACTGGTCAATCAGAATAGTCAGCAGCTCTCTAAGGAGGTAGGTACATCCTCTCGAGTAAGGGGTGGAAGCCCCACCTGCAGCCAGTAACACTCATTCGAGCGTCAATTGGCTGTGAGGCAGTTGACGCCGGGGTGGACATGTTCCCCACCATCTGAAAAATTCAGGCAGACGGTACCATATTCTAGATCAAGACCTTCTCCTGAATTCCATATTGGATTAGTTGTCGCCTTTTAATTATAGCTGACCAGGCGGAGCATTGGACCAAGGTCTGGTCTTTCTTCTCGGATGAGCATAAAATATCCCGTGGCAAGAGAGCAGGGGAGTTCTCCCATGTTCCCTGGGCAATAATTGTTCCTCAGTCAACATCACAAAAACAGATGATCTACAATGCTGTTTGTGGCACTTTGTGCGTAAATTAACTGCTGTGTGTATCTCTCATTTTCTCGGTGGCCTTCAGCAGTGCATAGTCTACTTCCACTGGGCATTGGGGTCCTGAAACAGACACAGGTATCTGATACCCATATGTGGGGGCCAGAGCTCGTTTCAACTGGATACCCTCAGCAACTAAAATACAATTCTCAAGCTCTGGGACCAAATCAGTTTTGGTAAGTCTGCCCTTTTAAGGGCCAACACATAGGTGAAATAAAATTGAATTTCTCCCTCCGAGACAGTCTGTCAGGTTTTGCAAAATTGAGTATTGCAAAGGCAATTAAGTACAGCAGAAAGTTGGAATACAGGGAAGTATTTTGCAAGTAACTGGGAGGCTAATTTGGATAGCGTTCCGATGAGTGCTCGGATCACAAATGTCTGACTAATCTGCTGCTGTTAATCGAAATACAGACAGCACGTCATTGTCATGTTACTTGCTAATTATAATGATTTCGCCAGCGCTAACTGCAAATTGCTGTTCATTGGCTGCAAACATCAACAGGGCCTGCACCTTTTACGGGAGCGGTCTATTGTGGCTGTAGAAGGTGCTGGATGTTAACTCAATCTGTCCTGGGAAATAGCGAGGAATGCCACACATGGGAGGGACTAGACTCCAGGGCTAAAGGATCCCATACTGGGAGGTCCTGGAGAAGGTATGAGAGATCTTTTGAGTCTGTAGGGTGGCAGGAAACCGTCCCCACATGCACGAAAGGCAGTGGAGGGACATAGCTATGGAGATTGGTGCCAAGAGTCAGACCTTGATGACATGATGCTGTGGCAGAGATTTAATAACCACCTCAGGTGTAGTCACACTACTGCATGTTTATTTTTGCAACTTGAAAGAACTATGAAAACACCAAACGCTTATCAAACCATTGCAATCGGCAGAATAAATCGGTAGCAATCTTCCATGTCTCAAGCTGATGCTTTGCAATGTGTTAAGCATCCCCTGGTCCAGCTGAAGCACCCCACTCGGGCCTGGTAACAGTCAGCCTTTCTAGCGGCTTCGCCACGCGATAAGATAGTGGCTGATCCTGGTTGTGGTCACAGCTCCACTTTCCTGTCTGTTCCCCATAACCTTTTACTCCCTTGTCAATCAAAAATCCAGGTAACTCAGCCTTGAATGGGCAGCGCGGGGGCGCAGTGGGTTAGCACTGCAGCCTCGCGGCGCCGTGTCCCAGGTTCGATCCCGGCTCTGGGTCACTGTCCGTGTGAGGTTTGCACATTCTCCCTGTGTTTGCATGGGTTTCGCCCCCACAACACAAAGATGTGCAGGGTAGGTGGATTGGCCACAATAAATTGCCCCTTAATTGGAAAAAATGAATTGGGTGCACTAAATTTATTTTTTAAAAACTTAGCCTTGAATAAATTCAATGACAAAGCCTCCACTGTTTTCTGAGGAGAATTACAACCCTCAGGGAACACATTTGTCCTCACCCCCAATATAAAAGGGAGACCCCCTTATTTTTAAACTGTGTCCACCAGTCTAGTCTTCCCCCTCAAGAGGAGATATCTTCCCAGTATCCATCCTGTCAAGTCCATTCAGGTTTATATATGCTTCAAGAAGATCTCCTTTCATTCTTCTGAACTCCAATTGGTAAAGGCACACAGTGTCTGCCGGATCTCCTGCGGAGGAATGACAGTGGGCTGAGAAGGGGCATGGTTGGCTGGCCTCTGTTTTCTCTGGACTCCTCTTCTTGGCCAGCTGAGCTTTTAGTCTCTGCTTGTCTCTTCCAATGCCCTTCCAGACAGTCAGCCTCCAGAGGTTACAGTTATCAGACTATCTCCCAGTTGCCGTGTCAATATCTGCCATCTTCAAATCTCCTTTGCAGGTGTCCTTTTGGCGGAGGTACATACCTCCAGGAGGTCATGACCATTGGCCATTTCGGTAGTCATCCACCCAATGAACATGACCCAACCAGCACAGATGATGATTACTTAGCAATGAATGCATGTTGATGGGATTAGCGCTTCCAGGGCCTATGGGTTGGTGACCTTGTCCTGCCAGTGATGTTGAGAATAAATCTGAGACAGTGAAGGTATAAACTGTTTAGTTTTTTCTCCATACTAGCATATATTGTCCTAGGGCAAATCGACCAGCTGCGACGTGCCTGAATGGGGGTGCAACGCAGCCAGTAAGTGCCGGAAGAGGTCTGCCCTGGGCTTCCCGATGGCCATTGCACACCGTGAGATATACCCAAGTCTCGCAAAGCTTCACGATCTGTCTCACACGGCTAAGTGAGTTCAAGAACCAAGTTAACAGTGTTAACGCCAGATCTAATGGGCTTCCAGCATCTCCGGCCTCCCCGGGGAGACCCCAGCCAAGTGCCGATTAATGCTGGCCCACGCAAACGTGGACCAACGGGACGGCACCTGAGGGTTTCCCAGGCCATTGGAGACCCCTGGGCGGTAGCGACAGGGCAGGGTGGCACCTGGCTCTCCCCTGGCACCTTGGCACTGCCAGGCTGGCACCTTGGCACTGCCACCCAGGCACTGCCAAGGTGCCCAGGTGACACTGTCTGGCTGGCAGGAGCACTGCCAGGGTGCACTGTCAAGGTCAGGGCCTGAGGGGGACCATGCCCATGAAAGGAGGGACAAAGGGGGATGAATGGTGGGGGTGAAGAGCAGTATGATGGGGCCTCTGTAAGATTGGGAAGGGTGAAGGGTGGGGGTCCTGGAAGGGGAGGGGGACCGCGAAAGGGAGCGGCATGGGAAGGCCTGAAAGGATGGGCCCTCAGTGACCCCATTGCAGGGTTTCCTCATTGCGGGCCGGTCTGGCCAGAGGGTTCAGCTCTCCGGTTATAGAAATAATAAGTGTGGGCAAGCCCGAAGAAAACTCCCAGGTCCCCAAAAAGTGACTGTGTGGTTAGAGAGCGGTGGGGAACTCACGACAGACCAATGGAAAAACTCCCAATCAAACGTGGCTGAAATGACACTTAGAAACTTTTCCGTCAGACCGCGTCCCAGGTCTCACCACTGTAGAGGGGTACACTGAGGAAACAGTCTTGATAGACTCACAGATTCGTGTTCTTGCTTTGTTCTGTACTCTTGGATGCAACAGCTGCAGCTTTTGTGATGCACGTCTTGACGTCAGCATCAAGTGTCAGATTGCTGGTGATGGTAGAACCTAGATATGTAAAGCTAACAACAACCTCCCACATCACATTGTCAATGCGGACATTGTGACAACATACTAAACCATGACATTTGTCTTCCTGATGGTGATGGTCAAACCAAACTCTTTACAGGCATGTAGAGTCTGTCCTTTTCCCACTGGAGACATGCCTCAGTTTGGAATGTTAGTGCAACATAGTCAGCGTAGAGCAACTCTCTGATGAATAATAATAATGAGAACAGCTTTCTACCATTTCTACCCTGTGTAATGACCTGAAGACATATGACAGGAGCAAAGAGAGGAATATGCCAAAGGGTACCAGAACATAAACATGTTTGGTCCCAAAAGGTTCTGACGTTGTCCCTTCATAGCTGACCGTACTCATCGTCATGGTAAGAGGAGATCACATTGGACAACTTTGGCAGGTGGCCAATTTTCTCCAGAAGCTTAAACAGACCGCCTCTGCCCACATGTTCAAATGCCTCGGTGCGATTTATGAAGGCAATATATAATGATCTCCTTTGTTCATGGCATTTTTCTTGCAGCTGCCAGACTGAGAGGATTGTAGTGATAGCACAGTTGTGTTGTAATTCACCGACTGACCACGAAGAGTCTCACTATTTTATAAGTTAATGTTAGAGTCAGGTGACCCCTCTGACTGGCTGGAGGTAGCTGGAGAGAGGTTGCTTGTGCACGATCTTACTGTTATTCATCTGTTTTGTACATAGTTTACCCACAGTTAATGTTAATAAATTGTTCATAGCTTTAGTGACAAGTGTTCTTGTACTATGAATCAGGCTATCCGACAAGAACATTATAAGAATCATGTCAGTTGTGCATCTCCCAGTTCTGAAACCACACAAGGATTTGGTGTAGATGTGAGTAGATCAGAATAATTTAGCAATTATTTGTTAGGTGATTGATGATCTCTTTAAATAGCACTGGTTCGGGGCAGCACGGTGGCGCAGTGGTTAGCACTGCTGCCTCACGGCGCCGAGGTCCCAGTTTCGAATCCCGGCTCTGGGTCACTGTCCGTGTGGAGTTTGCACATTCTCCCAGTGTCTGCGTGGGTTTCGCCCCCAAAACCCAAAGATGTGCAGGGTGGGTGGATTGGCCAAATTTATAAAAAAATAGCACTGGTTCCTTCCTGTTGTTTAACGTGGGTTCAGCTGTGGAGGTTCAGAAAGGGTATTGGCTGGATCATTAACTAACCAACTTTCTTTCCATCTCCAGACACTACTCGCAATTCCATGTGCTTTAACTTTACATAGTAATCTGACTTCCGGTGGCAGCTATAAAGGAGTAAGTCGCACATTTGGTGGCTCCCGCTCAGGTCGGACTTTTGGACCTTTTCCCCCGATTTTGTACCGGACTTGAACTGTAAACCTGAAGACAGAGATTGGATTCCCACATCGGTTCATGGAGAGGAGGACGAGAAGTGCTCGTAAAGGCAGAAACAGAAAGACAGTGAAGGCTTGGGCTGAAGCTGCAGCGGGAGACAGCATGGCGGAGGACCGGACCTCTGGTTTGTCGACCCAGTGGTCAAAGGAGCAGCTGATGCAAGTCATTCAGGAAGGCTTTGCTAAGCAGAAACGGGACTGCTTGGACCCGATAAAAGAGTCGATTGAGCGGCAGGAGCTTACATTGGACACCCAAGACCGGGCGATCCAGAAGGTGGAGAAGGCGCTGGCTGAGCAGGAGGAACATCAGACTGCTGTGCAGCTGGAAGTGGGGATGCTGAGAGACCAGCAGAAGAAGCTCCTGGAGAAGGTGGAGGACCTAGAGAATAGGTCCCGCCGGCAGAACTTGAGAATCGTTGGGCTCCCGGAGGGGTCCGAAGGAGCGGACGCTGGGGCATACATCGCAGATATGTTTGAGAATCTGATGGGGGATGGGGCATTCTCCTGACCCTTGGAGGTGGACAGGGCTCACAGAACACTCGCGAGGAAGCCGCGAATGGGAGAACGCCCGAGGGCAATGGTGGTGAGATTCCACAGGTACTCAGATAAGGAGTGCATTTACAATGGGCCAAGCAGACACGGAGCTGTAAGTGGGACAATAATATCCTGTGGGTCTACCAGGACCTGAGTGTGGAGGTGGCCAGGAAAAGAGCAGGCTTCAACCAGATTAGGTCGATCCATTTTACGAGAAAGGTGAAGTTCGGATTGTTGTATCCGGCCCGTCTCTGGGTCACGTACGAGGAACAGCACTTTTATTTTGAGTCGCCTGAGGACGCGCTGGACTTCGTGAAAAGGAAAGGACTGGTGGTGGACTGAGAACTTTTGAACCTTTGCTGCAAAGTTCATGGGGGTTTTTTGTTTTCTTTTTGTTTCTCTTCTTTTTAAAAAAGTTTCTTGTTTTGTGGAAGCTGTTTGTAATGCCTTCTGTATTGGTTTGGGACCAGTGGCAGAGCTGAGTGAGTTAAGGTTTCCATTTGCGCTGTTGGGGGATGGAGGTGTGCTTGTTTAGATTTTGGTGTTTTTTTTCTGTCAGGCAATTGTGTGGGGATTGTTTGATGCTGGAGTATGTTTGTATGAGTGGGGGGAGGATGGGGTGGGAACAATAGGTGGGAGACTATCCGGTGCCAGGGATGGGGGCCACCAAGCTAGCTGGGCGGGCTAGCTCACGGAAGCGCAGTGGGGGGGGGTGCATATGTTCGGTTTATCAAAGGGGTTGGGTTACAGAGTGTTGTTACTAGGGGAGGGAGGGGGGGGGAAATGTTCTGCTGATGAGGGAGGGACTTGGGCCAAGGGACAGAGAGGAGGTTGGAAGCGGAGGCTGCCTGGGGGCGGGCCAGTGGAGGCGCGGAGCATGGGCTGGAGGCGGGCCCAAAAAAGGGGATGGCTGATTGGCGAAGGGGGGGGGGGCAATGAGCCCCCCAACTAGGCTGATCACCTGGAATGTTCGAGGGCTAAATGGGCCGGTCAAGAGGGTACGTGTGTTCACGCATCTTAGGGGACTGAAGGCGGACGTGGTAATGTTGCCACGGGCATCCCAGCATCTTAGAGAACTGATCAGGTTAGATTGAGGAAAGGCTGGGTCAGTCAGGTCTTTCACTCGGGACTGGATTCAAAGACTAGAGGGGTTGCGATCCTGATCAATATGCGGGTGGTGTTTGAGGCGCGTAGAATAGTTTCAGATGTGGGAGGTCGGTAGGTTACGGTCAGTGGGAAACTGGAGGAGGTGCAGGTGGTATTAGTAAATGTGTATGCACCAAATTGGGATGATGTGGAGTTTATAAAGAGGATGCTGGGGAAGATACCGGACCTGGACTCGCACAGGTTGGTCATGGGAGGGGACTTCAACACAGTTATTGACCCTGGCTTGGATGGGTCAAGCTCGAAAACGGGCAGGGTGCCAGCAATGGCAAAGGAACTAAAAGGGTTCATGGAGCAGATGGGGGGGGGGGGGGGGGGGGGGTGGATCCATGGAGGTTTGGACAGCCGAGGATGAAGGAGTTCTCCTACTCACACGTGCATAAAGTGTACTTCCGGATCGATTTCTTTATTTTGAGCAGGGCCTTACTGGCAGGGGTGGTGGACACGGGGTACTCGGCGATCACAATCTCAGACCATGCTCCGCACTGGGTTGACCTACAGGTTAGTAAAGACAGTAACCAGCGCCCCACTGGAGGTTAGATGTGGGACTTTTGGCTGACAAAGGGGTGTGCGAGCGGCTGAGGAAAATTTATTCAGAACTACCTGAAGGTCAACGACACGGGGGAAATTCCAGCAGCGATGGTCTGGGAAGCACTGAAGGCGGTGGTCAGAGGAGAGCTGATCTCAATACAGGCCCATAGGGAGAAGATGGACAGGGCAGAGACAGACCGACTGGTTAAGGAGATACTACAGATCGATAGGAGGTATGCGGAGACCCCAGAGGCAGGGCTTTTAAGGGAACGGCGGAGGCTACAGGCGGAGTTCGGCCTGTTATCCACAGGGAGGGCGGTGGAGCAGCTGAGAAAGGCGAGGGGGGCAATCTATGAGTATGGAGAGAAGGCCAGCAGAATATTTGCACAGCAGCTTAGAAGGAGGGAGGCAGCCAGGGAGATAGGGAAAGTAAATGACGGAGATGGAAACCTGGTTGGAGATTCAGCAGGGGTGAATAATGCGTTTAGGGATTTCTACAGTAGGCTGTAAAGGTCGGAACCCCCTTCGGGGCCGGAGGGGATGAGGCACTTCTTGGGGGTGCTAAATTTCCCAAAGGTGGACGGGGAGCTGGTAGAAGGGCTGGGGGCCCCGATCGGGTTGGAAGAGATAGTGGAGGGCTTGAAGGCCATGCAGTCGGGTAAAGCCCCGGGGCCGGGCGGGTACCCGGTGGAGTTTTATAAAAGGTTCTCTGGGATATTGGGGCCGGTGTTGTTGAGGATGTTCAATGAGGCAAGGGAGAGAGAGGTGCTTCCCCCGACGATGTAACAGGCCACGTTCTCGCTGATTCTGAAGTGGGACAAGAACCCGGAGTTGTGTGGGTTCTACAGGCCGATATCCCGGTTGAATGTGGATGCCAAACTGCTGGCCAAAATTTTGTCCTCCAGAATTGAGGATTGCGTTCCGGAGGTTATTGGGGAGGACTAGATGGGGTTTGTTAAGGGTAGGCAGTTGGTGGCCAATGTAAGAAGGCTGTTAAATGCGATCATGATACCCCCGGAAGGTAGGGAGGTGGAGGTAGTGGTCGCAATGGATGCAGAAAAGGCTTTTGATCGGATAGAATGGGATTATCTGTGGGAGGTACTGGGAAGGTTCGGATTTGGGCGGGGATTTATTGACTGGGTCAGGTTGCTGTCTCAGACTCCTGTGGTGAGCGTACGGACGAATAGGAGAACATCGGACTTTTTTAGACTGCACGGGGGACGAGACAGGGATGCCCCCTCTCCCCATTGTTGTTCGCGCTAACTATAGAGCCGGTGGCAATTGCTCTGAGAGCCTCAAGGGGCTGGTCAGGGGGAGAGGGGGAGGGTGGTGGAACACAGAGTCTCGCTCTATGCAGACGACCTCCTTCTGTCTGTATCGGACCCATTAGAGGGGATGGAGGAAATCATGAGGATTCTAGGGGAATTTGGCCAGTTTTCGGGGCATAAGCTAAATATGGGGAAAAGTGAGATGTTTGCGGTCCAGATGAGAGGACAGGAGAGGCGATTGGGGGAGCTGCTGTTTAGATTAGTAAGGGGAAGCTTTAGGTACTTGGGCATTCAAGTAGCGCGGGAATGGGACAGGCTGCATAAATTAAATCTGGCCCGGCTCGTAGACCAAATGAAGGATGATTTTCGGAAATGGGACGCGCTCCCGTTATTGTTAGCTGGGAGGATGCAGACGGTAAAGATGACGGTCCTCCCGAGATTCCTGTTTGTATTTCAGTGTCTCCCCATCTTTATTCCGCGGTCCTTTTTTAAACGGGTCAACAAAGTGATCTCTGGCTTTGTTTGGGCGGGCAAGACCCCGCGAGTAAGGAAGGTAATGCTTGAGCGGAGTCGGGGGGGAGAGGGTGGGTTGGCACTGCCAAACTTTAGTAACTGTTACTGGGCGGCGAATATAGCCATGATCAGGAAGTGGATGGGCGGGGGGGGGGGGGGGGGGGTCGGCATGGGAGGGTATGGAGGCTGCTTCATGCAAGGGCACTAGTTTGGGGGCGTTGGTAACTGCGCCTCTGCCATTCCCGCCGGCACGGTACTCCACCAGCCCCATGGTGGTGGCAGCCCTGAGAGTCTGGGGCAATGGAGGCGGCATGTGGGAGCAGAGGGAGCATCGGTTTTGTCCCCAATCTGTAATAATCACCGGTTTGCCCCTGGAGGTATGGACGGGGGGGTTCCGGTTATGACGGAGAGCAGGGATTGAGAGGATGGGGGATATGTTTATAGAGGGGAGCTTTCCGAGTATGAGGGCGCTGGAGGAGAAGTTTGGGTTGGCGAGGGGAAACAAATTCAGGCATCTGCAGGTGCGGGACTTCCTTCGTAAACAGGTGTCAACCTTCCTGTTCCTACCGCTAAGGGGGATTCAGAACAGGGTAGTTTCCAGAGGGTGGGTAGGAGAAGGGAGCATCTCGGACATATATAAGGAGCTTATGGGGTCAGAAGTGGGAGGAGGAGCTGGGAGGAGAGGTAGAGGATGGTCTATGGGCAGACGCGTTGAGTAGAATCAACACATCCGCAAACTGTGCCAGGCTCAGCCTGATACAATTTAAGGTCGTTCACCGGGCTCACATGACAGTGGCCCGGATGAGCAGATTCTTTGGGGTGGAAGACAGGTGCGCAAAATGTGCGGGAGGACCAGCGAACCACGTCCACATATTCTGGGCAGGTCCGAAGCTTAGGGGATTCTGGCAGGGGTTTGCGGATGTCATGTCCACGGTGTTAAAGACAAGGGTGGCGCTGAGTCCAGAGGTGGCGATTTTCGGGGTGTCGGAAGACCCGGGAATCCAGGAGGAGAAAGAGGCAGATGTTCTGGCCTTTGCTTCCCTGCTTCCCCGGCTGGGCCAGTGGTGCAAGTGGGCAGCACGGTAGCATGGTGGTTAGCACAATTGCTTCACAGCTCCAGGGTCCCAGGTTCGATTCCCCGCTGGGTCACTGTCTGTGCGGAGTCTGCACGTTCTCCCCGTGTCTGCGTGGGTTTCCTCCGGGTGCTCCAGTTTCCTCCCACAGTCCAAAGATGTGCAGGTTAGGTGAATTGGCCAAGCTAAATTGCCCTTAGTGTCCAAAATTGCCCTTAGTTCTGGGTGGGGTTACTGGGTCATGGGGATACGGTGGAGGTGTGGACTTGGGTAGGGTGCTCTTTCCAAGAGCCGGTGCAGACTCGATGGGCCGAATGGCCTCCTTCTGCGCTGTTAATTCTATGGTAGCCCGGAGATGGATATTATTAGCTTGGAGGGACTCAAAGCCCCCGAAGTCGGAGACCTGGCTATCGGACATGGCTAGCTTTCTCTGTTTGGAGAAAATCAAGTTCGCCATGAGAGGGTCACTGTTGGGGTTTGCCCGGAGGTGGCAACCGTTCGTCGACTTCTTTACGGAAAATTAATCGTCAGCAGAAAGGGGGAGGTTAGTTTAGCTTTGAGTAGGGGGTTAATAAAGGTGGGACCGGTAAGGGAGGGAGACGGCTTTTGCACTATGTTTATAGTTTCATGTACATTGTTTATTGTGTTGTTATAATACCCAAAAATACCTCAATAAAATGTTTATTAAAACATTTTTTTACATAGTAATCTGCTATGTGAGACATTGTTGAAAGCCTTCTGAAAGTCCAAATAAACCACATCCACCAGTTCTCCCTGGTCAACTCTATTAGCCAGCGTGGGTCGAGAAGGTTGGTGTGGGTCGCGAAGGTCGGCCGATGTGGGTCGCGAACGTTGGTGTGGGTCGTGAAGGTCGGCTGGCGTGAGTCGCAGAGGTCGGCTGGCTGGCGTGGGTCGCGAAGGTCGGCCGGCGTGGTCGCGAAGGTCGGCGTGGGTCGCGAAGTTCGACAGGCGTGGGCCACAAAGGTCGGCCGGCGTGGGCCATGAAGGTCGGCCGGCGTGGGCCACATACGTCGGCTGGCAGGGTTCCCAAAGGATGGCTCGTTGATAAAAATGGCCCCAGACAAAAAAGCTTGAAAAACACTGAGATAAATGGACAGAAAATCTGTGAACAGGTCTTGATAAACTTGTATCAGAAGAGCAATTTCTACCACAGCTATCTGAGCCTGTAATATTGAGCACCGGAATAAGGTGGGTGAACTTGCGGCATGGGTTGGTGTGGTCATACCAGGTATTGCAGTACCTGAGAGATGGATGCCATTGGCTAGACCTAGGAGTCTACCATTGGCTAATGTACATAGCTCCGCCCTGAGAGGCAGGGTATAAGAACCGATGCCGTCCCAGCAGCCGTCACTTTCTGTATCGAAGCTGCTGGGTACCGTTCTAGCTGATTAAAGCCGATTAGTTATGACTCACCTTGCCTCGAGAGTAATTGATTGTGCATCAATTTAATCAGCTATTACTTCTGAAAAGATGGACCTCCGCATCATGCCGGAGTGCCTTCAGCTCAGTCCCCACGCAGACAACTCAGCTGCTATCTTCAAGCACTGGCTGGCGTTTTAAGAGCTTTGTCGACACGGCCGCCGACACCCCCACGGAAAGGAAGAAAATGCACCTTCTACGCTCCCGAGTCAGCCCTGCAATCTAGCCTCTGATCGAGGAGGCGGAGAATTATGCTGCAGCTATCGAGCTGCTGGAAGGACATTACATCCGTCCCCTGAACCAGGTCTACGCTCGTCACCTGCTGGCAACTAGAAGGCAGAGCCCTGAAGAAACACTGGGAGACTTCTATCGGGCTCTATTAGTGCTAGGCCGGAACTGTGGCTGCCCAGCAGTCACGGGGAACGAGCACACGGAACTTTTAATTCGGGACGCTTTTGTGGCAGGTATGACTTCCCCTGACATCCGCAGAAGGCTCCTTGAAATAGACACACTGGGCCTCACTGAGGCACGGGCCCTGGCAGGGTCCATGGACGTTGCGTACAAAAATGCACTGGCTTTTGCTCCCGGACACACGGCTCCCCCCTGGGCTGCGTGGCACCCCGTCGCGGCGGCCCCCCAGACTTTCCCGCTAACCCCACAGGCCTGCGCCGCTAGACGGCCCATTTTCACCGCCGGCCAACGTTGCTTCTTCTGCGGCCAAGCGAATCGTCCCCGCGCGCGCTGCCTGGCCCGCACCGCCACCTACAAAGGGTGCGGCAAGAAAGGCCACTATGTCGCGGTCTGCCAAGGCCGCGCCATGGCAGCGGTCGCCAGCGACTATCAGCAGCCTTTGTTCCAGGTCCCGGCCGTCCAAGGCCCACCGCCGCCCTTCTATCCCCAGGCAACGTGCGACCCAAGGGCGCGGCCATTTTGCCCCCCGGCCACCACGCTGGATGGGTGGGCGCCGCCATTTTGTCCCTCGCCAATGCCATCTTCTGCATCCCCGTTTCCATGTGCGACCCGTGGCTGACGCCATCTTGGATGGGGCCTCAAGCCCCCAGCACTGCCGACTCCACGCTGCCTGACCAGAACTCCCCCTTGCTGCAGCTGGCCTCCGTTACCTTGGACCAGGGTCGGCCCCGGACCCTAGCGAAAGCCACCACAACGATCGCCATCAACGGCCACGTGACGTCGTGCCTGATCGACTCCGGGATCACGGAAAGCTTTGTCCACCCCGAAACGGTAAGGCGCTGTTCTCTTGTCACCCATCCCGTAAACCAACGGATCTCCCTGGCCTCCGGGTCACACGCAGTGGAGATAAAGGGGTTCTGCCTAGCGAACCTCACTGTCCAAGGCAGAGTATTCCGCAATTTCCGCCTGTACGTTCTGCCGCACCTCTGCGCAGCCACCCTTCTGGGGCTGGATTTCCAGTGCCATCTGCAAAGCCTGACCTTTAAATTTGGCGGCCCTATACCCCCCTTACTGTCTGCGGCCTCGCGACCCTTAAGGTCGACCCGCCTTCCCTGTTTGCGAACCTCACCCCGGATTGCAAACCCGTCGCCACCAGGAGCAGACGGTACAGTGCCCAGGACCGGATCTTCATTAGGTCAGAGGTCCAGCGGCTGCTGAAGGAAGGGGTCATCAAAGCGAGCAACAGCCCCTGGAGGGCTCAAGTAGTGGTGGTAAGGACCGGGGAGAAACATAGGATGGTCATCGACTACAGCCAGACCATCAACAGGTTTACGCAGCTGGATGCGTACCCTCTCCCCCATATAGCCGACCTGGTAAACAGGATCGCGCAATACAAGGTTTTCTCCACGGTGGATCTCAAGTCTGCCTACCACCAGCTGCCCCTCCGTCATGGGGACCGCCAGTAAACTGCCTTCGAAGCAGATGGGCGGCTCTATCACTTTTTAAGGGTTCCCTTTGGTGTCACGAACGGGGTCTCGGTCTTCCAACGTGAGATGGACCGAATGGTTGACCGGTACGGCTTACGCGCAACGTTCCCGTATCTTGATAACGTCACCATCTGCGGCCATGACCAGCAGGACCACGACACCAACCTCCGAAAATTTCTCCAGACCGCGAATATCCTTAATCTGACCTACAATAAGGATAAATGCGTGTTTAGCACCGACTGTCTAGCCATCCTAAGCTACGTAGTGCGAAATGGAGTCATAGGCCCCGACCCTGAACGCATGCGCCCCCTCATGGAGTTCCCCCTCCCTCACTGCCCCAAGGCCCTAAAGCGCTGCCTCGGCTTCTTTAGCTATTACGCACAATGGGCCCCTAATTACGCAGACAAGGCTCAACCCCTGATCCAGTCCACAACCTTCCCCCTGTCGACGGAGGCCCGCCAGGCCTTCTGCCGCATTAAAGCGGACATCGCAAAAGCCACAATGCGCGCCATCGACGAGTCCCTCCCCTTCCAGGTCGAGAGCGACGCGTCCGACGTAGCTCTGGCGGCCACCCTCAACCAAGCGGGCAGGCCCGTGGCTTTCTTCTCCCGCACTCTCCATGCTTCCGAAATTCGCCACTCCTCGGTTGAAAAAGAGGCCCAGGCCATAGTAGAAGCTGTGCGACTTTGGAGGCATTACCTGGCCGGCAGGAGATTCACTCTCCTCACGGACCAACGGTCGGTAGCCTTCATGTTCGATAATGCACAGCGGGGCAAGATTAAGAACGACAAGATCTTGCGGTGGAGGATAGAACACTCCACCTACAATTACGAGATCTTGTACCGTCCCGGGAAGCTGAACGAGCCTCCTGATGCCCTGTCCCGCGGCACTTGCGCCACCGCATAAGTGGACCGCCTCCGAGCCCTCCACGAGGATCTCTGCCACCCAGGGGTCACTCGTTTCTTCCATTTCATTAAGACCCGCAACCTGACCTACTCCATCGAGGAGGTCAGGACAGTCACCAGGGACTGCCGAATCTGCGCGGAGTGCAAACCGCACTTCTACCGGCCAGAGAGAGTGCAGCTGATAAAGGCTTTCCGTCCCTTTGAACGCCTCAGCATGGATTTCAAGGACCCCCTCCCCGCCACCGACCGCAACACGTATTTCCTGAACGTGATTGAATACTCCGGTTCCCATTCGCCATCCCCTGCCCGGACATGACCACGACCACCGTCATCAAGGCCCTCCAGGGTATTTTTACACTGTTCGGTTTCCCCGCCTACATACATCGTGATAGGGGGTCCTCCTTTATTTATTTATTTTTTAAAAATATATATTTTATTAAATTTTTCAAACAAAATTTTAGGGGGGTCCTCCTTTATGAGCGACGAACTGCGTCAATTCCTGCTCAGCAAGGGCATCGCCTCCAGCAGGACGACCAGTTACAACCCCCGGAGAAACGGGCAGGTTGAGAGGGAGAACGGAAAGGTCTGGAAGACCGTCCTGCTGGCCCTTCGGTCCAGGAATCTCCCAGTCTCCCGCTGGCAAGAAGTCCTCCCAGTGGCCCTTCACACCATTCGGTCGCTGCTCTGTACTACCAGCACTGTAGGGCAGCACGGTAGCATTGTAGATAGCACAATTGCTTCACAGCTCCAGGGTCCCAGGTTCGATTCCCGGCTTGGGTCACTGTCTGTGCGGAGTCTGCACATTCTCCCCGTGTCTGCGTGGGTTTCCTCCGGGCGCTCCAGTTTCCTCCCACAGTCCAAAGATGTGCAGGGTAGGTGGATTGGCCATGCTAAATTGCCCTTAGTGTCCAAAATTTCCCTTAGTGTTTGGTGGGGCTACTGTGTTATGGGGATAGGATGGAGGTGTGGACCTTGGTAGGGTGCTCTTTCCAAGAGCCGGTGCAGACTCGATGGGCCGAATGGCCTCCTTCTGCACTGTAATTTCTATGATAATCTATGATACCACAAACCAGACACCTCACGAACGTCTCCTTGTTTTCCCCAGGAAGTCCTCCTCCGGGACCTCGCTCCCAACCTGGCTAGCGACACCCGGATCCGTCCTGATGCGGAAACATGTGAGGGCGCACAAGTCGGACCCGTTGGTCGAGAGGGTCCACCTGTTGCATGCCAACCCCCAGTACGCCAACGTAGCATTCCCCGACGGCCGGCAAGACACGGTCTCCCTTCCAGACCTGGCGCCCGTGCCCCACGCGCACCTGCACCATTGCCCCCACCCCCACCCTCCCCACAGCACCTGACCGGAGGGTCAGTACTGCCGCCGCCCCTACCCAGTGCCGAACAGGCACCGACGGCCCCTACAGGCGTCCCACCCCCTGCCCTCTTTTCGCCCCAACAGCACCGCCTAGGTGTGACAAAGCTGCCAGGGAGGAAGACACCACGTTCCCGGAGCCACAACCGCCGGGGCCCCCACCAGGATCATCGCCGAAGCCCAGACGCTCCAGAAGGACGACCAGGCCACCCGATCGTCTGATTGCTGCACCATAAAACAATAAAAACTTTCTCTGTTACCCTCGACATCACGGTACCGGCAATACCTGGTCCTACTATGCAAAAGGCGACAGTAACGCTGGCCATCACCCCGTTGGGTTCTTTTTTTAACAGGGGGTGAATGTGGTAATACCAGGTATTGCAGTACCTGAGAGGTGGATGCCATTGGCTAGACCTAGGAGTCTACCATTGGCTAATGTACATAGCTCCGCCCTGAGAGGCGGGGTATAAGAACCAATGCCGTCCCAGCAGCCTTCACTTTCTTTATCGAAGCTGCTGGGTACAGTTCTAGCTGATTAAAGCCGATTAGTTATGACTCACCTTGTCTCGAGAGTAATTGATTGTGCATCAGTTGGTACCTGGGACTTTGATGTTGTGGCCATTTCGGAGATATGGATAGAGCAGGGACAGGAATGGTTGTTGCAGGTGCCGGGGTTTAGATATTTCAGTAAGCTCAGGGAAGGTGGTAAAAGAGGGGGAGGGGTGGCAAAAGAGGGGAAGGGGCTGTTTAGCACAGGGCTAAATCGCTGACTGTAAAAGCAGACCAAGGCAGGCCAGCAGCACGGTTCGATTCCCGTAACAGCCTTTCCGAACAGGCGCCGGAATGTGGCGACTAGGGGCGTTTCACAGTAACTTCAGTTGAAGCCTACTTGTGACAATAAGCGATTTTCATTTTTTCATTGTTAGTCAAGGACAGTATTACGGTGGCAGAAAGGACGTTTGATGAGGACTCATCTACTGAGGTAGTATGGGCTGAGGTTAGAAACAGGAAAGGAGTGGTCACCCTGTTAGGGGTTTTCTATAGGCCTCCAAAAAGTTCCAGAGATGTAGAGGAAAGGATTGCAAAGATGATTCTGGATAGGAGCGAAAGCAACAGGGTAGTTGTTATGGGGGACTTTAACTTTCCAAATATTGACTGGAAACGCTATAGTTCGAGTACTTTAGATGGGTCCGTTTTTGTCCAATGTGTGCAGGAGGGTTTCCTGACACAGTATGTAGATAGGCCAACGAGAGGCTAGGCCATATTGGATTTGGTACTGGGTAATGAACCAGGACAGGTGTTAGATTTGAAGGTAGGTGAGCACTTTGGTGATAGTGACCACAATTACTTTAGTGATGGAAAGGGATAGGTATACACCGCAGGGCAAGAGTTATATCTGGGGGATAGGCAATTATGATGCGATGAGGCAAGACTTAGGATGCATCGGATGGAGAGGAAAACTGCAGGGGATGGGCACAATGGAAATGTGGAGCTTGTTCAAGGAACAGCTACTGCGTGTCCTTGATAAGTATGTACCTGTCAAGCAGGGAGGAAGTGGTCGAGCGAGGGAACCGTGGTTTACTAAAGCAGTCAAAACACTTGTCAAGAGGAAGAAGGAGGCTTATGTAAAGATGAGACATGAATGTTCAGTTAGGGCGCTCGAGAGTTACAAGTCAGCTAGGAAGGATCTAAAGAGAGAGCTAAGAAGAGCCAGGAGGGGACATGAGAAGTCTTTGGCAGGTAGGATCAAAGATAACTCTAAAGCTTTCTATAGATATGTCAGGAATAAAAGAATGACTAGGGTAAGAGTAGGGCCAGTCGAGGACAGTAGTGGGAAGTTGTGCGTGGAGACTGAGGAGATAGGAGAGGTGCTAAATGAATATTTTTTTGTCAGTATTCACAAAGGAAAAAGACAATGTTGTCGAGGAGAATACTGAGATTCAGGCTACTAGACTAGAAGGGCTTGAGGTTCATAAGGAGGAGGTGTTAGCAATTCTGGAAAGTGTGAAAATAGATAAGTCCCCTGGGCTGGATGGGATTTATCCTAGGATTCTCTGGGAAGCTAGGGAGGAGATTGCTGAGCCTTTGGCTTTGATCGTTAAGTCATCTTTGTCTACAGGAATAGTGGCAGAAGACTGGAGGATAGCAAATGTTGTCTCCTTGTTCAAGAAGGGGAGTAGAGACAACCCCGGTAACTATAGACCAGTGAGCCTTACTTCTGTTGTGGGCAAAGTCTTGGAAAGGTTTCTAAGAGATAGGATGTATAATCATCTGGAAAGGAATAATTTGATTAGAGATAGTCAACACGGTTTCGTGAAGGGTAGCTCGTGCCTCACAAACCTTATTGAGTTCTTTGAGAAGGTGACCAAACAGGTGGATGAGGGTAAAGCAGTTGATGTGGTGTATATAGATTTCAGTAAAGCATTTGATCAGGTTCCGCACGGTAGGCTACTGCAGAAAATACGGAGGCATGGGATTCAGGGAGATTTAGCAGTTTGGATCAGAAATTGGCTAGCTGGAAGAAGACAAAGGGTGGTGGTTGATGGGAAATGTTCAGACTGGAGTGCAGTTACTCGTGGTGTACCACAAGGATCTGTTTTAGGGTCACACACTGCTGATTGTCATTTTTATAAATGACCTGGAGGAGGGCGTAGAAGGATAGGTGAGTAAATTTGCAGATGACACTAATGTCGGTCGAGTTGTGGACAGTGCAGAAGGATGTTACAAGTTACAGAGAGACATGGATAAGCTGCAGCGCTGGGCTGAGAGGTGGCAAATGGAATTTAATGCAGAAAAGTGTGAGGTGATTCATTTTGGAAGGAATAACAGGAAGACCGAGTACTGGGCTAATGGTAAGATTCTTGGCAGTGTGGATGAGCAGAGAGATCTCGGTGTCCATGTACATAGATCCCTGAAAGTGGCCACCCAGGTTGAGAGGGTTGTTAAGAAGGCGTACGGTGTGTTAGCTTTTATTGGTAGAGGGATTGAGTTTCGGAGCCATGAGGTCATGTTGCAGCTGTACAAAACCCTGGTGCAGCCGCATTTGGAGTATTGCGTGCTATTCTGGTCGCCGCATTATAGGAAGGATGTGGAAGCATTGGAAAGGGTGCAGAGGAGATTTACCAGAATGTTGCCTGGTATGGAGGGAAGATCTTATGAGGGAAGGCTGAGGCACTTGAGGCTGTTTTCATTAGAGAGAAGAAGGTTAAGAGGTGACTTAATTGAGGCACACAAGATGATCAGAGGATTAGATAGGGTTTATGAGAGCCTTTTTCCTCGGATGGTGACATAGCTTTAAATTGAGGGGACAATGGCACGAGGGGACATAGCTTTAAATTGAGGGGAGATAGATATAGGACAGATGTCAGAGGTAGGTTCTTTACTCAGAGAGTAGTAAGGGCGTGGAATGCCCTGCCTGCAACAGTAGTGGACTCGCCAACACTAAGGACATTCAAATGGTCATTGGATAGACATATGGACAATAAGTGAATAGTGTAGATGGGCTTTAGAGTGGTTTCACAGGTTGGCGCAACATCGAGGGCCGAAGGGCCTGTACTGCACTGTAATGTTCTATGTTCTATTAGTGAGGTGTGTGGTAATCTGACAGGGCCCAGTTTTAAGCCCAGTTTTAAAATTTGATATTTTAAATTAAAGAATTGGGCACTTGAAATCAAACTTCAGTGAAACCTCAGGCAGGCTGTGGGCAATTCAGACTTGACTAAAGTCAAATACAGAACTCACAGACCAACTGCCAGAGACATGTCTGGACCTGCCCGTCAATCACCCATCAGGAGGTCATCACACACTATTGACATGCAGCACGGTAGCACAGTGGTTAGCACTGTTGCTTCACAGCACCAGGGTCCCAGGTTCAATTCCCGGCTTGACTCACTGCCTGTGCAGAGTCTGCACGTTCTCCCCGTGTCTGCGTGGGTTTCCTCCGGATGCTCCAGTTTCCTCCCACATGTCCCGAAAGACATGGGCCAGGATTTTCCGTGTAGGAGAATCAGCGGTGACACCAAAATTCCCGCCACGCCGCTCCGACGCCGTGTCGCGATTCTCTGGTGACCGGAGAACCGGCGGCAGTCCCGCACGTGCAGTAGCCGCGGCACCGGTCGGGGGCAGAGTTCCCGCCGACTTCCGCCGGCGTGGTTCTAACCTGGTACCACTCAGCGGGAGCTTGGACCCGCGTCCACGGTGGCCGTTCTGGTGGGAGGGGCGGAGGATCAGACCCCGGGGGGTGGGGAGCCTGCACGACGGCCAAGCCTGCGATTGGGGGCTACCGATCAGCGGGCGCGCACGATCTGGACGGGGCCTACCTACCTCCGCGCGGGCCTGATGTGTGGCTATGCCATGTTGTGCGACGCCGGCGTGGAAACGGCCACCGCGCGCTTGTGCCGACCTGCACCAGCAGCCTTGCTGACCCCCTGTGGCCCACTGAATCGCTGGGCCAAGAGGCCTTTTGACGCCGGCGTGAAACACTGCGGTGTTTACACCGGCGTCAACACTTAGCCGGGATTTTGGAGAATCCCAGCCATGCTGTTAGGTGAATTGGACATTCTGAAATCTCCCTCTGTGTACCAGACCAGGTGCCGGGATGTGGCGACTAGGGGATTTTCACAGTAACATCATTGCAGTGTTAATGTAAGCCTACTTGTGACAATAATAAAGATTATTTTATTTTTTTTCCAATTAAGGGGCATTTTAGTGTGGCTACTCCACCTACCCTGCACATCTTTGGGTTGTTTGTAGCGAAACCCACGCAAACACTGGGAGAATGTGCAAACCCCACACGGACAGTAACCCAGAGCTGGGATCGAACCTGGGACCTCGGCACTGTGAGGCAGCAGGGCTAACCCACTGCGCCACCGCGCTGCCATAATAGTAAAGATTTTTAATATTATTATGCACTGGTCTATTGTCAGTAGCCCAGATCGAACCAGACTCTTGGGCACCCAGAGTTTCTGCTGTTACCTTATATGGGAACAGGTCATGTGCAGACCACACCACCAGAGATGGGACAGCTGGGGCAGGCTGAGGTGTCCTGTCAAACGGTCATCAACCAGACCACTGGGTTGTGAGACCTGCTCCTGAGACCTCATTGGCAGAAAGCCAGAGGAAATGGCAAAAGGGCACGAAGCGATGGGGGATAAAACAGGCATCTGAGGCACATGAGCAGTGAAGACTCCATGCAAAGGCAATCAAGTCATATGAGAAGGAAGAAGCCGCCAGTGAGACTCACCTTCGCGATGACGGACCAGAGGGACTCAAGAATCAAGCCACCTTGGCAGTATGCCCGAATCATGGAACCTACGGCATGGAGACAGGCCCTTTGGCCCAAATTGGTCAATGCCAACCCAAAATGCCCATCTAAGCTCACGCCATTTGCCTGCATTTGGACCGTATCCCTCTAAACCTATCCTATCCATGTATCTGTCCAAATGCCCTTTAAATGTTGTCAATGTCCCTGCCTCAACCACTTCCTCCAGCCACCTCTTGGGTGATTCTAGTATTATGGGCTGGATTTTTCGCACCCCAACGGCGAAATTGCGACTGGCGTGGGGGCGGAGAATCCATTTTCCCACAAGGAATCAGGATCGCCGCTGGTTCCCCGATTCTGCGGGCCCTGAAAAGCGACGTACTCAGGGAGTACGCCGCGCCACCTGGCACCTACCTGGGGCCATTGCCAGAGGCCCGCTCCACCATCCTCCGCCCCGACTGGCTGAAGTCCCGACGCCATGGACCTAATGTGGTTCAGCCGGTCAGGATACTCGCGTGGCGGCTGTGGACCCAGTCCGCGGACGCCCTGGTTGGGGGCGGGCCGATCGGAAGGCAGGGGGCCTTAGAGACGGCCGGGAAATGTTGGTGCGGGCGTTGAGGGTCGGGCGCTCAGCTGATCGGGGGGTTTCTTTTTTGGGTCCAGCTCCGCGGTCCGGGAAGAGCGGGGGCCCGTATCTGCAGCAAAAGCTGATAGATTTATGCCGGGTCCCTGCTAGCCTCCTGCAGGGTTAGGGATTAGTGGTCCCTTCATGCCAGTTTTTCTGGCGTGAAACTCCACCTTTCTGAGGCCATCTTGGGGACATAGTCCCAATAATGGAGAATCCAGCCCTATATATTTTGGGCTAATTTATGGGTTAATTGTGTGTTTAATAAAGATTGATGAATTTATACTTATGTTTGTCCTTTGTAGAGCAACACGGTGGCACAGTGGGTTAGCCCTGTTGCCTCACGGCTCCGAGGATCCGGGTTCGATCCCGGCTCTGGGTCACTGTCCGTGTGGAGTTTGCACATTCTCCCCGTGTTTGCATGGGTTTCGCCCCCACAACCCAAAGATGTGCAGGGTAGGTGGATTGGCCACGCTAATGTGCCCCGTAATTGGAAAAAATGAATTGGGCACTCTAAATTTATTAAAAAAAGAATGTTTGTCCTTTGTTCTCCTCGCTATTAAAAGACACCTAGGTAAAACCTTTGAGTAATTGAACTGGTCGAATGTATCTGAATTGGACAGATACAACATGTGACTGTTGCTGCATCGGTTAAGAAGGCATCGTCATCCAAAAAGACACCGATACGAACAAGGAGAAGGAGTGAGCAATTCAATAATAATCAACAGTCCTTTTTTTAAATAATTTTTTTATTATCACAAGTAGGTTTACATTAACACTGCAATGAAGTTACTGTGAAAATCCCCTCGTCACCACATTCCGGCGCCTGTTCAGGTACACAGAGGGAGAATTCAGAATGTTTAAATTACCTAACAGCATGTCTTTCAGGACTTGTGGGAGGAAACCGGAGCACCCGGAGGAAACCCACGCAGACACGGAGAGAACGGGCAGACTCCGCACAGACAGTGGCCCAAGCCGGGAATCGAACCTGGGTCCCTGGCGCTGTGAAGCAACAGTGCTAACCACTGCGCTACTGTGCCGCCCACTCGACCCCTCGAATCCGCTGCGCCATTCAATCTGATCATGGCTGATCTCCTCCTGGCCTCAACTCCACCCTCCTGCTCATTCTCCATAACCCGACAACCCGTTACTAAGTAAAAATCTGTCTATCACCTCCTTAAATTGACTCAATGTCCCAGCATCCACCACACTCTGGGGTAGTGAATTCCACAGATTCAAGACCCTTTGAAAGAAGTAATTTCTCCTCACCACAAGAGGCAGCTTCCGCTCTACGTCTACTTTGTCAATACCTTTTCATCATGCCCAGTTCATTTGATCACTCAGGTAGTGATAGTTGATGGGAGGGAAATGCTGGCCAGGACTCCAGTTCTTGATGACATGGCATCTCCATTCTACTGGACTCGGAGTTTAACATCTCACCGATAGAATAGCAGAATCCCATAATGCAGCAGATCTTCAATACTGCTCTGGACTGTCAACCTAAATAATGAGATGAAAACGCAAATGACCAATTCAAACAACATTCAGCCCCAGAAGAAAGCTAAGCTGACACCCGGTTAGTCTTTAAAAAATATATTTTTATCCTCCTCCTTTTTCACATTTTCTCCCGCATTTACACTCATCAACAATAAATAATAATCAGCAAGATATGTCAATCCCCATAACAACAATCCCATCCGCCCACCAACCCCCAAACATCAGCCCGCATGTTTACAAAAACAAATGCCAAAAAGGAATCAGGGATTACCCGTAGTCACCTTTAATCTGCACAGCCCCCCTCCCCGCCCACCCCCCCCCCCCCCAAACTAATGTTCGATGTTATCCAGTTCTTGAAAGTGCATAATAAATAGTGCCCATGACTTGTAGAACCCCTCCGAGGTTCCCCTCAGTTCGAACTTAACCGTCTCCAGGGTCAAGTTTTCCAACAGGTCCCCCCGCCACGCCAGGGCACCGGGTGGAGAGGCTGCTCTCCATCCCATCAGGATCCGCCTTCGGGCGATCAACGAGGCGAAGGCCAAGACATCTGCCCCCGCACCTGTTTCCAACCCTGGCTGGTCCGACATCCCGAATATGGCCTCCTGGGGACCCGGGTCCAATTTCACACGCACCACCTTGGAAATTACCCTAAACACCTCCTTCCAGTACTCCCTTAGCTTTGGACAGGATCAAAATGTATGAACATGATTCCCCCCCCCCCCCCGCAATGCTCACACACATCCTCTACTCCTTCAAAAAATCGTCTCATCCTCGCCCTCGTGAGGTGCGCTCTATATACCACCTTCAGCTGTATCAGCCCCAACCTCGCACATGAGGTGGAGGCATTCACTCTCCGGAGCACCTCACACCAGACCCCCTCCTCTATAACCTCTCCCAGCTCTTCCTCCCACTTTGCTTTGACCCCTTCCAGTGGTGCCTTATCCTCTTCCAAAATAGCTCCGTACACCGCTGACACTGCCCCCTTCTCCAGTCCCCTTGTCGTCAACACCTCCTCCAGCAATGTATAGGCCGGTTCCTCTGGGAAGCTCTGTATCTCCTTCCTGGCAAAATCCCGAACCTGCATGTACCTAAACACTTCTCCCTGCTCTAGCCCATACTTCGCTTCCAGCTCCCTCAATCCTGCAAACCGACCCCGAAGAAACAAATCTTTTAACGTCTTAATCCCCCTCTCTTCCCATTTCCGAAAACTTCCATCCCACCTCCCTGGCTCAAATCTGTGGTTCCCCCGAATCGGCATTTCCCTTGACCCTAAACCCAACCCAAAGTGTTGGCGAAACTGCCTCCAGATTTTCAATGAAGCTATTATTACCGGACTCCCTGAATATTTCCCCGGAGCTATCGGGAGTGGCGCTGTTGCTAGTACCTTCAGTCCCAACCCCCTGCACAAACTCTCCTCCATTCTGACCCACTGAGAATCCACCCCTCTGACTCAGCTCCGCACCTTCTCCACATTCGCCGCCCAGTAGTAGTATAACAGGATCGGGAGACCCAAACCTCCTGCCTGCCTTCCCCTCTGTAGCAGCACCTTTCTCACTCTGGCCACCTTCCCTCCCCATATGAACGAGGTAATCCTTCCCTCAATCTCCCTGAAAAAAGACTTTGGCAGGAAAATCGGTAGGCATTGAAAAATAAACAGGAATCGCGGCAACACATTCATTTTAACCGCCTGTACCCGACCCGCCAGTGACAGAGGAAGGCCATCCCACCTTGCCAGATCGGCTTTCACTCGCTCCACCAAACTAGTGATGTTGTACCTGCGAAGCCTCCCCCACTCCCGGGCAACCTGCACCCCCAGATACCTAAAATGAGTCCCTGCTCTACGGAATGGCAGCCCCCCCACCCCTGCCCCCACCCCCGGCCGAGACACCACAAAGTACTCACTCTTGTCCAGGTTCAGCTTGTACCCCGAGAAAGACCCAAATACCCGCAGTAGCTCCAATATTCCTCCTATCGACACACTCGGTTCCGACACATACAGCAGCAAGTCATCGGCATATAAGGACACCCTATGCTCTATCCCCCCCGCACTATTCCTTTCCATGCTCCCGAACTTCTCAATGCGATGGCCAATGGCTCAATCGCAAGTGCAAACAGCAGGGGGGACATAGGACATCCCTGTCTCGTCCCACGGTGGAGAGAAAAGTATCTCAAACTAATATTATTTGTGCGGACACTCGCCTTCGGTTCCTTATATAATAGCTTTACCCAGTTCGCAAACCTTGGTCCAATCCCAAACTGCTCCAGCACTGCCATCAGGTACCCCCATTCTACCCGATCAAACGCCTTCTCAGCGTCCAATGCCACAACTACCTCTGTTCCCTTCCGCCGGTGCCATAACAACGTTCAAAACTCTCCTAATGTTCGAAAACAGCTGCCTCCCTTTCACGAACCCCGTCTGATCCTCCCCTATCACCTTCGGGAGGCACTCCTCCAGCCTACCCGCCAGTACCTTTGCCAACACTTTAACGTCCACGTTCAGAAGTGATATGGGCCGATACGACCCACACTCCGTCGGATCCTTATCTTTTTTTAGCAACAGTGAAATCGATGCCTGCCCCAAGGTTTGCGGCAACACCCCCTTCCCTATCGCCTCCTCAAACATCCCCACCATCAGGGGTGCCAACCTATCCTTGAATTTTTTATAATATTCCACTGGAAACCCATCCGGCCCTGCCACCTTCCCCGACTGCATCCTCCCAATCGCATCCTTTATCTCCTGCTCCACTATTGCTCCTTCATATGTAGCCCTGTCCCCCTCCCCTAGCCTCGGGTACTCCAACCCATCTAGAAATTCCTGCATCTCACGGTTTCCCCGGGTGGTTCTGACTTGTACAACCTCCCATAAAACTCAAAAACCTTGTTAATCAGCACTGGAGCCATCACCAACTTCTCTGCCCTATCCCTCACCTGAAGAATTTCCCTTGCCGCTGCCTCCCTCCGGAGCTGACCTGCTAACATACTCCTGCCTTATCTCCATGTTCATAAGCTGCACCCCTTGCTCGTCTCAGTTGGCGCACCGCCTTCCTGGTGGACAGTCGGTCGAAGCTCGCCTGTAGTTCCTTCCTCTTTTCCAGCTTTGCAGAGTCCCCATCCTCTGCATACCTCCTATCTACCTCCAACATCTCATCTATTACCCTCTGCCGCTCCAACCTCTCCTCTTTGTCCACCCTGGCCTTAAACAAAATTACCTCACCACCGCCTTTAGAGCCTCCCAGACGACTGCCTTCAACACCTCACCCGTACAATTGAAACCTACATATTCCTTAATTACCTTTACAATTTTCTCACAGAACACTTGGTTCCCCAAAAGCCCCACATCCAGTTTCCACCCCGGTCTCTGTGCTGCCCCCTTCTCTAGCACCATATCCACCCAATGTGGAGCGTGATCTGACACTGCAATTGCAGAGTATTCCGACCCCTTGACTCCAGCCAGCAAAGCCTTCCCCACCACAAAAAAGTCGATCCGCGAGTATACCTTATGGACTGCTGAGAAAAACGAGTACTCCCGTTCCCTTGGGTGCAGGAACCTCCAAGGGTCCACCCCTCCCATTTCCACCATTAGCCCAGCCAGCACCTTCGCCCCCCCTGATGGGACCAGCGAGCGCGGCCGTGATCTGTCCAACCTTGGCTCCTGCACCAAGTTCCAGTCCCCCCCCCCCACAATCAGCTCATGCGTGTCCAAGTCGGGAATAGCCCCAAACACCTTCCTCGCGAATCCCACATCGTCCCAATTGGGACCGTATACACGTAACAGCGCCACTAATCTCCCCTCCAGCACCCCTGCCACAATTGCATATCTACCCCCTGATCTGCCACCACCTTCTCCATCTGGAAGCGTACCCTTTTGCTGACCAACACCGCTACCCCTCGAGCCCTTCCATCAAATGCGGAGTGAAACACCTGACTAACCCAGCCCTTTTTAAGTCTCACCTGGTCCTTCACCCTCAAGTGAGTCTCCTGCAGCATTGCCACATTGGCTTTCAAACTTTTAAGATGTGCAAGCACCCTTGACCTCTTGACCGGACCTCCTAGCCCTCTCACGTTCCACGTGACTATCCTAACTGGGGGTCTCTCACCCCCCCACCTTTCTTATCCACCATCACCATACCACCTGGCCCTGCCCCATAAACCTGACCCGCCCCTGTCCATTGTTAACATCGAACCCCTTCCCCCCCTCCCAAGAACCCCCCCTACAAAAACATCCCCCAACCTCCATCCCTTCCCCCCCTCTCGCTCGCCTCGTAGGCCCATTGAAGCCTGCTATCCAGGCTCCAACGTCCGCAGCCCTCCTCTCAACTCACCCCCGTTCACTAACTGACTTTAGTTAGCTAGCGCGGGTGGCTCCCCCCGCCAAGACCTCTCGCCCCCTTCCACCCAGTCCCAGAGAAAGAAACACCAAAACAAACCCAACAATCCAACCCCTACAATTCACTAACATAACATTTAACCATCGCAACACAGAACGCCATTAACTTGAACTCTGTAACAGTGCAAAGAGAAGTAAATTTCAGTAAAAAGAAAGTTGTAACATTTGTACATTTTCCAGCCGCTCAAACACAGTCCACAGTCTCTCTTCCAGTTCCGCTCTTCACGTCTGTCCCAAGCCTTCTCTCTCACGAACGCCTCAGCCGCCTCCGCTGTCTCAAAATAAAAGTCTTTGGCGTTATATGTTACTCTCAACTTCACCGGGTACACCACACCAAATCGCACCCCCTTGTACAAAGCCGCCTTCACTCGCCCAAACGCCGCTCGTCTTTTTGCCAACTCCACCGCCAAGTCCTGGTAGATCCGAACCGCAGTACCATCTCACAGCACCTCACGCTCCTGCTTCGCCCAGCTTAATACCTTCTCCTTCATGCAAAACCTAGAGAAGCAGATAATTATTGCCCTTGGCGGCTCGTTCACTTTAGGCTTCGGCATAAATGACCGATGAGCCTGTCTAGCTCGTACAGCGTGGGGCTCTCACCCTCCCCCATCAGCTCCGCCAAATGCTTAGCGAAGTATTGCGTTGGCCTTGGGCCCTCTGTCCCTTCGGGCAAGCCCACAATTCTCAAATTGTGCCGCCTTGAGCGGTTTTCCAAGTCTTCCAGCTTTGCTCGGAGTCCTCTGTTAACCTCCACCACCCTCCGCAGCTCGTCCCCCATCGAGATGACCTGGTCGCTGTGTCGTGACACGGCCGCCTCCACCTCCTTCATCTTCTCGCCCTGCTCTCTCACCTCGACCGAGGCCTTTGCCACCTCCACCCTCATCGGGCCGATTGCCTCCTCCACCAATGACCTTAACACGACCGCCATCTCTTTCCCCAAGGCCTCCATGTGCCTCACAAACTGTTTTTCCAGCTCCACCGCCATCACCTCGGTCGTCTTCTCCACCGTACGTAGTGCGGCCCCGCCTTGCAGTTCGGCTTCCGCCATCCTGTCAACACTTTTGCTCGTCTTCTCCTTCAGCGGCGAACCCGCGTTTCCTCCTTTCTTCGACGCTGCTCTTCGCATCCTTTAGCGGCTTATTGTTTTTTATCTTCTTTCTTTTCTCCTCTCTCCCCCTCCACCTCCTGTCCTTCATCAATCTGACTTATTCTTTTTTTTAAAAAAGGGGGGAGAGAAAAAAAAAACTTTTACCAAACTTCCTTAAACCTTCTTTCTTTCTCCTCCGCATTCACCCAGAGCTCCCCTGGGACCAGGCTTCAACCTTCTTTCTTCCTCCTAGGTGGGAGCCATCTGATGTGGAGCACCCTCCCTACATGGTGCCCTGGCCTCGGGCTGACACCTAGTTATTTCATAGAATTTACAGTGCAGAAGGAGGCCATTTGGCCCATCGAGTCTGCACCGGCTCTTGGAAAGAGCACCCTACCCAAGGTCAACACCTCCACCCTATCCCCATAACCCAGTAACCCCACCCAACACTAAGGGCAATTTTGGACACTAAGGGCAATTTATCACGGCCAATCCACCTAACCTGCGCATCTTTGGACTGCGGGAGGAAACCGGAGCACCCGGAGGAAACCCACGCAGACACGGGGAGGATGTGCAGACTCCGCAGACAGTGACCCAAGCCGGAATCAAACCTCTTAAGGAGGCGGAGAAAGGTTTGTGATATCACTGACTGCAAGGGCGGCATGGTAGCACAGTGGTTGGCACTGTTGCTTCACAGAGCCAGGGTCCCGGATTCTGTTCCTGCCTTGGGTCACTGTCTGTGTTGAGTCTGCACGTTCTCCCCTTGTCTGCGTGGGTTTCCTCCGGGTGCTCCGGTTTCCTCCCACAAGTCCCGAAAGACGTGCTTGTTAGGTGAATTGGACATTCTGAATTCTCCCTTTGTGTACCCGGACAGGCGCCGGAATGTGGCGATGAGGGGATTTTCACAATAACTTCATTGCTAATGCAAGCCTACTTGTGACACTAATAAAGATTATTAAAAAAGTGTCCTATTTTAAGATCGTTCTCAACCTAATAAGAGTTGATCTGTCCTCGTTGGAATCTTAGCCGAGTATCTTTGGCACCAACAAATATCCTTGACTCAACGTGACATCACCTCTGATACTCTGTCACACCCCACCTACCTGACAGCGGAGAAAGTTGCCAGCTGGCACAGTAAGTAGTTTGTGTTATAACCTCACATGCCTCTCACCAGTACCTTTAAGGTTTTGATGGGCAGGTGGGAATAGCGTAGCATCAGAATTTGGATGGGCAGGTTGAGGAGTAATAAGTTTCACAATAAACAATTTTTAAAAAGCTTTGACAGTAACAAATATTGTGGGGGGGCAACATGGTGGCGCAGTGGTTAGCACTGCTGCCTCATGGCACAACAGACACGGTTCGAAACCGGCCCCGGGTCACTGTCCGTGTGGAGTTTGCGCATTCTTCCCATGTCTGCGTGGGTTTCATCCCCACAACCCAAAAATGTACAGGGTAGGTGGATTGGTCTTGCTAAATTGCCCCTTAGATATTGTGACGGTTACTTGCTTTTCAGCATTATTTACAGTTAATATATACAAAAAGTGCAGGTTTGGGAATCATTAGCTCCCTCCTCTCTCCACAGATGCTGTCAGACCTGCTGACAAAATGTTCTCTTTTTGGCCCAAGCCTGGATATTGTCCAGGTCTTGCCGCATTTGTACATGGACTGCTTCATTATCTGAGGAGTCGCGAATGGTGCTGAGCATTGTGCAGTCATCGGCAAACATCCCCACTTCTGACCTTATGATGGAAGGTATTTCAAGGTAAGCCTGCCCTGCCACTAGAGAGAGATTGCAAGTGACGCAGGCAGCGTCAAGAAAATCTTCAGCAGAATGACCGCATGGGGGCTGAATGCTTGACGTAGCACTTTTATTATTCCTCTCGTCTTTAGTGGTCAATACATTTGCTCTTTCTTTGACTCAATAAAACCTGGTTTCGTTGGCTCCTTATTGCTCCCAGCTTAAATAGTCAAATATATTCTGATTCTCACGGCGCCGAGGTCCCAGGTTTGATCCCCGCTCTGGATCACTGTCCGTGTGGAGTTTGCATGTTCTCCCCGTGTTTGCGTGGGTTTCGCCCCCACAACCCAAAGATGTGCAGGGTAGGTGGATTGTCCACGCTAAATTGCCCCCTTAATTGGAAAAAATGAATTGGGTACACTAAATTCATTTATTTTTAAAAATATATATTCTGATTTGGAAAAGGCATGAAAAATAAACGTGGAAACTTTCTTGTGGCCAACCGAAGAGGTTGAATAGAGGAAAGCCAGCCCACCCACTTCTCACCTGGTCAGAATAAAATCTGGAGCCCAGATCCAGAATTGCTCCCTCCAGACGGACGAAAGAATTGGAGTGGAGAAAGTAACTTGTTCCTTCAGAAGCAAGTTAGAAACCGTAAAAGGCTTTCTTAGGTCTGTGATATTCAAGTGCTAAAACGCCCATTGCACAGTGGGCTAAACAGCTGGCTTGTAATGCAGAACAAGGCCAGCGGCGTGGGTTCAATTCCCGTACCGGCCTCCCCGAACAGGCGCCGGAATGTGGCGACTCGGGGCTTTTCACGGTAACTTCATTGAAGCCTACTTGTGACAATAAGTGAATATTATTATCCAACGTCAATTCTTTCACGGAACAGGATGAGATAACTGACAAGACGTTAAAGGGCACGGTCCTTGGAAGAATTAAAAGGTGTTGCTTGGCCCTTCGAGATGGAGTTCTGGCCAAAACCCAGGGGAAAAAAATTTAAATTTAAAAATGGCTGGTGAAAGCTCGAGAGGTGGAAATTGGACACATGAAACAGATAGATTAGAGGCAGAGAAATTAGGATTGGAGCAGCAGAAATTGGAACTGGAATTTGAGGAAAAGATAAAAGAGAGAGAGAGACAGGAACAGGAAAAAAGCAAAGGGAAGCAGGAATGCAATGAGGAGGGAGAATTCCGGGAAAGAGAAATGCAAAAGGGAAATTAAAAGAGCTCGATTTGTGACCAGTGAATATACACCTGATGAAGGATCAAACGCAGGGGCCGAAATATCCATGTTTGTCCATTTAATCCCTAAATTTGACAAAGAAGTAGATGCCTTCTTTTGGAAGCTGCTCTTTTGAAAGGCTAGCACAGCAGTTAAAGTGACTGGTCTCTGCTATTGCTGAGTAAGCTTCGAGAAAAGCTTGTTGGGTTTACTCCCAAGAAAAGTGCAACAAGCTATGAGCCTTATGTTCCAAAACATGACCTCAAACTGCCCAAGCGGAGGCAGAGGCATCCCTTAATGCGACTACACTAAAAATGAGGTGTTAATGAGGAAGTGGAGACTCCCTCGCAGACTTGCAAATGAGGCGAGGACCATGTATTGGTGCCACTGAGATACTGTGGGGAAATATTAAGGCTTGCACATGAAATCCTGATGGTTGGTCATGTTGGGACACGAAAAGCCCGCATCAGCCAACACCTTTGCTGTCTACGCCTTCACAAATAAGGTTTGGCAGAACCTAGCAGGTTGTGGGAAAATCCAGCGTGCAATAAAACCTTGCAGCTATGATTCCCAATCCAGCTTTTGGGGAACCATTCAGCGAGATTGGGACCCCTGCCCCAAACAAAAAGGGGCAACCAGTGTGTCCTTAGCATCATGGATGTGGCTACCCGCTTCTCAGAGACCGTTCCCCAGAGAACTTTATCTGCCAAAATAGTGGTGAGGAATTATTACGATTCTTGACCCAGCTGACTGCCCACTGAGGCCCAAACGGGTTCCGGGCCCAAATTCCATATCCCGAATATTCATGAGGTCATAGGTAATCTGTGGGTGATCGAGTTGAAGGCCTCAGCCTATCATCTGTAGTCACAGGGGTTGTTAAACAGTACCACTAGGCACTAAAAAGGTGCTCAGGGCATATTACCACCACTAACCACATTATTGGGATAAAGGACTAGATTTTTTCATGTTCTTTACCAGAGACTCGCCCAATGAGTCCACCAGTTTTACTCCGTTTGAATTGGTTTATGGTCCTCTGAAATTAATCAAGGAGAGATTTTTAGAACATAATAATAATCTTTATTATTGTCACAAGTAGGCTTGCATTAAGACTACAATGAAGTTACTGTGAAAAGCCCCTAGTCGCCACACTTCGATCCCTGTTCGGGTACACAGAGGGAGAATTCAGAATGTCCAATTCACCTAACAAGCCTTTCGGGACTTGTGGGAGGAAACCGGAGCACCCAAAGGAAACCCACGCAGACACGGGGAGAATGTGCAGACTCCGCACAGACAGTGACCCAAGCTGGGTATCGAACCTGGGACCCTGGCACTGTGAAGCAGCAGTGCTAACCACTGTGCTACCGTGCCGCCAAAGGAGGAAGTCTCCATGTTAGACTACTTAACCACGTTCAGTAAGTGACTCACAAAATCCTGCGATGCAGTTCGAGAACGCTTAAAAATTTCCGAAAAAAGGACGGCACGGTGGTGCAGTGGTTAGCACTGCTGCCTCATGGTTTGATCCCGGCCCCGGGACACTGTCAGTGTGGAGTTTGCACATTAATAATAATGATAATAATCTTTATTATTGTCACAAGTAGGCTTCCATGAACACTGCAATGACATGAAAAGCCCCTCGTCGCCACATTCCGGCGCCTGTTCGGCTACACAGAGGGGGAATTCAGAATGTCCAAATGACCTAACAGCACATCTTTCGGGACTTGTGGGAGGAAACCGGAGCACCCGGAGGAAACACACGCAGACACAGGGAGAACGTGCAGACTCTTTTTTTTTTAGATTTTTGATTTAAAACAAATTTGTAACATTTATAGAGAGAAAAAAGGCCCTATGCAAAGAGCCTTAACATAGTGAAAATGAACAGTGGGAAAGAATAAACATGTTAATAAGGCACTTCCCCTGTCAGCTCTGTTTGCCCATGCCACACGTGTTCAACTAAACCCCCCCCCGACCTCCCCTGCCCCCCGAGACCTGACCTGCCAGGTCAACCCTCCGCTTGGCCCTAGCCCGCCCCTCCTCCTAGTCTCCCTGGTGCCCCCTGACCTACGCTAGCTACGCTGACCCCTGCCCTTGGCACCTGTCTGTCTCCCGCCCTCCCCCCACACACCAAGGACCCATTAACCTGATTGTATCTCATTGTGCCCTTTCAAGTTCCTTAACCAGCCCATAGCCCCCCCCCCCCCATCAGAGGCCCCGATCTCCTGCCAAAAGGTACCAAGTGCAGGGCCCCCTTTGCAGGGCCTCTTCCCCCCTCCCCCCCCCCTCGTTGCAAGCTCCCAAAAACACCCTACACAATGCGCCCTCCAGCCCCTGCTCTCTGTCCCGGCTGAAAATAATCTTGGATAATACATTACAGTACAGGATAATTTAACAAACCGCCGCCACACAACAGCTCTGAGAGCCCAGAGTCCTTCAATTCAAGTCCAGCTTCTTCTTTTAATAAAAGTCCACTCCTAGTCAGAGCAAGTTAGGTTAACAGACCGCCGCCACTGTACAGCACTGAAAAAACTAAGTGCTCGTTAGTTCAAGTCCAGTTTCTTATCTTTAATGAAAGCCCAAACCTGTTCTGGTGTCTCAAAGTCGTAGTGGAGTTCCTCAAACGTAACCCAAAGCATTCCAAACCTCACCTGCTTTTTGTAGAGGGCTGCCTTTACCTTGATGAATCCTGCATGCCTCTTGGCCAGCTCCGTTCCCAAGTCCTGGTAAATGCGCACCTCGCAGTTCTCCCATCTGCTGCTCCTCTCCGCCTTGGCCCATCGCAGCACACGTTCCTTGTCAGCAAGCCGGTGAAAGCGGGCCACCAAGGCCCTCGGTCGGTCCTCCGTCCTGGGCTTCCTTGCGGGGGCTCTATGCGCCCCATCCAACTCCAGGGGTCTAGGGAAGGCCTCCGGTCCCATCTCCGCTCGAGCATGCCTTTCACGTATTCACCTACATCCGATCCCTCGCAGCCCTCGGGGAGACCAACGACCCTCAAATTCTGCTTTCTGGCTCTGTTCCCCAGCTCTTCAAGCTGCTCCTGCATCCTCCTCTGGCGGGAGTTCAGCTCCTCCACCTCGTGCTCCAGCTCCGTTACCGTGTCCGCCTGGCTGGAGAGCTTCACCTTGACCTCCCTGAGCGCCTTCTCTTGGACCACCTTTGCCTCGACCATTTGGTCCATTACCGCTCTCATCGGGTCCAACGTGTCCTTCCTCAGTTCAGCGAAGCAATTCCTGAAGAACTCCATTTGTTGCTCCCTTGGCCAGTGAGCCTCCGCTCCCTGGTCACTGCCGTCCGCCATGCTTCGCCATCCGGTCTGGGGTCCCCGCTGCTCCCGCTTCGATCCTTGCCGCTCCACTCGACCACTTCTGGTCCAGCTGTCCATACCCCGGGGGGAAAGCCTCTTCCCTATCGTCTCCTCCACCGATTCAGGTCGGCAGGTTCCGAAAAAGTCCGTTGGAAAAGGTCCGTTCGCCCATCGCGGGCGGGAGCGATCCGACCTGCGACCTGCTTCCTCGAGGGCGCTGCCGGAAGTCTCGAGAACGTGCAGACGCAACACTGACAGTGACCCAAGCCGGGAATCGAACCTGGGACATTCTCCCCTTGTTTGTGTGGGTCTCACCCCCACAACCCAAAAGATGTGCAGGGTAAGTGGATTGGGCACGCTAAATTGCCCCTTAATTGGAAGAAAAAGAATTAGTACTCTAAATACATAAAAAATAAAAATATATAAAAATGTCTGAAACAGCTATGAAAAACAGACAGACAAACAAGCCAGGGCCTGAACATATCAGCTGGGAGTCTGTGGGCGCGATTTAACTAAATGGGAACATAGCAAGCGCGTTTAGCCGTGTGTTTCCTGGGACGCACAGCACCGAGAAACATGAAACTATAAAACCCATAGTAGCCCCATTTTGTACACTGAGAACCTCCGCTCACCGGAACTCCTCAGTGTAGCGAGAGATGGGAACGTCATTTTTAAATGGCTTCCTGATCTCCGAGGCACCCGAAGCGACCCCCCCAATTCCCAATGCACTATGGGAACCCCCCGCTCCCCCATACCCCCCAGTACACGGGCAAGGCACCCCCGGCCCAATCACGCCCGCGCAAAAAACGCCAGCTGAGCACCTTGGCAGTGCCAACCTAGTACAATGGCAGCGCTGACCCCCTAATCCTTGCCACCCTACCTGCCCGCACAAACAGCAGAACCATTTATCCACCCCCATAAAAAATGATTTTGACAAAAAGATGGGTAAGCATGGAAATAAAAATATAAACCGCAACATCTTAACCCCCTGCACCTGATCTGCCAACCATAGGGGAAGATTGTCCCACCTCAAAACATCTGCCCTAACCTGCCCACCAGAATTGTAAAGTTCAGCTTATGGAGCCGGGCCCAGTCCGGAGCCACATGCATTCCCAAATACCCAAAGTGAGATATTGCCACCCAAAATTGCAACCCCCGCCCCCCCCCCCCCCCTCCCCCACCACAACTCCCACCCCTGGAGAAGACACCACAAAACTCTCATTTTCCCCAAATTTAACTTACAGCCTGAAAGAGCCCCAAATCGCCTCAGCAGAACATAAGAACTAGGAGCAGGAGTAGGCCACCTGGCCCCTCGAGCCTGCTCCACCATTCAATCCGATCATGGCTGATCTTTTTGTGGACTCAGCTCCACTTACCCGCCCGCTCACTGTAAACTTTTATTCCTTTACTGTTCAAAAATCTATCAACCTTTGCCTTAAAAACATTTAATGAAGGAGCCTCAACTGCTTCACTGGGAATTCCACAGATTTACAACCCTGTGGGTGAAGAAGTTCCTCCTCAACTCAGTCCTAAATCTACCTCCCCTTATTTTGAGGCTATGCCCCCCAGTTCTGCTTTCACCCGCCAGTGGAAACAACCTCCCCGCATCTATCCTATTTATTCTCTTCATAATTTTATAAGTTTCTATAAGATCCCCCCCTCATTCTTCTAAATTCCAATGAGTATAGTCCCGGTCTACTTAGTCTCTCCTCATAGGCTAATCCTCTCAACTCTGGAATCAACTTAGTGAATGTCCTCTGCACCCCCTCCAGTGCCAGAAAGTCCTTTCTCAAGTAAGAAGACCAAAACAGCTCGCAGTCCTCCATGTGTGACCTCACCAGCACCCTATACAGCTGCAACATAACCTCCCTGCTTTTAAACTGCATCCCTCTCACAATGAAGGACAAAATTGATTTGCCTTCTTAATTACCTGCCGCACCTGCAAACCAACGTTTTGTGATTCATGCACAAGGGCACCCAGGTCCCTCTGTACAACAGTAAACTGCAATTATTTTACCATTTAAATAATTGTCCATTTTGCTGTTATTACTAAAATGGCCGACTTCACATTTACCAACATTGAACTCCATCTGTCAGACCCTGGCCCACTCAACTAAACTAACTATATCCCTCTGCAGACTTTCAGTGTCCTCTGCACACTTGGTCCTACCACTTATTTTAGTGTCATCTGCGAACTTTGACACATTACACTTGGTCCCTAACTCCAGATCATCTATGTAAATTGTGAACAATTGCGGACCCGACACTGATTCCTGACGCACATCACTAGCTACTGATTGCCAACCAGAAAAACACCCATTTATCCCCACTCTTTGCTTTCTGTTAGTTACCCAATCCCCATATTCATGCTAATATATTACCTGTAACCTGTGCACCTTTAGCTTATGCAGCAGCCTTTTGTGCGGCACCTTGTCAAATGCCTTCTGGAAATCCTATTCACCACATCCACCGGTTCCCTGTTGTCTTCCGTGCTCGTAATGTCCTCAAAGAATTCCGGTAAATTGGTGAAACATGACCTGCCTTTCATGAACCCATGCTGCGCCTGCCCAATGGGCCAATTTCTATCCAGATGTCTCACTATTTGTTCTTTAGCGACAGATTCAAGCTTTTCCTCACTACTGAAGTTAAGCTAAGCGGCCTATAGTTACCCGCCTTTTGTCAACCTCCTTTCTTAAACAGTGGTGTCACATTTGCTGTTTTCCAATCTACCGGAACCGTCCCAGAGTCCAGAGAGCGGTGGGGGCAGAGTCCTTGTGTATATTTAAGGCTGAGATAG